>NW_015505455.1:1010031-1024893 GCF_001515645.1 Sinocyclocheilus grahami | reverse complement strand
AAGCAAATTTATTTATTGGCTATTTGCTTTATAACAAACAAACTGGCTTCAAACTAAAATATCTAGCCATTTGAAATTAGAGGCAACCACTGCATTTGAATCACGATCTGCACCGGCAGTTGTTTTTGATTTGATTTAGATTAATTTCAGGATTTAAAACAAAAACAGAATGGTCTGACTTTAGCTGTTATTTATTTACTTGCTGCATAAACATCTGCACGAGACAGCAGCAGGTCTGAATGAGGCGCTCTCTGACAGCAGGTGGCGCTGATGAACAGGGTTGCCAGGTTTCACAATAAAACGAGTCCAGTCGTGTTTCGAGGAGGTTCTCCTGTAAAAATCCATTCTGGGGTAAAATCATGCGTAAAATACATGTTTTTCGGCGGAGATCTTCCAGTAAAATTCACATTCCAGGGACTAAATATCACGTTATTGGGGTCGCTTCAACCCGCGGACATGAACAACAACCCACGGCAACAGTGTTAAAGTAGCCCAATTCCGCGGGAAAACCTGCATTTTGTACTTATTTTACTGGGGTTTTTTTCGCGATCGGCGGGTTGGCGACTACTGCTCTACTTAAAGATGGCGTAGGCTATCTAATTTATTGAGATGCATCTGTATATATATATATATATATATATATATATATATACGTATATAATCTATAACCAGTACATTGCTTGTACACGTATATAATCTATAACCAGTACATTATAATTACATTATAGTATATATATATATATATATATAATATACGTATATAATATATAACCTGTACATTGCTTGTACACATAACCAGTACACGTATATAATCTATAACCAGTACATTGCTTGTTAAAGTTCTATACAATTTTGTGTAAATAAATTAGAAATAAAAATATACTAAACTAACTACCAAACACACTAAAAACTAAAAATGTATTGTTTTAAATGCTTCAGTGAATGTAGATATCGCAGCATTATAATGTACACCATGAACAATGATATTTATTTTGAAATTAGCTAAAGGTCATATTTAACAATGTTATTAACGTAAATGAGTGTTTTTAATAAATAACTTTTAATGAATGTTAATACCGGCAAAAGTGTAATACCAATATATTGTGCAACCTTATAGTTGTATGTTATTCAGTGGATTCTGGTGTCTGTCTCAAACATGTCAGAAATGTGTTGTGGTGAAGTCAGGAACATTTTTAATAACTATAAATGGTGCTTGCTTTATAGTTAATGATCTGAACCCCTAACACAAAGTAATAAACTTTGCTGTGTACTATCACTTAAGTAATTTTCTTATGATTTTTGCATGGTGAACAATAAAATCATAAAAAATAAGTAAATAAATAAAACAATATATAAATAAACTTGTTTTACAAGGTACCCGAGTAATATCTATACCAGAATATCGGGTAAACCAGTTTGGCCAGTTAGCAGCCAGAACCCAGAGCACCCAAGTAACATTAATTAACACATTAAAAACCATTCAGTAGTACACCTTGGCAACCACAAAGCAATGTCCTGGCAACCAACCGTAACACCCTAGCATTGTAAGGCAGACCTTTGCACTTACATTTACATCAAAAAATGTAAAAATCTAGTTATAGTGATCATTTGATAGATGTCTTTGCGTTTGTTTTACTGTACATGTGCTCTGTCCTCTTCATTATAGATCAATAAATGGGCTCGTAAAGATTTTGGAGACTCAAAAATCCAGGTGGGAGTATATGCAGAAACCACAAAACGCACTTTATTGTGATCCAGGGTAAAAAGTGTTTGCATATTGTACATATTTTGAAGCAGTTTCAAACTTCACTTTTACATAAAGCTGACCCTGCATTCAACAAATGTCTGTCATTTTAAAGCAGTTAGATATTAATCGAGACCTGTAATCTGATAAGTATGCTAGCATTTAAAAGTTTGGGGTCAGTACTTAGAAGAAGTCTCTTAGGCATATCAAGGCTGCATATATTTAATCAAAATTACAGTAATATTGTGAAATAATATTACAATTTAAAATAGCTGTTTTTTATATAATTTAAAATGTAATGTATTCCTGTGATGGCAAAGCTGAATTTTCAGCAGTCATTACTACAGTTTTCCGTGTCACATGATCCTTCAGAAATCATTCTAATATGCTGATTGTAATTCTAATATTTCTTATTATTATCAAAGTTGAAAACCGTTGTGCTGCTTAAGATTTCTATGGAAACCGAGAACAATTTTTTCAGGATTCTTTGAAGGATAAAAAATTCAGAACAGCATTTATTTGAAATATAAATCTTTTGTAACATTATAAATGTCTTCACTGTCCTTTTTGATCAATTTAATGTATCCTTGTGGAATAAAAGTATTAATGTCTCAAAAAAGTAAAAATAAAAATGTAACTGACCCCAAACTTTTGAAAAGTAGTCTATTTTCAATCAGTTTCATAAACTGACCAATGAAAAACTTTCTTCAGCACTTTTTAGGGTCCTACCTTTATTTTCTGTCATCTATTAATAACATCAAAGGTATATATAAGTATTATATATAAATACAAATTAAGTGTATTTTCCTTCCTTATAGGGTGAACCTGTCTCAAGTATTAGATTTACATTCGTTTGATACCAAAGACGGCATAAGGTAAGTGTTTTTTGAAGAATACTTTCAAGAATTACACAACATGATTCTTACTGAAGTATAGTAGTATTCTGTTCGCCGGTATTTTTCTAGAGGATTTTGTATATCCGATGAGGATCAAACACTCCATTAGCTCATGCTAATGTTAATGATTTACACAAAAACAAAAAAATGAAACGCCCATTTTAAGAGTAATTACAGTGAGACCGAGTAAATGTGAATGTCTCAGCCCAGCTGCGGAGGATTATAGCAGTGTCTGCTGTAGAGGTACAGAAGCACTTCCACACAGACTGCCTTTCAGCCCACGACTGTGGCCCATTTGCCCCCTTGAGCACAGGCTGCTTGTCTTCATGAAACAAGTTTTTTACTTTTCGCTTTGTTTTATTTCAGAGTATGCTGACTATAACATTTGAAGTTCCTGGCAGTGTGTCAGAAGACCTATTAAATATATTCATTCAGGTACAAATATAGCATATGGAAGCTTGTAAATAAAACATTTACCCAGAAGAACACCTTTACAAATGTCTTGAATATGTTTTTTTGTTTTTTTGTAGAATCTCCTGTGGGAGAAGACATTTAAGAACAAAGCAGGATTGGCAATGATAGTTATCCGGTTAAAGGTGAGGATACGTTTATGTATATATAGTGTTGTGTAGTCATTATGTCAGCCACCGAAATGCCAAATAATTCTAGAAAATCATGACTTCTGTGAAGTTATTTTGCCTTTGTATATCAACCATATATCCTTTACAAGCATTCTAATGTTCATCAAATCTGTTCTCTGTGTAAATGATTGTTGTGTGTTGTGGCAGGGGATCTTCTCCATCCAGCAGAAACAGAAGAAGGTGATGTTGCAGGGGGTCCATGAGCTTTATGAGCTGGATGAGACTCCAGAGTCCTGGGCAGATCACGAGCCGAGAATCAACCGACTCGTCTTCATAGGTAAGATCAGATATTTACATACAATACCTATGTAGAACTCTTTGTCAACCTGCCTGTTGAAAGCTGGGGAAAAAATGTGTTGTTTTATTACATTTAAAAATTGTTTCATAAATAATTGACCATTTACTGTCTTCGTACTTCAGGTCGAAACCTTGATGGCGACATTCTGAAGAAAGAGTTTATTTCAGCCATGTCTAATAAAGACTGCGTGGAGTAGATGATATCTGACTGAAACTGTGCACAATCTACCAGGCCACGTATACAAACCATACAACAACAATCTCATAAGACATTTGTGAAATCACTGGAAAAGACAGCTGTTTCTGTTTGCAACCCACAGTTTTTGCAAATCCTGCAACAGCAGGTATATAATAGGTGCTTGTCATGCTCCATGACGTTTTGAATAGAAAAAGTGTTAAAATCGGACACTTATTTCTCCTAAACATGTTGAACATGTACTAAAAATCCTTTAAGCATCTGTACGCCGCATTTCAAACCAGTAAAACTGATATTAACTGAAATGTCTTAAACACAAACTGTAATTTATTTTACATTTCCATTAACATTTTCTCCAAATACATACCTGGAAATGCATATATTGGACACATTGAAAAACCTGTAGTCTTTATTTTAAGAGTATGTTGTTATTTTTACAATTCATTTAAGTGATCAATTACTAATCATTTTACATAGACTTTTTCACTGTGTAACGTGTAAAATAGCAGTAACCAGTCAAATAAATTATTACTTCTAACGTATTAAATTTGTGTCTTTTTTTCAATGTGAGAACTATCATTACAAGCACCCACTTAACACTTTCTGTGACGAGGCGAAAATGGCAATATTAACATGCATTGCGAAAATTGGTTGGCAGAGTTTACTTTGTTGAGTGTCTCTAGTGGAACATATATTATGATAACTAAGAGCAAGTTACAATAATGAAATTATATCATATGTACATTCAGTGCAACACAAATTTAGAAGTGTCTTCCAAATGCATACATGTAAAAGAGTTACAAAAAATGTTCACAAATTTCATTAATGCTTCACTAATATTTGTTGTTCTATGTGTTGTTATATATTACAACAATTTAGTACGAAAATATACATTTTGTCACACTGTAAATAATTTGCTTTTTTCATGCTTTGTGTTATTAGAAGCCTTAATATTGAGTACTAACACTTTAAGATCAGCTTAGGTCTTTGGATTTCTTTAAATTGACATATGAATGAGTGCTGTAAATAGCTCTGTTAGTTTACACAACTTTCAAGTACTCTCAGAAATGTACATGCATCCACTTCCACACCATCCACAGTTGAGGAAGTGGATGGACCCTTTCATTTGCAATTGAGATGACTGTGAACAGTTTTAACACACATCCGCGCACAAGAAGGTTTGCTTTGAGGATTGCTGCGCTCATTCATGCCCTCCAATAAAAGTCGCTCCTCGCCTGTAGGCTAAAGCTGCGCCGTTTCCTATTTGATTCTGATGTTGATAGGCTCGTTTACCGGCATTCTTCTCTCAATGCGGGGAGCCGGGCCATGGCCATTTTCATGGTCACACCACCTGCGGGTATCTCGAGGTGACAAACCAAACGAAACCCAGGGGGTATCGGGGGAAAATCAGTCTTTTAAACCGGTAGTTAGGCGTGGTGTGAAAATTCACCATCACACGTCCCGGCTCCCACTGCGCTAACCTGCTTCTGAATTGGGGAGGAATCCTAAAAGGTCATAGAATATAACGATTGTATTTTTATTGGAAGTGAATTACGACGCAATTTTTTGTCCGGATCTAAAACACATTAAAAATGCAATTCATTCATTCATTCATTCACGCATTCGTTCATAAATAAATAAATCCACTCTTTTTGTTATGGCGAACTTAAAGATGTCAAGGTTCAAATGTGTGGAGATTCAAATACTTTAATTATTTTGGCATTATATTATGTATTAAAATAAGGATAACATCTTTTATTTTAAACATTAGCTATTAAAGTAAAAAAAAAAAAAAGTCAGTGTGTAACCACATGCAAAAAAACATTTTGTTGTCATGTGACCCAAAAATTTAAAATGTAGGCTACTTCAGGTCAAATAACCTCAAGAAAGCGTCACCAAATATAGGCTTATTTTAAAATAGACTACTGCATTTATAATAAAATATATAGAGTTTCTCTCTTTTTTACACGCAAGCCTTGCGTACGCCTACGTAACACTTTAGAAAATAGTAAAAGATTTTCTTTTTCGAAATATGCATGAAAGTGGCACATGCGTTTAAAAATAGATTCATACTTTGGAAGTGCATTTGATAATATCAATTTATTATTTCAAGAATGACGCTAAAATTACTTAATAATAGCTAAAGATAGCCTATTACATTATGTTCCTTATTTAACAAGCAAAATAGCGACATAAAAAGTTGCCAGAACGTTTGTCTTAGCTAGGCTATAATAAAACAGGAAAATTCCACATTTAACCTGGTTCAAAAAAGTAATAAATATTAAATATGACTGAAAACAGTACTCTTATTTGAGACGCTCTAATGGGCTGTTTGGTTTTGTTTTAGCAGGTCAAAGACCCCCACACCTGCCCGACTGTCCTGAATCCCTGTGGTGACACTCCTCCCCTATTGGTCTGACCATCGGCGGACCAAAGACGGAATGCGTGCGGCCTCTCATAAATAGTCCGCGTTTCCATGAGTCCTGCAAACCGGCCACAAGCTTCACCAACCACAAGTCGCGTCCAGCACATGGTCTCCAACCATGACCCTTTCCCAGGATTACGAAAAAGTGCAGCGTACCCCCGTCTCTTCTGAAGACGATGAAATAGACACCGTCGGAGGAGACCATAGCGACCGAGAGTATTTCATCATGCCTTGCAAGGACCCCACGGAGGTGGACCACTCAGGGTCCGAGTCTTCAGGAGAGAGCGATAGCAGCTTCTCCACCCCGTCCGCTCCAAAGCAGACCACCGCCGTCAAACCTCCCTATTCCTACATCGCCCTCATAACTATGGCGATCCTCCAGAGCCCGATGAAGAAGCTGACCCTCAGCGGCATCTGCGACTTCATCAGCAACAAGTTCCCGTACTACAAGGAGAAATTCCCCGCGTGGCAGAACTCCATCAGGCACAACTTGTCACTCAACGACTGCTTCATCAAGATCCCACGAGAGCCTGGAAACCCGGGGAAAGGCAACTACTGGTCCCTGGACCCTGCATCTGAGGACATGTTTGACAACGGCAGCTTTCTGCGCAGAAGAAAAAGATTCAAGAGGAACCAACCCGAGTTCACCAAAGACAACCTGCTGCTTTTCCACCCAACGTTAAGTTATCGAGCATATGGGCGTCCTTACTGCGTCTCTGGGCCGGTTCCAGCCCAGGCTAATCCTATTGGATATTTGCCAGTGCCGGATGCCATCATGGTGCCACCTCCATATTTCCAGTATCAGACTCTCAACATTAAGGTCCACGAAGCTCCAGAAATCCAGCAAAGGCCCGAGCACAAGACCCAGAAGTGTTCGTTCAGCATTGACAGCATAATGGCCAAATCAACAGCGTCTCCTCACAAAAACTCTGCTCATCATCTCACACCTGACTACAGTTATGTATTTCCCAGGCCGACATCATGTGTGACTCCAAGTTTGTTACCAGTGCCAACAAGGACTCCTGTGCTGAAGACTGTTCCTTTCACAGAAACTCTGCGGATGGTGTACCCTCCTCATTGTTGAACTGTGTCTGGAAAACTCACAAACTCTTGTCGTTTTAAATAGACTTGTAACATAAGATATTTCTGTCATTGCTCTTATATGATAGTTATAATGTAAATAAATAAATGGTAATATATTTGCTAGTCTAAAATCCTGGAAAGTGGATGTATTAAAATTGTTTAAATAAACCTGTTTAAATAAACCATCATCGTCAAATCTCAAGTAGGCCTATAGGCTATGTGTTATATTACTCATTATTGGTACTCATTACCAATTTTTAGGCGAGTATCGTGTGTTCCCCATAAAGACCTTATAGTAACTAACTGAAATTGTGCATTTTGCTCATTAATTTATCCATAAAACCCAAAAGACTGGTTATTTTAAAATCGCTTTAATTGTTGGCTATATGTTGGAATGTTGAGTAATGTATATTTCATTTAAAAAAAACTATAAAAAAGAGGGGAAAATAGGCTAACTTTACACTGACCTTAAATTGTTTTTAAAGTTAAAGCTCTACCAATTGTTAAAAGATTGCATATGAATGCGCGTTCAGTAGCCTACTCGCATTTTAAAACCAGTAACAGCGAGTTGCGTGCATTATAGTTGACAGAATCCCTTTCACTGCTTGCAAGACATTTTCTATCATTTCGTGTGCACTAGATGGAGACTGAAGCTCGTGAAATGATTCGCACTCGATGCATTGAGACGCATGTGCTTGCTCGGTTAAGTTGACTGATTTACTTGACTTCAAATATCACTTTATAACAGAGGCGGACAGTAGGGACGTACTTTTACTCTGCTTTAAAAGTACTTTTCAAGTGTCTGTACTTTATCAGAGTGTTTTTCTTTAGAAAACTTTACTTCACAACGTTCCAAAGCATTCTATTGTACTTTTTACTGCACTACGCTTCATATTAAATATCATTTAATACTTAATTACATTAGAAATCTAGTACTTTCTTACTTTTACTCAAGTAAAAGTAATTCAAAGATTTACTTGAGTACAAGAAAGTATTACATTTTTAAAGTTCTTAAGTATTAAAGGTAAAACAAACAACTTTTATTTATGAAACGTAGTGCAGTAAAAAGTATGACATTATGCTTTGGAATGTAGTGAAGTAAAGTTTTCCAAAGAAAAATACTGATAAACTACAGATACTTTTTAAATTTACTTGAGTAAAGTAAAAATACTTCACTACTGTCCGCCTCAGCTTTATAGTGTTATATAATAAGACAAATAATGCATTTACAGCGAAAACAAATAGGCTTATGGTTTATCTGTTACACTTTTCTCTCCATATATTTATTAGAAAAGCTTTTTGAAAGTCCTTTTCTGTATGGATACATGCCTCAAAACAATTACTGAAAGTAACATATATCAAACCATTGTTTTGGCCATTATAAATTATGTAGACAATACTTAAAATTACAACATAAGAAACGCATTTGACAACTTGCCTCGACCTGGCATTTATGACAAATTTCCTTGTCCTCAGAACACAGTTCAACCTTTCAAAATCTACCTAATTACATAGCTGACTGTTGTTTGAATGGATATCAGTTGTGTTTACTTGTTTGGCCTACTCAAGAGCTATTACAAAATATTATACTAAATTTAGTTTGGAGAACAGAATTCACAAAATTATTGTAATTGAAAAGGTTTTTGAATTAGATGATTGAAACCAACATAAATCCACTGCTAACACATTTGTTTAATTTGACTTTTGTATAATTGACACACAATTTAATTTGTTTAACTGACTCAAACCCATTACTCTTGGGCCAACCAGCCTCGGTCTCCCTTTTCTGTTTTGGGATTGGAAATTTGGTCAGTTTGTTATTTATCTCATTCCTTCTTGTCTTGGTTAATGTTATTTAATTTTATGGATGTTATGACATTTCTGTTTGTGATCCAGTGTGCGTCAGATGAGAGCTGCTGTCCACTTTGGCGCATCATGTAGCTCCAGTGCGCCACGGACAGTCGAGGTGCTCGATTACACAGCGGCACACACTGTCACTATTCGCTCCCCCACATCATGGGCTATTTTTGGTTCGGTGCGTTAGCTCATTATATAGAGTTTTCTCCCCTCCCTGCCTTTTGGCAAGCAAACGTACGCGTGACAGCTCGGGAGAAGAGTGTCGATGAGCGTAAGACCTCATTTTGGAATATTTCTTTGCGTTTTACACCCATTCATTCTGTATTTTGTGGCCCTACTTCACAGTTTGTGTGGTGCGATGACAAGACAGCTGTCGTACACTAGTTTTCCAAAGACGCGTCTCAAATAATTCACTTGGACTGAAGCGCACTGCGCTGTGGCGCACCCTGCTCGCTGCCTCCGTGAACTTCCTCTGTTGCTTTTGACGATATTTTGAACACTGTATCACACCTCATTCAGCTGTTAACAAACCAATTTTTTGACCTCCCGAAGCGTTCCAGAAAATCATGGAAACTAACCCTATACCCATTTTGACTATCCAAACTACCCCCTTCGATGACCAGAGACCAGGGACGAATGGGCTGCGAAAGAAGACAGCGGTTTTCGAAAGTAAAAAGAACTATCTGCAAAATTACATCCAAAGCTTGCTGTCCTCCATCGACTTGAGGGACCGTCAGGGATGCACTATGGTGGTGGGCAGCGATGGAAGATACTTCAGCCGGGCTGCAACTGAAGTCATCGTTCAAATGACAGCTGCCAATGGGGTAAAATTGTGTTTATATTTCTTTAAAGCGAAAAGAAAATCTCATGCATGTCCCTCTAGTTCAATCATTTAAAATTAAATTTTTACATTTTATGTAATTATGTAATTATTACGTTTTTCTAATAAATATGTGTTATGTGTTTCTTCAGAAAGCTAACATCAGATTACTGAAAGCCCATTTCTTTCTTTCTTTCATAAAAATGTTTGTTTATTTATTTATTTAATACATTTATTATTTTTTCTGATCTATATCAACAAAAAGGTAACATCGGTTTTATTTACCTATTGGTGTATTCATTTTTGTTATTATTATTTGTCTATTTTTTTTTGTCATCATTTCATGTGTCTTTATAAAATGCACAAGCTTTATAGCATGATTTGTTGTATATCTGTTGGACATGTTTAGTTGCATGATTCAGTATAGCATTAAATGGATTTATAGTATAAATGGTCATATCTGTTTTTATATAATGTTTGAGAGCTCTTATATCTGGACTTTGAAATCCCAAACAGCTGAGCATTTTGTTGGAAAACCCGAGAAGCTACAAACTGTGCACATAATGACAAAGTTTTAGAGCTAAATCTCTATCCTGGCTTGGCCAAATGTATCCTGTCTTATCTGTTGTGCCATCCCTCCCCTGCACACTCTTCCTGGAGAGCCGCTCTTTCCCTTGTTTTTACCTCTCATGTTCTTGTCAGAATGACGGGGAAACCCAGAACATATGGCTATGAGCCATAATGCTTCATCAACTCTGTTTGTCAACATTTCTAGCATATTTGGTTGTGCCTCTAATGAAGATTTAATGTTTAGTTCAGTCTGAGCATAAAGCCTGAAGTCATTGTTTTTGATGTTCTACATTATTTTATTCCATTCATATTATAAAATACAGCCACATCATCCACCCCCCTTAATTCTCCTTCTTTGTATCAGTGACATTCTTCCATACAAACTCGGTAGCTCTCAGAGGCATGATATACCGAGGCTGTGTATCCAAAAGCAGAACCTTATATGGATAAGCTGCTCAAAGAGTGCTGGGAATACAGTTCACACTCATCAAGCTCCAACTGAGAGATGCAAGTAAAAACAACAGGCTAAGCAAAGCATCAATCTAGTGAAGTGTTAAATTGGCAAATTACTAAGAAAAGAAAAGCCTAAGGTCAGTGCACTTGTTCATTTTAAATGCTTGAGTGAGAGATGCCAAATAACTCACTATTAATAGAAAGTGGCTGATCTTGTAAAGCTTAATGAGTTACAAAGTTGCTGAGATGTCTGGGCTGCTGTCTTGTGAGCGAGAAAGAAAGTATCTCACAATTATCTGAACGCTTGACAAAGGAGGTTGCAATTTATGGCAGATGGGATTGTATGTCAAGTCTCTTTTGAGTAGCCTACTTAGAAATTGTTAGTGTGTGTTGCAAATAAAGAACCCTGCACACAACTGTTTAGTTTTGTCCCTGAGTCAGCTTGTCACTCCTACAAGAATGAGCTACCAGACAGATGTAGCTGTTGATCTGGTATGCAGCAGTAGCCATGACTGGCGCCTCTAAAGGGTGCAGGTTTAAAGCCCACCATATAATGTTATGATAACCCTTGCATGACAGGTGAAAATCTGGAAGCAAAGAGCCTATTCAGGATCTTTAAATATGTACTTTTACACTTGTCATTTCAAACCTGTATGACTTACTTTATTCTGTGGAGCACAAAAGAAATTTTAAAGAAAGTTTCATGTTTTCATTCTCACAGTGAAAGTCAGTGGAGTTCAAAACAACATTGGACTCCACTGACTTTCAAGGTACTGAAAAAAAAAGAGATAAATCAAACTTCACACCAATCAAACCAAAACTTTGATTTCAGATTGGACGTCTGGTCATTGGACACAACGGGATCCTGTCCACCCCAGCGGTCTCCTGCATCATCAGGAAGATAAAAGCCATTGGTGGGATCATTCTCACTGCAAGCCACAGTCCAGGAGGCCCAGGAGGAGACTTTGGGATCAAATTTAATGTTGCTAATGGAGGTGAGAACATGCACTTTTAGAATAATAAAGATGGCATACTGATTTCATTATGTTATATATATCATCAGCCTTTAAGGGAATCACTGTGCCAGTGAAGTCATGACCTCAGGTTAACATTACACCTCGAAACCCAAGTGGAATAGAGTTGTACATCTTGAACCTCTAAAAAAAATCTTCTATGGACATATTTTCATATCTATGAACCTAAATGCACCTAAGATATTTTGCATTGACATACACCATTATTATGATGGGGATATATTTTTTTCTTGCATAGTAGTGACAAACAGTGCAAATTGTATGCTCACCAATACTGAAAAACAGTACAGTAAAAGACAATAAAACACAGTAATATTGTGAAATACTATTATAATTATAACTGTTTCTATTTTAATATATTTTAAAATGTAATATACTCTAATTATAGCTAAACTGAATGATCAAAGTAGCCATTACTCCAGTCTTCAGTGTCATATGATCCTTAAAATCATTGTAAAAGTGAACATGTAAAAGTCTTTACTATCACTTTTGATTAATTGATTGTATACTTGCTGAATGAAAGTAAAAAAAAAAAAGTCAAGCCAAGTGTCAGCCTCCATCTCTCAGTGAAACCACATTTATCACAAATATGTGAATATGCACTGTGATGCATTATATTTTCATTTTGGTGGATTATTATGAAGGATATACCACATGTGATGACTTAAAGTAATTTTTCGTCCAGAGCATTCATTTTGTTTATTTTGGACCCTGGCAACACACATGCAGTCGCTAGTGGGGTGAAAGGTGGTGACGATTATAGGGTATAGTGGTGAACTCCTTGAGTTCTCTCCAGTGCTGGAAAGCTGATCCGATATTTACACGGGTCCTACTTCTTGTCTTATTGCCTTCTTTTGTTCTGCAGACGTTTTCCTCTTTTGTTTTTTTATCCGCCATCTCTATCTTTCTGTTGCTCGGCTCGTGAATGTTCATCCTGTGCTGTGCACTGAACTCTCTCTCCTCCACATCATGAGTAGACACGCCCCTTACTGCTGATTGGCTACAAGTTTTTGTTTTGCTATTCGGCCCGAATCAGTTTTTTGAAAAATCGCTTACCCCACCTTTAATCCAAGAAAATGAAAGAAAGAAAATCACTCACCGCTCTTGACTGAATTAGTTTGAAGTTTTAACAAGAATTAATCCACAATCAAACCAATAATTATTCAGACACCAGATATAATTTTTGATATTTTTTTATTAGTGGGTGCAGGACATAGTTCATTTTCTAGTTCATTTATGTAAGTGAGGATAGCAAAATAAAGAAAACTGTGACATATTATAAACAAAAATTCTTCATACAGTGGACTACCAGTAAAATTGATTAAAAAAAATTTGAACCAAAAATTATTCAGACACTTTGACCTGACCATGTTTTGCTTAAGTGTTTTTTCTTTAATTGTTAATGTGACCTTTTTACACCACAGACTGAACAAAATTAAGCATTGCTTGGTAATTGGTCAACAAAGTATTGATAGTTGTGTAAATATTGTCATACTAACAGTTGTCTGAATTTTTGGTTGATTGTAATCCATTACATACCTTTCTATCAAAGTTACTAACATTATCAAGATGAATTTGTTCTGACACAGTTTAACTCTGAGTTCTTGTCATATTTTATTACCATTTTCTAAACTATAGCAAATAAACTGTGATAATGTGAAAAAATGTTGAAGGTGTCTGAATACATTTTGGTTTGACTGTATATTTAATTTTTACAGTGAAGACCATGCAGTGCTATTTTACATTTGATTATTCGGTTTCTGTACCTGGACACCTACAAACTTGAAAAAACGTAAACATTGTTTAAATAGCACAAATAAATAAATAGAACGAAGATACAAATTAAACAATTTCAAACAGGGCCCACTGGTACAACCAGCACTGGGGCCCCGCAAACCCCAGCTACAGCCCTGCATACAGTATATAACTAATATTCTTAGAAAATGTATTTACATTTTTGAATCACAGATGCAGTATTCTTAGAGCCAACTTACAGTTGTTGGGCTTTTTTTTTTTATCTGTCTGTTTCCTGATTACAGGACCATCTCCAGACACAGTGATGGAGAGGATCCATCAGGTGAGTCGCACACTAGAGGAGTACGCCATCTGCCCTGACCTCCACATCGACCTGTCCCGCCTTGGCCGTCATGACTTTGACTTGGAGAACAAGTTTAAGCCCTTCAGAGGTGAGGCATATTAACTTAACTTTTCCTAATGTTATTGTCACAAACTTCAGTTTACACTCATATACTGAGCTTAAAAATGTTCTTCCCCCATTTTTCAGTTGAGATTGTGGATTCAGTTGAGATCTATCTAAACATGTTGCGAGGAATTTTTGACTTTGGTGCCATCAAGTGCTTGCTGACAGGTCCAAAACAACTGAAGATCCGAATAGATGCCATGAATGGAGGTAAACTCCTGTAGACCGTTGCAAATACTTCTATGCAGATTTATATCTGTATGTAGAGTCATATCTTTATGTCATCTGTTTCAGTTATGGGACCATATGTCAGAAGAATCTTATGTGATGAGCTCGGGGCTCCAGCTAATTCTGCTGTTAACTGCGTCCCTCTGGAGGACTTTGGAGGCCAACACCCCAACCCTAACCCTGCATTCGCTGCACCTCTGGTGGACTCCATGAAGGGGGGAGAGTTTGGCTTTGGGGCTGCTTTTGATGCAGATGGGGTGCTTGTCTCTTATCATCTGATAATCATTTACAAATAACTTACAAATTACACAAATGCAGACATTTTTTTACAAATTTCATAAGATTAATATTCAAGCAGAAAGCATAAGAATCAAGGCTGTTAAACCAAATTATTGCTGGATTATTTACAGCTTCTTTG
>NW_015505455.1:987199-1009339 GCF_001515645.1 Sinocyclocheilus grahami | reverse complement strand
CATTATCAAGATGAATTTGTTCTGACACAGTTTAACTCTGAGTTCTTGTCATATTTTATTACCATTTTCTAAACTATAGCAAATAAACTGTGATAATGTGAAAAAATGTTGAAGGTGTCTGAATACATTTTGGTTTGACTGTATATTTAATTTTTACAGTGAAGACCATGCAGTGCTATTTTACATTTGATTATTCGGTTTCTGTACCTGGACACCTACAAACTTGAAAAAACGTAAACATTGTTTAAATAGCACAAATAAATAAATAGAACGAAGATACAAATTAAACAATTTCAAACAGGGCCCACTGGTACAACCAGCACTGGGGCCCCGCAAACCCCAGCTACAGCCCTGCATACAGTATATAACTAATATTCTTAGAAAATGTATTTACATTTTTGAATCACAGATGCAGTATTCTTAGAGCCAACTTACAGTTGTTGGGCTTTTTTTTTTTATCTGTCTGTTTCCTGATTACAGGACCATCTCCAGACACAGTGATGGAGAGGATCCATCAGGTGAGTCGCACACTAGAGGAGTACGCCATCTGCCCTGACCTCCACATCGACCTGTCCCGCCTTGGCCGTCATGACTTTGACTTGGAGAACAAGTTTAAGCCCTTCAGAGGTGAGGCATATTAACTTAACTTTTCCTAATGTTATTGTCACAAACTTCAGTTTACACTCATATACTGAGCTTAAAAATGTTCTTCCCCCATTTTTCAGTTGAGATTGTGGATTCAGTTGAGATCTATCTAAACATGTTGCGAGGAATTTTTGACTTTGGTGCCATCAAGTGCTTGCTGACAGGTCCAAAACAACTGAAGATCCGAATAGATGCCATGAATGGAGGTAAACTCCTGTAGACCGTTGCAAATACTTCTATGCAGATTTATATCTGTATGTAGAGTCATATCTTTATGTCATCTGTTTCAGTTATGGGACCATATGTCAGAAGAATCTTATGTGATGAGCTCGGGGCTCCAGCTAATTCTGCTGTTAACTGCGTCCCTCTGGAGGACTTTGGAGGCCAACACCCCAACCCTAACCCTGCATTCGCTGCACCTCTGGTGGACTCCATGAAGGGGGGAGAGTTTGGCTTTGGGGCTGCTTTTGATGCAGATGGGGTGCTTGTCTCTTATCATCTGATAATCATTTACAAATAACTTACAAATTACACAAATGCAGAATTTTTTTTTACAAATTTCATAAGATTAATATTCAAGCAGAAAGCATAAGAATCAAGGCTGTTAAACCAAATTATTGCTGGATTATTTACAGCTTCTTTGTCAAGGTCTTTGATTGCAGTCCTTTATTTTTATTTATCAGTTTTATCAGATTTTATTGTATTTTATTTTTTGTTATCTCTATTTCTTAATATTTTAAACAAGTGAGATACAGGAATTGTATATAACAGTCCATACTGTTAAGAAAACAACAAATACACTAATATTCAAAAGTCTGAAGTAAGACTTTTAATGTTTTTGAATGAGGTCTCTTATGCTCATTTAAATCAAAAATACAGTAAAAACTGTGAAAATAATGTTAAAATAAAAAAATGCTTTCTATTGGAATATACAGGCCATCAAGTGCTTGCTGACAGGTCCAAAACAACTGAAGATCCGAATAGATGCCATGAATGGAGGTAAACTCCTGTAGACCGTTGCAAATACTTCTATGCAGATTTATATCTGTATGTAGAGTCATATCTTTATGTCATCTGTTTCAGTTATGGGACCATATGTCAGAAGAATCTTATGTGATGAGCTCGGGGCTCCAGCTAATTCTGCTGTTAACTGCGTCCCTCTGGAGGACTTTGGAGGCCAACACCCCAACCCTAACCCTGCATTCGCTGCACCTCTGGTGGACTCCATGAAGGGGGGAGAGTTTGGCTTTGGGGCTGCTTTTGATGCAGATGGGGTGCTTGTCTCTTATCATCTGATAATCATTTACAAATAACTTACAAATTACACAAATGCAGACATTTTTTTACAAATTTCATAAGATTAATATTCAAGCAGAAAGCATAAGAATCAAGGCTGTTAAACCAAATTATTGCTGGATTATTTACAGCTTCTTTGACTGCAGTTCTTTATTTTTATTTATCAGTTTTATCAGTTTTTTATTGTATTTTATTTTTATTGTATTTCTCTATTTCTTAATATTGCAAACAAGTGAGATACAGGAATTGTATATAACAGTCCATACTGTTAAGAAAACAACAAATACACTAATATTCAAAAGTCTGAAGTAAGACTTTTAATGTTTTGGAATGAGGTCTCTTATGCTCATTTAAATAGAAAATACAGTAAAAACAGTAATATTATGAAATAATGATAAAATAAAAAAAAATGCTTTCTATTGGAATATATTTTAAAATGTAATTCATTCCTGTGATGGCAAAGCCGAATTTTCGGTGGCCATTACTCCAGTCTTCAGTGTCACATGATCCTTCAGAAATCATTCTAATATGCTGATTTGGTGTTCAAGAAAGATGTCTTTATTATTATCAATGTTGAAAACGGTTGTTTTTCTTAATATTTTTGTGGATTTTTTCACTTTGTGATGAATAGAAAGTTCAAGAGAACAGCATTTATGCACAATGTAAAAGTCTTTATTATAACTTTTGGTCATTTTATTGCATCCTTGCTCAATAAAAGAATTGATTTATTTAAAAAAAAAGAAAATCTTACTGACCCTAAACTTTTAAACCCCAGTCTTCAGTGTCACATGATCCTTCAGAAATCATTCTAATATGCTGATTTGGTGCTCAAGAAAGATGTCTTTATTATTATCAATGCTGAAAACAGTTGTTTTTCTTAATATTTTTGTGGATTTTTCACTTTGTGATGAATAGAAAGTTCAAGAGAACAGCATTTATTTCAAATATAATTTTTTGTAACAATGTAAAAGTCTTTATTATAACTTTTGGTCATTTTATTGCATCCTTGCTCAATAAAAGAATTGATTTATTTAAAAAAAAAGAAAATCTTACTGACCCTAAACTTTTAAACAGTAATGTATGTATTCTTCATCATTTTCAAATGATGCAGCAGCTGGTTAATTGGTTATTTTATGTAAAAGATCAATGAACAAGAAATGTACATCAAATAACTTATATTTTAGATAAAATATAATATCACAGAGTTGCTTGTTTAGTCAGATTAGATGACAGAACTAACTGGATATGTTTGTCTTATGTATAGGATCGTTACATGATTATTGGTGAGAATGGATTCTTTGTGAGCCCGTCAGATTCACTGGCAGTGATGGCTGCAAACCTCTCCTGCATCCCTTACTTCAGTCAGAGAGGAATCAGAGGTTTTGCCCGCAGTATGCCAACCAGCACAGCCATTGACAGGTAAGAAAACATTGCTAATCTAACTGTGAAAATTAAACTTATTTTTATTTAAAGAACATTCCTAGAAAGGTAGGTGTTATATTTCTTTGATAGGATACCTGCACTCTCAGAAAAAAGGGGTACTACTATGTACACTTCAGGTAATATCTATACTTTTAAAGTACTAATAGGTTCCATTTAGAAATAAATAAGGTACAAAGATGTACCTTTTAGCTTTTGTACCTTAGGGTATAGTGTGTAACATGCTCTCAGATGATAGCACTGAAATGCCTTTATTCACAGACAGGGCTGCAGGCCTGAAATTTAACAAGTCATCACTAAAACTCAATTTACTCAAACCACTCTGATAAAAGAGTACTACTAACCTCCCACAGAATGACTATGCTGAGCACTAGCTGATTCACTATCATGAATATTATGTACATAAATATTAATTACACCTTATTTGCTTGCACTTTTATTTAGGCCACTGCCAAAGACACTTGTTGGTTCTACTTAAAATGATTTCTCACAGCGTGCAGCAATTTCTCTTTTTGACTCTTTTTTTTTTGTCAAATAAGAGTCAGTGACATTTTCCCTTAATATACTGTAAGAGTTCAGGGCTGTGTAAATAAAAGCCAGTCAACTCTCAAAATAATTGATAAGCTGATGATCAGGGAGGAAATCATCCATCAGGATCTTTCCACTCTCTCACAATTAGTTTTTCGCTTCTCGTTCTGTCCAGTGCAAGACACTGAGCGGTAAAAGCATTAGTGATGGGGCCAGAGGTTACAGCATGGAGACTCACTCCCTAAGAATAACAGTGTTAGCTCAGCCCTGCGCTCCTGCAGACACTATTCACCCCACTAAAAATAACTTTCAGGGTGCATCATGCTAAAGACCTGCCTGCTTTTGAGACAGGATCTTGTGCTATGAGAAATGAATAGTGATTTCATGTGATTAGATGACATTTGTTAAATGTAAAGTGTAATTTTTGGGGGATGTTAAATACGTTCTACTATCCCATGCAATTTAGAGCAAATGCTGTGGTTCTGTGGTGCTTAAAACATTGCCTAGTCTGACATGGCAACAGCTCAACCAATGGTGTGAATTGGGGGCGGGGCTGGCTGTTTTCTGTTTTCGATACGATACCGATACTTTTAAAGGCCAGTATCGTCGATACCGATACAATACTTCTAAACTGAACGTTTAAGTTATGAAATGTATTAAATTATTAAATTACTAAGAGTAAAATTGGTAGTTATCCACTTAAATTTATATTTGAAACGCATTTTTACATTCAATACGCCTTAATTGCAACTTATTAGGTTATATTTTTATTTACACATGATCAAAATATGATTACTGTAGTGGTAACCATGGAAATCAACAAATACTATAGTTGAACTATGGTCACTTTAGTAAAACCATGGTTCATTTTCATACGGGACTGCCAGTGACAGGCTGTTGGACGCATTTATTCTGACAGTCTATAATTTATACTAACATTACAGAATAGAACATGATCAATATGAATTTTTAATGTTCAATTTAAATAAATGTAATTGCACAAATGTAGGCTACAATTTAAGTTTATTTATTGTGAAATAACTCAAACATATGTTTTTTTCTGTCCTCATTGTTCTGGACTGCGTTTCACAAAAGCATCAATGCTGTCTTATGATACTTTTGGGAAACACAGGCCTGTTTGAATGCACTGTCAGAAGTGAGTGAACGCTCTCTGTGATTGATTGGTTCTGTCTTGCAACATTTGCGTGTGATCAGGTGAGCAGGAAAATAATTCTATCATACACAATTATTCGCTAATATAGGTTATTCATCCAATTTAATGCATATTTTACACATTCTTTTTTTTGTAAACACCTTAGTATCAATATTTTTTATTTGAGTATCAATACTTTCGATACTCACATCAGTAAATCGATACTGATACATCGATTCAAAGTTCTGTCTGACCATACCCTTCAGCTTTCAAAATTAGTTTTAAAAAGATGAACTTTGTAAATTCATTCACACTGTCGTACACATAAATGGGGAGGCCAAAAAACTGACAGCCCTGCCCCACTTCTCTTCTATGCACTAAAGTTTGCAGCTTCCCAAAATAACATGATTGACTAATATGAAATGCCTTTATTAAAGGGATAGTTAAATAAATGAAAATTCTGTCCTCATTTACTCAGCCTCATGTTGTTCCAAACCTTATTGACTTTCTTTCTTCAGAACACAAAAGAAGATATTTTGAAGAATGTTGGTAACAAAACGTTTTGGTAACCATTGACTTCCATTGTATGGACAAAAGAGTTATTTTGTGTTTCACAGTGGAAAAAAAGTCATACAGGTTTGTAAGACATTGTAGGGATAGTGGGTGCACTATTCCTACAATGCTTGGCAGTCAAACAGGAAGTGATGTTATTTTGCGCTCCCCAATCAGTCATTAAAAACAGCCAGAAAGTGCTTATTGTGCCATAACACCAGAATTAGCCCTGATTTCCTCAAATCAATATTGTTTTTCACTGTGACTCATTATTCACTTCCTAGTGGCTTTGCGAGATTGATATAATGTCAGAAACACAGTGTCAATGAGAATTTAACTACTGGTGTGGCTAAGATAAAGAAAGAGAGGTCGAGTCTGCGTTTGGCCTGAATTTATACCTTACGAAGTATAGCCATAGCTAAGCAGAGTGTCATGTTTTCCATTCTGTAAATGATATTTAAGTAAGTATGGGTCCTCCCAGCCTAGAAACAGTTCTAGATTGTTCCCTTTCACGTTCTCTCTTTCACTAAAGTCACCCTTCAAATCTGAGCTGTTCCCTTCCAGGCAAAAGGTGCAGTCACACTAGACGTCTTGTTCCATTCACTTCCATTTGTACACATGTGAACGTGGCAGCATAGTAATGGCAGGATAATAGTTTTAAGTTTAAAGTTGAAGTTTGGTGAACTTTGACCTGCAAATTTGTATAGCTAAAAGACTTGACCGAAAACTGACATTTTGGCTCAATAAAAAGAAGACAAACTTCACAAGCTAAAGTTTCAAATTTATACATCTTTATAGTTTAATGGATCATCATGCAAAAGAAAACATTTTCAGTTGGGATGCCATTGTAGAAATGTGATGTGTCATTAGTAAGAATTAATAAAAAATTACAAACCAATCAGTAATATTTTGCCATGTATGCCATCACCATATTATTCTCCAGCAAAAGTGTTTATGAATTTATTGCTTTCTGAGTTTCTTATAGCAGTATACAAACTATTATAGTTTTATAATAAATATAGAAATACTATCTGCACAGCTGGTAATAAGGATAAACTTACTTTTTAAATATTCACACCATAACTTTTAATTCCCAACACCACTAGACTAGAGTCAAGTCAGAAGAGGAACTGATCCTGTTTAATTAGCTGTTGAAATCAACCATAATCAACACATTCTTGTATTGTGAGTCTTTAAAAGTCAGATTTTAGAGTTCTGGAGCTGGTGATGGAGAATCCTTAAGTGTCTCTGTTCATGAATCTGTATCATTCTGTCCAACTAATCTGAACTGTTTTTCTGAGGCATGAATGTCTCTTGGGGTTTGAGTTGTTGGAGTGAGGCGTCTCTGCTGCTGTAAACCTTTTTAGGTGACGAGCGAGCTCTAGGCTGTAGCTGTGTTTACACTATGGTCCTCTCAGGAGTGTGTGTTTGTTAAGTGGCAGTGGAGATAATCTACTGGAGCATGTGTGCGGTGTAGGTCTGATGTGTGTTTGCTGACCTGTGTTTGAGTGGAGCAGCTCCATGTCTTTATACTGTATGTGTGTGTATGAGTGTGTTTAAGGATGTAAGGATGGAAAGGAAACATCTGCCATGCTCCCTACATGTGGGAAGGGGAAGAGAGAATGTGGGCTATCAGTGTGACCATGCACTGAGGATGAACTGATGAAATATGGGAAAATTATACACAGAACAATCCTGTGCTGTAACCATATTTTAAACCCATCTAATTTAATGATAGTTTGCCTAGAAATGACTTGCATCTTTATATTACATCCAGGGACTTTTTGTGCATTTGTGGGATTTTTAAATGACTCTTTCTGCAGGTTGCATTGTTTCATCCAGTAGGTGGCAACAAGAGTCTGTTTTTATGAGTGAGCCATTGAATCATTCCCTGAACTGATTTGTTGAACAACACTGATTCATTCAGGAACAAATTAAGCAACTGTCTTTATGAGTGAGTCATTGAATCATTCACTAAACTGATATGTTCAACAACACTGATTCATTCAGGAACAAAATATGTGGCTGTCTTTATGAGTGAGTCATTGAATCATTCACTGAACTCATTCACTCAACAACATTTATTCATTCAGGAATGAACCATCAGTTTATGTAGGAAGCCATATTTTGCCGATTTATGAATGAAAACATGATTAAAACTCTAACAACAACAACAACACTTTTGCTAAGGTGATATTGCATAAATACCCAAAAATGAAAAGTTTTTTTTTTTTTTTTGGGCTCAATACATTTTTGGATTTCTATTTGGGGATGCCAGTGATGAAAGTTCACACTTGATATGAAATAATATGAATCTTTGAACTAAAAATAAATGCATAAAAAGCTGATTATTTGTTTGTTTCTTAAAATTTCATTTCAAGGCATCTTTCAGTATTTGTTGTTGAACTCTTAAAATTGGTCCTCGTCGTCTGTGTGTTATGCCACTCACTAGATTAGACTTTATAATGTAGTCAAGTCCTTAAACTATTTGTTTATATTATAATTAATCAATTTCAAGCACTGTTGGTATTCAAAGGTTCACTTTCACAAATATTTTATTATACCTTGGAACAAGGAATGTAAATGGAAATCATTTTAGTACAACTGGGGTACCAGCTTAATGAGACTGCCTGTCAACTCATGCTAACATTCTGCTGGTTGATAAGAGGGTGCATTGCCAGACTGAGGTTAGGAACAGCTGCTGACTTTAAAATCCAGCTAAACACATTATTTTCCAAATGCATCAAGCCTTTTTTAGGCAGAATTGTTAGTTAAAATCTAGTCACACCCACATGAACACATATGCATGCAAAATATTTAAAATGCTGGATTAGAGATAGCGCTGCTTGTGTTGGCCACAAATATGAGAATAAATCATCAAAAACATGTCAAGGGGTCAAAGATTCCAGTTTGCTGTCCGTATGCCAGGCTTTCCATTCTGCTCTTTGTCCCTTGAGTCAATAACACTTATTTTCCCATATTTAGTAATTCCACCCATGAGTAAACAGCTGCATCCTAACTCTTCTCATTTACATCGGTCCCCTCTCATCTGTCCCTTCATCTGATGGGATCTCAGCAACTCATTACCCATAATGCCAGACTGCAGTGTCTGAAAATAGTTAGGAATCTAGCCAACTATCCAAGATCAACAAACAGAGGAGGAGACTTGTAATTGCGTTCCCCCTCTTGTTTTCTCGATTACTTTCATTTTGACACTGAATATCTTTCATTTTCATAGCCATGAATGATTACAATTGCCGAATACAAAACTTGCTGTCTTAACAATAATGTTGTATGACAGTATTTGTCCAGAAGTAGGCCTATTTCTGTGACAGCTTGCAGGAGTTTGACGGTATAAGGAAGTTAAACAGGTGTAGACTACACACTGATGATTAAAGTGCTCTTTGCTCCTCCAGGCTCATGGCTGAATCTCAAAATAAATGTCAGCCAAAATGTCAGCATGGTTTCTTTCTGCTTTTTGCCTTATAAAGACACTGGATTGAGAAGACAAAATATGCTGCATGATTTATGAATCAGTCCAAAGGACAGATACTAAATGTACTACCAATGAGTGTGTAGAAAGCTGAATGGTAATTTCTTTGCTCAGAGTACATTAAATGATCATTACCTCAACATCCATCTTCTTTCACAGTATGTCATTTGTTGCTGTTTACCATATAGTCTGGTAGTTAGATATAAACATGGATTAGTAATTTTTTAGAAAACTAACAACACATCCATCTGCCTATACTCTGTTTATGATTTCTTATTTTCCTTCAGTCCTTTTCTGACTTACAAATGAAAGATGAAAAGGGGTCCGAAAATGTATTTGTGTTCACAGAACTGCCAGACAACATGCATCTTCATCTTATTATGCAAAGACATTCCCTAGACTTCTGTAGCTGACATGGTCCAGAGCTCAAGTCATGCTAACACTCATAAACACACTGAAAACATTTGGCAGCATGGCTTTGTACTGAAGGAAAAATGCATTGTTATATTATATTATATTGCGAATGTATTTTATATATAATATATATTTAATCTGTAATTTATATAACAATAAAAATAGCACATCTGCACTTTTTATAGTGTAACATCGCAGTGCCATGTAGCTAGTTACACATTTTTAAAGATACTCATAAAGGGGTGATGCTGTTAGCCAATGAGAGAATGTATTTAGTTTCAGATTTGATCGTGTCCAAATAAACTCTGAGTTGGATTGCACTGTTTGTTTACAGGGTTGCTAAGGCTATGAAGGTGGCACTTTATGAAACTCCCACAGGCTGGAGATTTTTTGGCAACCTGATGGATTCTGGGAGGTGTTCATTCTGTGGAGAGGAGAGCTTTGGAACAGGTGGGTGCCATCAGAGTCCTCTAAAAGCATATAAAAGCCCCACTTGAGCTTTTACAGTTTAAAAGTCATCATTGATCTTCTCTCAATATTCACTTTATTTACCATACATTGTGCCAAACCCATATGATGTTATTTTTCTTTCAAACACAACAGAAGGCATTCTTAAAGAATCATTATGAAGTTTTATCTTATTGACATTTTCGGAGGTTGTTTTTTTATTAGTACAGGATAGTGAATCATCTGAAATAAGGAGAAAGTGAGAGTGGTTTCTGCTGGCAAAAGCAAACGACTACTTCTCTGCTTTTCTCACAAAAGCACAGGGTGGAGGTGCAGAAGAAGAAGGTGAAGGAGTGAGAAGGAAAGAGATTTTTGGAAATTAGTGGCTATAGTTCTCTAGTCCCACATATGTGACCCTGGACCACAAAACCAGTCATAAGGGTCAATTTCTCGAAATTGAGATTTATACATCATCTGAAAGCTGAATAAATAAGCTTTGTTAGGATAGGACAATATTTGGCTGAGATACAACTGGAATTTGAAAATCTGGAATCTGAGGGTGCAAAAAAATCAAAATACTGAGAAAATCGCCTTTAAAGTTGTCCAAATGAAGTTCTTAGCAATGCATATTGCTAATCAAAAATTAAGTTTTGATATATTTACTGCAGGAAATTTACAAAATATCTTCATGGAACATGATCTTTACTTAATATCCTAATGATTTTTGGCATAAAATAAAAATCGATAATTTTGACCCATACAATGTTTTTTTTGGCTATTGCTAAAAATATACCCCAGCGACTTAAGACTGGTTTTGTGCTCCAGGGTCACATATGAGTTGTTGAGTGATAAACGTAATCAAAAACCTTCATCTTGTCAACAAGATAAGCATGCACTTATTTGGACTTTAATGGATGTTTGTTCAACAACGGGCCCTTTTTATGTCTCAGGAGTTGAATTTAAACATTTTAATGTGCATTCATAATATATATTTGCTACTTTTCAAATTACGTTTATGTATAGATTTTTTTTATTTGTGTCAGAACAATACATTCAATCTTAAAATACGAGAATCTGTCATTGAGAAAATATTATGATAACTCAAGCAGACAGAAAAATACAAATAATAAATGTCAATATTATTGTTTGATTTATGTAAATTTATTTTGATTGCCATGGAGACAGTGGGTTTTAAAATAGAGGAGGCACACTAATTGTATTGGTCTGGGGATCCCTGACGATTATTATTATTATTATTATTTGCTTTAAAATGACTTTTTGGTTGCTTTTAGTCAGAAAACGAAAAGAAATGACACATACAGCAAGATGATATAATTTCACTTACCTGGCCTATCACTTAAAGCAAACATCCATCCCTTCTTAAAAGTCTGTGTTAAAAGAGCTGACTGCTGTAACGTTAGCCTATATCCAGCTTAGGCGTGTTTTCCCTTTATTTTTAATTTGTATATATACTGTTTGAATGGCAGCTTGGTAGCTCGTGGGTTTTAAAATAGAGGAGGCACACTAATTGTATTGGATCCCTGCCGATTATTATTATTATTATTTGGTTAACCACTTTAAAATGGCTTTTTGGTTGCTTTTAGTCAGAAAACGACATACATACAGCAAGATAATATAACTTCACTTACCTGGACTATCACTTGAAGCAAACAATCATCCCTTCTTAAAAGTCTGTGTTAAAAGAGAGCTTCCTGTTGCGCCATTTAATTAAGCCGACTGCTGTAGCCTATATCCAGCTTAGGCTGTTTTCCCTAAATTTGTATATATACTGTTTGAATGGCAGCTTGGTAAATCTGTTGGCGATCAAATATTCAATATCTCTACTCATAAGTACTTGGTACATTATCAGCGCAGCTGGAGATTTTCAAACTAATATCACGTAAGTTACATCTCTATGATGATTGGTTGATATCAGAAGGGAGGCTAGCCTCCTACCCATTTTACTCTTAGTAATTTAATAATTTAATACATTTCATCATTTAAAAGTTTAGTTCAGAAGTATCGTATCGGTATCGGTATCGACGATACTGCCTTGAAAAATATCGGTATCGTATCGAAAACAAAATAAGTGGTATCGCCCATCCCTACCCCCTACCCTTCTCTATATCCTAGCGGTTGTAATTACATCAGCAGATTCGGCACATTCGCCATAGAAAAGCGGAGCTTTCCAACTTCAGTAACATGTTATGGTATTACAGCTGTCAAATTACAAACAAAAAATACACATTCTGAGACATGAACTGAAATGAATTGGGAATTTTATTAACATTAAATCATCGTCCTCCCAGTTTCACCTCAAAATTTTGGGGAAGCTGTGCCTCCCCTGCCTCCCCCAAAGAGCCGCCACTGGTGACTGAAGAGCTGAGACGTGATAAAATATTGAGACGTGATGTGTAAAGAAAATCAAAATAAATAACACTTGTGAGCACAATACTTTTATTGAGCGTCATTTCCAATCAAGCAGTAATTTTGTCAAAGAAATTGTAAAAATGTTATTTAATTAAGTGTATTTAGGACATACAATTCTAGCTATGAAGTTAACCTTAGGAAGACAAAGAAGTTGGTTATTTTAAAAAAGATCACAAAATCTTCATTTCCACCACAGAATATTATTAAATAAAACGTGGTGGAAATTACATTTGTTGGTTCAGAAAAAAAAAAAAATCAGGAAAAATTTCCTGTGATGTATGTACTGTATATGATCAAATTAAATACACTAGTGAGAATGTAAAGAGTACGTTTTAAGCTAAATTATTTTCTTAAAGGGATAATTCACCCAAAAATTTGGTCAATTTTCATTTTTGGTTGAAATACCTCTCTTAAGTCCACTGGGCCAAAAGTGCCTACACTCTCAGAAAAAAAGGAACAAAACTGTTGCTGGGACAGTAATCTTTCAAAAGCTACTAATATGTACACTTAAGGTATTAAAATGCATATTTAAAGTGCTAATTGGGTACCTTTAAGTACCTAATATGTACCACTTAGGTGGTACCTTTTAGCTATTGTACCTTAGGGTACTACCCCAGTGACTGCTTTGTACCTTTTTTCTGCGAGCGTATAGCTGTAGGAACTCCCATACGTAAAGGTGAGCCCTTGCATGGTATTGAATGGTTGTGTTTTGGTTGGCAGCTGAATGTGGAATAAGCAGCTGGCGCTGAATGATGTTGCTGGGCAGACAGACGCTTGGCTCTGTTGTCAGCAGGGTCGATCTGTAAAGCCTCTGGGGTTTTTACACCATCACTAAGACCTTGACTAAGACACGAGGCATTGTCTGTAGGTGTCAAAAGAGCAGCCTGCTCATTATTCACCATGTTTTGACTTTGCTTCAGGATTACCATGCGGGCATGGGCCACTTGTCTGTGTACTGATTTCTTTTTCGGTTCCTTTTTCGTTTTTTTCACAAAACACTCTCAGCTGTGCTAGACATACTACTGTATGTCTACAACAGTATACATACATTCATCATATGTTTTATCTGTTGTTGAAGGTATCTATAAATTGATTGTGTTTATGGAATATTGGCATGAAGCAAGTTTCCCTTTTGGCTGTGAACCAGGTCGCTTCTGCGTCACGCTTATTGTTTTGTGAGCTAAGGGAAAGTTAACAAATAACAGCCTTACAAGCTGTTAAATGTTGAAATCTGCTTTTTGAAGTTAACTTTATTGTGTTTTATTGATTTTAGGGGTTAAAACTAATTATACAACAATGTTATGTTGGCTTACAACAGTCTTTGGCTGCTGATGTGATATGCGGTAGGCCTGAGCGTTTTTCAGTACTCCAGCATTAGTCACATACAGAGAGCAGCTGTCGGATATGCTTTTCCTGACATATGATTACATGAAATAAACCAGATCAAAGAACAAAAGTCATAGAGAAGATGTCGAGCATAAATCAAGGCAGTGAGGGCTTTCATTTAGTCATTGTCTTGTCCTGATTTAGATCTGTCTCACCTTGAAAACATGAATCATCTGGGCTTTTTAGGTTGTGTTCAGGGTGTGGTCATTAAAGAATCCTGAAAAAAAAAGTATCAACATTTCCACAAAAATGTTAAGCTGCATATTAGAATGGCTTCTGAAGGATCATGTGGCACAGAAGACTGGAGCAATGATGCTGAAAATACAGCTTTGCCAGCACAGGAATAAATTATATTTTAAAATATGTTAAAATAGAAAACAGTTGTTTCCAAATGTAATTATATTTCAAAATGTTTCTGTATTTTTCTATTTTTGATCAAATAAATGCACCTTTGGTGAGCATAATCTTACCGTTAATAAAAAATCTTACCATAGTAGTAGTAATGTAAATTGAATAGCAATATCAATATTTTTGAATAGCAAGTATATTGCTCTCTTTATCTCTCTCTTTTAGGTTCAGACCACATCCGCGATAAAGACGGCCTGTGGTCAGTTCTGGTATGGTTGTCCTTCATGGCAGTGCGAAAGCAGGGGGTGGAGGAAATAGTAAGAGATCACTGGGCCAAAATGGGACGCAACTACTTCTGCAGGTGAGCTAAACCCAAAACAGCATCTTCCCAAGCTTCATTTCTAACACCAGTCTTCATTTCAGGATATTTCTTTGTGTATACTTACAGTACCCAACCTCTCAATGGCTTTTCCTTTGAGACAGAGTAGAGTAGGCAGAATCTCTTTAATGTGTGCCTGGATTGTTTTTGCCTTTCCCATACATGTTTCCCACATTCACCATATTTAGCTCTACTTGTAGATGTCATGTGAAAATCCTGGGAGCTCTCCAAATGGTCATGCAACCATTATTTATTACTGTAGGTGCTATTAGGTTATGTTCGTAGTCTTTCTGTTACATTGATCTACTATAGTGTTTGTTGTATTTATTTTATATCTGACAGGTTTGACTATGAAGGGGTGGACGGCAGGGCAGCGTATTACCTCATGAGAGATCTGGAAGCTGTTATCACTGATAAAGCTTTTACCACTCAGAAGTTTTCTGTGGGTAATAACATCTACAGTGTGGAGAAGGCTGATAATTTTGAGTACATTGACCCAGTGGACGGCAGTGTGTCTAGGAAACAGGTCAGTTCAGCGCTCAGAACATGAGAGACGGCCTGTCATATTGCAGCCACACTAGACTTTGTGCTGTATTTATGTCCATTCATACGTAATACAAATAGGAGACAGGAAATGCTTCTTTATTTGATGTTGCGTCACAACAGCTTGTTTGGCAAAATACCGTGTTGCTAAATAGGTTTGCAATGCATTTTCAACATGTTTTCTGCTGAGTTCAGCATGTGTTATGGAAAGAAGTCTGTTATGCTCACCAATTAATGTTGCATTTGCTTGATCAAAAATACAGTAAAAACAATTACAATTTAAAATAACTGTTTCCTATTTTATCATATTTTAAAATATAATTTATTCATGTGATGGAAAGCAGCCATTACTTCAGTCTTTAGTGTTACATGATCCTTCAGAAATCATTTCTAATGCTGATTTGCTACTCAAGAAACATTTATTCTTCTTATTGATGTTGATACATTATTTTAAGTATTACTTGATGAATAGACAGTTTAAAAGAGCAGCATTTATATGGAATATTTGAAACTGCCCAAACAAAAGAAAATGATTCTGTACAACGTGTGTGTTTAATTAATTTGAAATGAACCGTTGTAAATACTTGTGATTTGAATATGAAAAGAAATGTACACATTGGTCCCATAGTGCACCTTATTCATCTGAGATAATGGGGAAATGTCAGAGATTTTGCAGCTTAGTCGCTCGTATAAAGAGCTGCCAGGGGTTTGTTGAGCATTAAGGTTTTATGTTCAGCAATTATACGCTATTTAGTACAGCACGCGTCCTGTTGTGCACATGGACCACCCAGTGGGATTCCTTGTTTGGGCATCTACATTCACGCTTATCTGCTTATGCGTGTGTCGTATATACGGCATGGCTGAAATGAACAATATATGTGTGAACAATATATGTGCTGAGATTCTGTTAATATTTTCATTCAGCTGCTCTCTCTCTCTGTCACTCCTTTTTTGGAGGATGTGCTAAAGCACAGAGATGCACATGTGCTTGATAGTAATGGGAGAAGGATGTTTCAGTAGATTCTTTATCTTTATCTGGCCTGGATTTGCTGTACCAAGATGCAGAGCCCTTTAGTGGTCTGTGTTACACACACATAAACTCTTGCATAGCCTTGTGTTTGAAGTTTACCCATCTGACTCACTCGGTTCTGACCAGGAATTTGAGGAAACCACCTTCTCCCTCTCCAGAACAATCTCTCCAGAGACAAAAATGATGTAGTTATGGCATCTACCAGCAGGGGGTTACTGAATGCTAACCAGCCAAACCTTGACCTCTTGACATTAGCCTGACACTTTACTCTTTGCATTTCGACACCTCATCTACCTCTCATCTCATTTACATCTCAGAATTGCAATCGTTGGTATACAATACCATTCAAAAGTTTTGGGGTCAGTAAGTTATTTTTTTTTTTTGACATTTTATTCATCTCCCACCGACCGTGACAGTCACTTCAGTCATCCGGCCGGCGTCTCACAGCTGAGTGTGTATTATTACAACGGACATTCCTCCCAATGCCGGATCGTGTCAGCTGTCCTGGTCCTCCTCTCTGCGTGTCTGCAGGGGGCAACCGAAAAGAGACACTCAGCTGTCGGAGACCATGACACACGCAGACACACACCAACACAAATATTACATCTACAACAGTGGTTCTGGTTTTGATTCAGGACCCAGATTTTAAAATGAACATGGACATGTCCTTAAAATTCAAATAAAAAATGTATTATTTTTTAATAGTGAATAGTACACCTATATAGGCCCAATAAATATGCAAAATTGTTAAATATATACAATATTATCTATTTATACCTAGGTGTAAATAGAAAAAATTACGACTTATGTAAATGTATTGTAAATGTACATTAATTTGTAAATAGTTATTTAATTACAATAATTCCCTGCTTAAAATACACCGTGATCAGCACAAGTTAAGTTGAACCTAAATCCTGAAAGTATTTTTGAGGATGAGTGCATGTCTGTTCCATCTACCTAATTTGGGCAACTGTTTTCAAATGGCAGATGAATTTGTTCAAAATACTATTGAGTTTGACTGAATGAACAGCCTTTGATGTCAACAAAATAAGTTTGATCTAATATTAACTGTGACTTCCCGACCGCTGACCAGTTTTCTTATAGAGTCTGGCTCAGAGTTTTTCCTGACATCTAGTGGATAGTTTTATGAATTACAAGGGAAATCCAAGTAGTAAAGCCAGCCTAGATTTTCATAAAATTACATTTTAAAAGGTCTGTTTAGGAACACGAATGTGCCATGTTGAGTGTTCGACGTTTTCACAGTTTTGTTGTGATTCAGATCTCAAATGTTTTTTTTTTTAAGATATTGTGGTATAGCATACTAGTTCTTTTTTTTTGAGCTGGTAGCTGAAGGTTGTAGGTTCAAGGAACAACTCAATGATCAATCAGAATTGTTGGCACTAAAATTAACTGCATTTCTATTTCTGCACTTGTCCTGCAGGGCCTAAGGATCATCTTCACAGACTCGTCCCGAATCATCTTCCGGCTCAGTGGTTCTGGTGCTGGAACCGGGGCCACTGTCCGTATCTACGCAGAGAGCTACGAGAGAGACCCAGAGAGACACAACAGAGAGACTCAGGTGAACAATTCACTTTAGCTATTCTAATATTAACCCCTTGATTGGCAGGATCACAGCGACACTTGTGTAAAAGCTTGTGCTATTGAACCAGTGCACTGCCAGCATGCTTTAGAAGAAATAATGCTGAGTTCCATTTACCTCAAAAGTCGGATTTTGGAGCTGATAATGACGTCACACCCAAGTGGACCGTGCTCCAGTACAGAAGTCAGAAAACCAAGATGGACACGTCCATTGTTAGCAATACCAGTTGATTAAAAACACATAGAAAGCTGTATTTTGCACAGATAACGCCATAGTATCATAGCACTTACAGTAGAAGTGAATAGGGCCCAATTTTGTTGGATTTAAATGCAGAAATATGAAGCTTATACTTTCATAAAAACACTTACATTAATTATTCTGTTAAACCGTGTGTATTATTTTGAGCTATAAAGCCAGAGTAAAGGTGAAGTATTTTTCTGATTATAAAATCATGTTAACATATTCTGTTCACATCTTGTGGCTGTACTATTAATACAGTGAGTATTTTAATGTTTATGGGGTGACCCGATCCACTTTCATTATAAGTGTCTCACTATACATGTGAAAATAAATTTTTGTGGTAATCAAATGTTGTCTATTCAGCTAAACCCAGATTATTCCTTTAACCCCTTAACTGTCACCGGCCCACCTGTGGGACGTTTGGCGCTCTTTTTTGTTGTTGTCTTTTTTCTCTATCAAATCTTTTAGTAATAATCATAAATCATATATCATTTGAAAGCTTAGAAGCTCAAGATTCATCCTATGAAAACCATTTCGAAATCAGACATTGCATTACCATGGAAATGGTACTTTAAAATCTTTTGGCGGTCTCCTCCCCCGTAGTGTGCAGTGTCAAGTGTCATATTACAAAATGAATTACGGTATTTTAGAATCAAAACTTTTTATAATCTTGACAAAAACATATCATTGGAAAGGTCTGAGTCTCAGGATTCCATATTTGGTGGATTTTGAGATAAAAGTAATATTGACAGAGAAATCTAGACATTTGTGACAGAAAAATGCATTAAAAAAAATTCAATGGAGTTTGGATGGCACCCAGTGGCTGTTTGTGGTATAACGCCCTAAATAAAATCTCACAGGAACCACAATTGTTTTCATATCAACTTCAAATTTGGAACATAACTTCTTTAGACATAAGGCTATAATTTTATACCAATTTTAGAGTAAAACCTGATATTTAATATATTTATTATTGTCACGAATCGGCCTCTGTGGCTCTCTCCGACGGCCTCCGGAGGGCACCCTCTCCCGAGTACTAACGTTCATGGACTACATTTCCCAGACACCCCGTACCTGGGGCTGATTACGGCACAGGTGTTCCCCCTTAGCTTCCCTATTTAAGCAGCTCCCAGACTCTCTATGGTCTGAAGTCTTGTATTGCCCCGGCTACATTTCTGAGCGTTTATCCCCTATCTTGTCATCTCTTGTGTATTACCTCGGACTGTTCTTACTTGTGTGATTCTCTGCCGCCTGCCCCGACCCTCGCTTTGCCACTGTTTATTCCCTTGGATTACTCCCTGCTGTACATGATGCTGTTGACTGAATACTGCCTGTTTTACTCTGCCTGTTATTCTAATAAAAGCTGCAAATGGCACGCCTCTGACTCAGCGTTACAATTATATATAAAATAAAATAAAATTAATATAGTGCATTTTCTTTACAGTAAATTTAAACTACTATAATTTTTTGATACTTACATTTTTTTTTTAAATTCCACTTTTGCTATAATTTGCTGATTTTCTTCTTTAAAAAGAGACCAACCTTATGTCTGTATTCCAAAGTGTTCATAAATTACAACAATTTAAGTTTGGATTGTGCACCTGCATGCCTATTTAAAACAATGGGGGGTGACAGTTAATTAATGCAGTTTGCCATTGTATTACATTTGTTTCATGATACTGGCAGTCTGTTTAATACATATTTCCTCACTCTTTCTTTTGATCATTGTAGGTTGTGCTGGGTCCACTCATTGCCATTGCTCTAAAAATCTCCAACATCCATGAACGAACTGAACACAGAGGCCCCAACGTGATCACCTGAGACCAATCCAGCACCGCACACCAGGGGCCAAAATCACTTTCCTCACTCATCTGATCCTTTTTTTATTTGTGCCTTTCACCCTCAACACCACAAAGAATGTGCCAACTATTCATTTTGCTGCTCTTTAATCATTTCTCTCCTCGTTTTCCTTACTTCCTCTCTCAGTCTAACTTGTTTTTCTTCTTCATTTGTCTTTTCAAGGGCCCCTGTATGATTTTCTTTTCCTTTGCACATGTATAAACTCATGTAAACCACAAAAAAATCCAAAGGGAGCAAAGCGTTTCTTCATGTTCATGCAAACGCTCCTTTACCGTGTTTAATTCAATGAGAATGATGTTAGAAACAGAACATATGTAGACCACTTTGTGTTACGATTCAGATGCATGGGGTCTAAACCCTAAACCTTGTGAATTTGGTAACTGTGTGCTTTTGTTTACAATGTAGCTGTTACAAAGAAACATATTCAAAACAACCAATGAAAAGAGGGAGCAGTGCTGTTCAGTATTTACTTATTTCTGTAGAATTCACATTAGAAACGCATCATATTCTGTGCAACAGCTAGAGCTGAGCTCATGTCCGAGATTGAACCACTAAAATAATAATAAGAACAAGGATTGTCTTGAAAAAGGCAACTAAATTCCTACATCCAGTCTTGTAATTGCTAACACTGGTTTTGATTTGCAATTTTTTGATCACTTTCTGAAATGTGCTGCAAATGAACTTTGTGACTCAACATATGAAATGAGTTAAAGGAAAGTTTTCTCTTTTGGCTAACAGTTGGTCAGCTTAAATAATGCTTAGTAATTACTTTTTTTTTATTTTTTATCCTGCATGAATCAGTTTGTTTAATGTCAGATGGATTATGTGCATTCCGTTGTTTGATAAGAAACATGCCTCTAAGTTTATTATTATTTATATTATTATTATTATATAACACTTCTGACATTTACAATACATTTCTCTGAGCCAGTGTTTAAGATATGTGCAAGGATTTTTCAAAATTCTGCTGTTCTTGAAAGTCCCTTATAAACCCTGTACAAATTACAACAACTCCAAGGTGAAAACAAATGCTCCCTTTTAAATAGTACTTTGATGAAAGAAAGGACTAAAACTAAATAAATACAATGGCCTTAGCTGTATTTTAATTTTGTATCCTAAAAATTGCATAAATAAACTTTATCTTTTGTGTGTCCTGGCATCTTGTTATTGTCATACAATCAGTGAGATCAAAGACTCATACATGTTATACATGCCCATCTTCTGTCATTTCATTTCAGAGAATTATCCATGGATTTAACAATATAATTATTCTGACTAAAATAAAACATCAAATTGTGTCTAATAGTAAGGTTTTTGTAATAAGTCCCTGCTCACCAATGCCACGTTTACTTCATAAGTACAGTAAAAACTAACATTTTAAAATATTATTTTATTAATTTATAATAACTGCTTTCTATTTTAATATATTTGAAAATGTAATTTATTCTTGTGATGGCAAAGCTTAATTTTCAGTAGCCATTACCGCAGTCTTCAGTGTCACACACTCAGAAAAAAAGATATGAAAGCTGTCACTCAGGTATATGTAACATTAAAGAACTACAGTTTTTTAATTCACTTTTGTACTATTTTCACAAGCAGCTGTTAATTTTTCTAAACTCTTAGTATACTATCACAACAGATCATCAAAAGTGCACTTTTTTCAAACATTTTTCAAACATAATTGTCTTATTACAATACACACCATCACAAAATATCCTTTTCACTACACATCTATAAAGGTTTCATTCACAGTAAATGCCTTTCATAAAGCTCTTACTATCAGACTTTTTATTTGCATGTCTCCTCATTCAGTTTAATACATTTGTATATTTTTTTAATCTAACTCATTTTAATGCTTAATCAGTGAATCATTTGGTGCATCTATAGATATCTATAGATATAGATTCAACAGATAGTTTCTATAGAACTTGTTTGCAGTTTAGGGATAACCAAATATAATGAATTATTTTTGTACTATAAGTGATTTATCTTAGACGATAACCATTATTTTGTAAGTGTGTGTGTGTGGTTCAGGGAAACACTGTTGTGGGAACAAAATGTCCCCACAAAGATGGCAATATCTGAAATCCTTGTCCGTGTGGGAGACTTTTTTGGGCCCTATGAGGAAAACCATAATTTTCATAAGGGTAGGTTTAGGAGTAGGGTTAGTGTAGGGGGATAGAATATACAGTTTGTACAGAATAAAACCCATTGTGTGTGTGTGTGTGTGTGTGTGTGTGCGTGTGTGTGTGTGTGCACTTGTGACAAATGAGGACATACATTTGTATAATGACATAGGTATTACAAGGAGAAGGTGACTTTTCAGGACATTACCCCATGTCCCCACTTTTCAAAA
>NW_015505455.1:976856-986745 GCF_001515645.1 Sinocyclocheilus grahami | reverse complement strand
TATATATATATATATATATATATTATTATTATTATTTATTTATTTTTTTTAAGGTTAGGTGATGAAATGGGACAACAGTTCAAAAGTTTGATACAGATGAAAACTGTGGCTAGTCAAAACGATCAACTGCTGTTCCATACAGAAACGCTAGATGGAGACAAGCTCAGATGACAGACGCTACAAAATGCCACAGAAGTTTACAATCATACTGTCAGGTGTATTACAACAGAATAAGTTTAAAATTCTACAGAAGCGATATTTTTTTCATAAATATTGATAGGTTCTGAAAATGTGAGGTAATTAATATCTGGTTTACAATTAAAATGATAAATCAATCATATGTGATAAATCCTATACGATACTGACGAATGTCTGCCAATTTGCGAGCAAGGGAGTGGGGAAAAAGCGTGGCAAACAGTTTTTGCACGTTTTCTTTTTCTTGGTTCCTGAATAGCCCAGTCTGTGTCTTTAAACTGAGATTGTCTGTGCAGTCGCTATTAATCATGTACTCGTCTAGTCCCACCTCTTCCTGCAGCAGCACTGAGAGCGAGAGCGAGAGAGAGACTGAGCAGATCCAGTCAGATCATATGAAGTGACGGACAGCGATGCCAGTGGCAGCCCTGCGAGAGTACAGCGTATCTCTGAGCAATACGGACGCTTGAGAGAATAACAGGGCTAATTTCCGACAACTTCTTTGGATACATAACTGAACTCAGCAAAAAAAAAAAGATTTAATCAGCTAACATGAGGGAGAAGTGAATTTTGCACGCTTACAAGGGATTCTCAGTAATCATTTGTCATTTAAATGGCATGAAACGCGGATGTCAATAGATGTTTGAAGTGCACATGGATGTTTCAGCTCTGCTTTTTGTGTTTACCTTGTGTGTCTGTCCAAGATCAGCTGAGTAAGTGTTTATCAGATGTTGAGATGATGTTCTGCATGTACACAGGACAAGTTCAGATGTCGGATATGAAGTTATAGCCTAAATCAGCATGGCTTTGAGTGTATTCTTACAAACAAGTGATTTTAACATGTACATTTTTTTTTCGCTCCTAAAAAAAGTAAACCAGCAGTAAGCAATCATGGTAGAACCTGCTGGCTTTGTGGAAGCATGGAAAGCTCAGTTCCCTGACTCAGATCCTCCTGAGTTGTCTTTGAACTCTGTTGGAGACATTGAGCAGGAGCTGGAGAAATGCCGAGACTCTATTAGGCGTCTGGAGATGGAAGTGAACAAGGAGCGTTTTCGAATGATCTACCTGCAAACGCTTCTAGCCAAGGAGCGGAGAAGTCATGACTCTCAGCGATGGGGTTTCAGTAGGGTCTCGCAAGGTGAGCATAAGCCAGCGTCCACGGATGAGCATCATCAGAAAGCCGATGGAAGCAGGTGTCTCCCTGACAAGATGAAGCACACAACCGCTGCAGAGGAGAGTCATGAGTCTCAGCCTTGTGTTAAGGTGGTGGGATGTGTCTTGGACAGGCAGAAAAGCAGAGATGGAGAAGTTGACGGGATGTCTCCATACAAAAATAGGAGCATTGAAGCTCCTCTCAGGCCCATTGCTGGACGTGGACCTGCGCACCATGAGGCGGATGGCGTTCCAGAGTCTCCACCAAAGGAGAAGGTCACCACGGGGTTGGGAGTTGCTGCGCTTCGGTCAAACTTTGAGCATATCAGAAGAGCCAATTCTCAAACATCTGGTGAGGGGAAAAGCGAGAGGCCTTACTATGTCAACATGGAGTACCATCACGAGAAAGGTCTTGTTCGGGTCAATGATAGAGATGTCTCAGAGAAGATAAGTAGTCTGGGCAGTCAAGCTATGCAGATGGAACGCAAGAGGTCTTTGCATTCTGTCCCAGGTAATCTGTCCACTGCTTTTGGGGACATCCGTAAACCAGAGCGTTCTCATGAAAGAGCAATGGAGAGCGGTTACAACTGTGAGTACGAGGAGCCCGATCTAAACCCTGGGTTCCTTAAGGATAGTTCTTCAAGACTTAATGGAAGAAGAGCAACTCAGCAGAACTGGCACCAGTCAGAATGTCAGCCCTATACGACTGTTTATGTGGGGGGCATTATGGGAGATGGAGAGGACCTGCAATATATAAAAATTTTTTTTTTTTTTTAAGGTTAGGTGATGAAATGGGACAACAGTTCAAAAGTTTGATACAGATGAAAACTGTGGCTAGTCAAAACGATCAACTGCTGTTCCATACAGAAACGCTAGATGGAGACAAGCTCAGATGACAGACGCTACAAAATGCCACAGAAGTTTACAATCATACTGTCAGGTGTATTACAACAGAATAAGTTTAAAATTCTACAGAAGCGATATTTTTTTCATAAATATTGATAGGTTCTGAAAATGTGAGGTAATTAATATCTGGTTTACAATTAAAATGATAAATCAATCATATGTGATAAATCCTATACGATACTGACGAATGTCTGCCAATTTGCGAGCAAGGTGAGTGGGAAAAAAGCGTGGCAAACCGTTTTTGCACGTTTTCTTTTACTTGGTTCCTGAATAGCCCAGTCTGTGTCTTTAAACTGAGATTGTCTGTGCAGTCGCTATTAATCATGTACTCGTCTAGTCCCACCTCTTCCTGCAGCAGCACTGAGAGCGAGAGCGAGAGAGAGACTGAGCAGATCCAGTCAGATCATATGAAGTGACGGACAGCGATGCCAGTGGCAGCCCTGCGAGAGTACAGCGTATCTCTGAGCAATACGGACGCTTGAGAGAATAACAGGGCTAATTTCCGACAACTTCTTTGGATACATAACTGAACTCAGCAAAAAAAAAAAGATTTAATCAGCTAACATGAGGGAGAAGTGAATTTTGCACGCTTACAAGGGATTCTCAGTAATCATTTGTCATTTAAATGGCATGAAACGCGGATGTCAATAGATGTTTGAAGTGCACATGGATGTTTCAGCTCTGCTTTTTGTGTTTACCTTGTGTGTCTGTCCAAGATCAGCTGAGTAAGTGTTTATCAGATGTTGAGATGATGTTCTGCATGTACACAGGACAAGTTCAGATGTCGGATATGAAGTTATAGCCTAAATCAGCATGGCTTTGAGTGTATTCTTACAAACAAGTGATTTTAACATGTACATTTTTTTTTCGCTCCTAAAAAAAGTAAACCAGCAGTAAGCAATCATGGTAGAACCTGCTGGCTTTGTGGAAGCATGGAAAGCTCAGTTCCCTGACTCAGATCCTCCTGAGTTGTCTTTGAACTCTGTTGGAGACATTGAGCAGGAGCTGGAGAAATGCCGAGACTCTATTAGGCGTCTGGAGATGGAAGTGAACAAGGAGCGTTTTCGAATGATCTACCTGCAAACGCTTCTAGCCAAGGAGCGGAGAAGTCATGACTCTCAGCGATGGGGTTTCAGTAGGGTCTCGCAAGGTGAGCATAAGCCAGCGTCCACGGATGAGCATCATCAGAAAGCCGATGGAAGCAGGTGTCTCCCTGACAAGATGAAGCACACAACCGCTGCAGAGGAGAGTCATGAGTCTCAGCCTTGTGTTAAGGTGGTGGGATGTGTCTTGGACAGGCAGAAAAGCAGAGATGGAGAAGTTGACGGGATGTCTCCATACAAAAATAGGAGCATTGAAGCTCCTCTCAGGCCCATTGCTGGACGTGGACCTGCGCACCATGAGGCGGATGGCGTTCCAGAGTCTCCACCAAAGGAGAAGGTCACCACGGGGTTGGGAGTTGCTGCGCTTCGGTCAAACTTTGAGCATATCAGAAGAGCCAATTCTCAAACATCTGGTGAGGGGAAAAGCGAGAGGCCTTACTATGTCAACATGGAGTACCATCACGAGAAAGGTCTTGTTCGGGTCAATGATAGAGATGTCTCAGAGAAGATAAGTAGTCTGGGCAGTCAAGCTATGCAGATGGAACGCAAGAGGTCTTTGCATTCTGTCCCAGGTAATCTGTCCACTGCTTTTGGGGACATCCGTAAACCAGAGCGTTCTCATGAAAGAGCAATGGAGAGCGGTTACAACTGTGAGTACGAGGAGCCCGATCTAAACCCTGGGTTCCTTAAGGATAGTTCTTCAAGACTTAATGGAAGAAGAGCAACTCAGCAGAACTGGCACCAGTCAGAATGTCAGCCCTATACGACTGTTTATGTGGGGGGCATTATGGGAGATGGAGAGGACCTGCACTTGACCTGGCCCAGGCGGTCTTACTCACCTGGGAGTTTTGAGGATGGATACACGCCAGATTGCAGTTCCAATGAAAACCTGACGTCCAGCGAAGAAGACTTCTCCTCAGGGCAGTCCAGCCACGTGTCCCCGAGCCCCACCGCCTACAGAATGTACCGAGAGAAGAGTCGCTCTCCATCCCAGCACTCCCAGCAGTCTTTTGAGAGTGGCAGCCCCCCTACCCCACAGTCCCAGAAGCGTCTCAAGCAACAGCTAGTACTCTCCGACACCAATGTTGTTGGTGTCCGCAAGATCTGGCCTGCTGACGGAAGCTCCAACAACTTCAGCAGTTTCCATGGAGATCTGGGTAAGACAACATTCTTGCAGTGTTTACTTTTGTATGTATCGTAATGTCTGTTTGGTGGGACGTTGATAGGATTTCACTGTCCCACAGTGGGAGTATAATAAGAAAAGGCACAAAGATCCATTATAATGACATTTTATGTCAATGACTTGTCTTTTATAGGTCTTTACTTGTGCAACCTATTTAACATGTATCTGATTGGGTCATAGTTTGAGTATCTCAGTGATTTTCAAACTTACCTCTTTATACACACATGATATAATATACAGTATATAATGGTATGTGTATATATTTCATGCATAAAGACCCATTTATATTGTGTGAGGAAAACTATTGAAGAATAGTTTTGGCTTAAAAAAGAGTTGGCTTTTATGTTGTCACTGAACTAAATCCAAAACAAATTTTAAGATATTATCTAGAAAAGGTGTACTTTGTATTAACTGTTATTTAAAATATTCATACAAAATCAGGGCAAAAATAAAATAATTGTGATTAATCTTATGAACCAGCCTTTAGAAAGCCGGATGAAACCGTAATAACATCAAATTTGGAAAATGTGTTATAAAATTATAACATTTAAAGTATTTAATTAGTATCATCAGTCAAAAAGTTAACTTTGACCTAAGAATATGTTTTATAAAAAGCTTTTTCTTTGTCAAATTTCTCCACTATCCTCAAGCAACCCCTGCCTGTACCCAGGATTGAAACCCCCTGGACTATGATATAAGTTGAAGCAAATCCATAATTTTGTGTTTTTATTTTTCCAACTACATTTCTAGCATTCTACTGTCTGTCTTCTTTGTTTGAGCTCTCCATGTGGTTTCTCCCTGTCCTTATCTCGCTGTCATGATATGACTGATCTGATCTGCAGCATTTGAGGCCAAGAATGGCCTAAGGCAGTGCAGTCGCTCACTCTCTGTCCACTCAGAGTGTTTATGCATCAGTTCACATTAGTAGTGTTGTCCTGCCTAGGGATAATTAAGCTAAAGGGGTCATCTAGCATGGTGGACTAAGCAAAGCTTTTTGTTGGGGGAGGGGTGAAAGGCTAATTACAAGAAACAAACTAAGAGGGGAACTGAAGATGTCACTTGGACTAAAATATCAGACATCTGTGGTTATATTGGTTTGAATGGAAACGCAAAGAATGGTTCTTCATTGTGAATGCGAGCTATAATGCATTTGAATGTATGGTCACAATGCAAATGGTATGTATTGGAGCCATTCAGACTGGTTTTCCTCTTGAACTGTGGGTCAACACAATACAATGAAGAGATGTTGTCTGTAGCAAAGTGTCAGTTTGAAGCAGTCCTGCACTCAGCAGTTTAGGCTTTTAACAATTTCATTTTCACAATCATTCACACTCTTTGGTTGAGCATGCAGCAACTGGTGTAGCAACTTGAACACTCACGTTTTGTTCAGACCGACTTTATTTGGAGTCCCAGAGACCCAATGGTTTATAAGAAATGAAATTATTACTTTTAGTAAGGAAGGATGCATTAAATTAATCAAACGATTGTTAGAAAAAAAAAAATCCCACAAACATTTTAAGAAGCACAACTGTTCTGATTGATAATAATAAGAAATGTTTCTTGAGCACCAAATCAGCATATGAAATTGATTTCTGAAGGACACTGAAGAGTAGAGTAATGGCTGCTGAAATGTCAGCTTTGCATCACCGTAATATATTTAAGTTTTACAGTATATATTCTCAAATAGAGAACAGTTATTTTACTGAAAAAAATGTAGCCTTAGTGAGCATAAGAGAATTCTTTCAAAAACAGTAAAAAATGACACCAATTGAATTGCAGTATTAGTGTCCATTTTTGGAGAACATTTGAAAGCATGTTTTCAAGTTGAAATTGAGTTTATAATGAATTAAAAATCATATAGATATGTCATATCAAGCCATTTGAACTGGGCCTTAGAGTCTCAAAACAGAACATTAGTGTTAAATGATTACGCAAGAGCACAGTAATGATACAATCTAGATCAAGCTGAATACATCGTAATTGCATTGCTCATGTTGGTTCACATCTTGTTTCATTATGTATTTACTTTGCATTACAGTCTACAGCTGGAGACTGTCTTAATGTCTTACGAAATAGTCAATAAGACACTAACTCTTTAAGTTAAGTGCAGTTTGACAAAAAATAGAGAAACTGAGAGAAGACTTCAGAGCCAAGAGCAGATATTTCTCCTTTCAAGCAGAAAAGAGCCCATCAGCTCAGTCCAAGCTAGTTACATAAGCAGGCAGAGAGAGCGCAGACCTGCAAGCTCAGCACGCCACAAACAAATTGCAAATGATCAGTGTAAAGTTGCGTTTCAGTGACAGGATCGTGATTTACACCAGTGGGAATTGCAGCCGTTCTTCAGGCTGTCTCTAAGCTTTCTCCAAATTCTTTTCTGCGATCTTAATCTAATGCCCTCGAGCTGTTCAAAAACTGCACTTTCGAGTCTTGCAAGATAGATTAAAACGGTCTCCATTAGATCCGTTACCCTGAAAGAGAGTGATCAGAGAGCGTGATGCGCAGATTTTAGTCCTCGAAAAGCTCAGTCACGCTCACCTAGTGCCCCTCCCTCGTGTAAACATCAGCACTGCAGCCACGTGCGCTTGTCAAACCAGCACATGCTGCACCACAGTCTGTGGTAACTACCCTGATATTTCTGAAAATCCTCTTGTATTGTGAAATTACTGATACTTATATAAGCGACATACATTGTGTATATAGTCACGAAAGTGGCTGATACATGCCAGAGGTTATTTTGCAACGAGGAAAAGACATCTTAATGGAAATCCATTGAGGTAACACCCACAATAAAAAAATTCCTTAGGCCTCTTCTGTGGTAAAACAGTTATTTTTCACTCGTTTTTCAGAATCCACCTCGGCGATTGCTGTCGTGATCGATCGCAAGTGTTGTGCTTGGTGGGCTTGAAATGGATTGAGTCTGACTTGTGGGCATTATGCTGACAGAACCAGTCAGTGAAAGAGATCAGGTGGCTCTTATGTAGTTTTACTATTTGCCATTTTTTCTTGGGAAGCAAAATCTGGCAGATATCTCTTCCGTCAACTGGGTGTTAAAAGTCACCTCTAAGGAACAGACCGGCCCTGGCAGACAACCTAATCCTGCCTGTATTATTAAAATAAACAGTCGTTTGTTAAAGTCCTCACAGACTCTCGAGTTCACTGTGCATGCTGGCTTGAGCTAAAAAAGTCTGGCTGTAAGATATAGGTTTTTTCAGGCTTGTGGGTTTGCATGGCAAGGTTGGGAAAATTTCAGGAATGAAAGAATTGGCTTTCAGTTCCTGAGTATGAATTTGAGTCTGTAGCTCTATCTTTGTCTTTCTGTCTGTCTGTCTGTCTGTCTGTCTGTCTGTCTGTCTAATTTCTTTACATTTCAGTTCATTGTAATTCCTAATTCGAAATTATTTATACCATTTGTTACCTCAATTCAAATTCAGGAATTCAGTTGAAATTTAGAATGCATTACATTTTGAATTTCCTGCATGGAAATCCTTTCTGATAACAGGTGGTAATGGACTTTATCTTTGTTTTTTTGTAAAATTCTTGATTATTTTGAGGCTTTGCAAACAGAATCTGTGCTTCACATTCAGCAAGGCTTTGGAAATGGTGAGAGGTATTTGCTGGCTATCCTTCTTGTTGTTTTTCTGTTTTATCACCTGCCAGAGCCCATAAATCCAAAGAAAGCGTCAACATCAGAAATACCGTGCATACAACATAAAACATGCACCATGTGCGCCTAAAGCCTGACAGCAGCAGCGACCGCTGCATGTAATTTGCTTCTTTTCAAACAGTCTACTTATGTGGTCTGTTAAGCTGTAATTTTGCACTTCCAATGCCCTAAGACACACTAACTGGCCCTTTTTCTATGTGTGACTGTTTGTGTGTCACCTGTTGTCCTGGGGGTTGGACTGTGTTAACGGGGGCACGGCTGAGGCCAGGCTGGCGTGGGTCCAGCTGCACCACCATCACCAGCTGCAGGGGAAAGAGCACATCTTTCTCACTAATGTCATTTGATGGGAGGAGATTCCCACTCTGAATCACACAAACACACTGGTGTGTTATTTTATGCAGCTTAGATGTAAACCCATATATAGGAAGAAACAGTCACAAAACATTTATACGCATTTATATTCTTGGGGAATTAGCTGATTTCTAAGAATTAGTTTTATATCTGGGCTTAAAGACCTCATGGAATGATTTGACAAGGTCTTCTTTCCTATATTAAAACAGGAAGTTTGGAAAGGAAATATTGAAAGGCTTGTCCTTTTTTTTGAGTGTCAACTTTTAGTAGTATGTAAAATAACCCTACAGTTTGTTCTGTTAAAGAGGAACACCAACAAAAGGAAAAAAATCTCAACAATTACCTCAACAAACAGATATTTCTTGCTGTTGCAACAAACAGATATGACTGACACAAGTTTGAAAATGGCTGTCGCTGTGCCACCAAAAAAACCTCTTCCTTTTCACACAATGTGCTTTCTTATGTCACAAATGCAGAATATTCTCTTGATTACAGAGGACGATGTCAATGACGGAAAGAGTTGCTAAGGGCCCCTGTTGGCAAGAGTATCATCATGAAACTATTTCAGTGGTGTTGTAACTTCAAATGGACCCTGAAGAACTTGCTTTTCTGGGGTTTGCAATCAGTGTTTTTCTGGCTTCCTGTGGATTCTGTTGGTGTTTTAATAACTTCAAATGGACCCTGAAGAACTTGCTTTTCTGGGGTTTGCAATCAGTGTTTTTCTGGCTTCCTGTGGATTCTGTTGGTGTTTTAATGCAACCCTCTACATTGCGAGTAAACCACTCGCATATGCGACTAAATCTTACTATGGGCGACTAAATGATGTCTGATATTAGCCACTGGCTAATAAATTCTCAGATTTTACTCGCCAGTGTGAGTTGGAGGCTAAGTATAAGTTTAGCACAGATATATTTTCACTCGCCAAACACTCTGACTGAGCCCTTCAGAGTTTCACTCTCCGCCAAGCGATCTGTGCTGTTTTTCAGTTCATCTGAATGGATTTGCAACGCACCTGTATTTAACGTACCGTAAACTCTAGTGTGAAGGCACACGACTCGCCGTCACTTTGTTTCACACACACGCAGCAAGAGAGGGAGAGAGAGAATTGACGCGCTACATGTAAACGATATTCTTTGTTGTATTTTACTGTCAAATTAACGGAGTTCGTTTGGAATTGTTCTGCTTTTAAGAACTACCGCTTTTTTAAAATTAGTGGGCGGAACTAATGCGCAAACGGCAATCTCATTGGCTGGCGCTCACCTATTATCGTCCCTGTTTTGATTTCAGCAAATCAGTTCGAGCGAACGCACACAACCTGATTAATATTCATGAATCCAG
>NW_015505455.1:972490-976369 GCF_001515645.1 Sinocyclocheilus grahami | reverse complement strand
TATAATATTAAAAATATCTGTATGACATTATATTCTGCAGTTCTTCCCTGTTGTACTGAATATCTATACCTTTCAAATTATCACATCGAAGTTAGAAATTCAAATATTGTGACGACAATTAATTTTGTAGGGTGCCACAAATTTGTTAAAATTTCCAAAGGGTGCCGCGACTAAAGAAAGGTTGGGCAACCCTCTACATTGCCAGTAAATCACTCGCATATGAGACTAAATCTTCACTCTGGTGATTAAATGATGTTTAATATTAGCTAATTGTTAATAAATTCTCAGATTTTACTCGCCAGTGTGTGAGTTGGAGGCTAAGTATAAGTTTAGCACAGATATATTTTCACTCGCCAAACACTCTGACTGAGCCCTTCAGAGTTTCACTCTCCGCCAAGCGATCTGTGCTGTTTTTCAGTTCATCTGAATGGATTTGCAACGCACCTGTATTTAACGTACCGTAAACTCTAGTGTGAAGGCACACGACTCGCCGTCACTTTGTTTCACACACACGCAGCAAGAGAGGGAGAGAGAGAATTGACGCGCTACATGTAAACGATATTCTTTGTTGTATTTTACTGTCAAATTAACGGAGTTCGTTTGGAATTGTTCTGCTTTTAAGAACTACCGCTTTTTTTAAATTAGTGGGCGGAACTAATGCGCAAACGGCAATCTCATTGGCTGGCGCTCACCTATTATCGTCCCTGTTTTGATTTCAGCAAATCAGTTCGAGCGAACGCACACAACCTGATTAATATTCATGAATCCAGTAGCTCATTAATCCTTGGTGCGTTTTATATTGTTCTTATTAGTAGAATTCGTATCATTATTATCTAATCAGTATTTTTGTTAGTTTTCCCCCAATTTTAATTTTGTTTTTACAGAAACACTGAATGACCAAAAAAAGCACCACCACCAGTCCGAAGTTCAGTTAAAATTACTAATATGCATTCATACATGGTTATCAAGTTTTAATTCTAATTACAAAAGTTCTATCATTAAATAATATTGATTATCATATTACAATGCTTGACTGAGTGATGTTAAGAGTGTACTTTCAGATATTTATAAAACTGTGCATTTTTACAAACAAATATATATATATATATATACAGTGGTGTGAAAAAGTGTTGGCGCCCTTCCTGATTTCTTATTTTTTTGCATGTTAATAATATATGTAATACAAATAGTTGGGATTTACTTAACTGATCTGGGGGGAAACCATCAAGCAGAAAAAATACTGGGTGCATTGGTATGTCACATCCTAAAATTTTACTTATTTCCCTTTTAACCCCCTGCCAATACACTTGTATTTTAGGACATTCCCAAAATATATGAGCATAGTCCCCCACCTTTCCACAATCTCTCCAGCATTGTGATAATTGTAGGGAGTTTACCTGGCATTTTCTTCAGATATCACATGGAACACACACAAACTACATAAAAAAACTTATTAGTTTGATGTTGTGGAACTGATGCCACAGCTGTGGGATGGTTGTAATTTTTGAAGAATTTATAATACACAATAAATATTAAAATAGGTGATTATAATTTCACTATTTGCTTAGGTTATAATAGGTTCAAGCATGTACTGTAATAATTAATATGTTTATGAAGGATTTTGATACTTTAAAGGGGAAGTCGTGGCCTAATGGTTAGAGAGTCGGACTCGTAATCCAAAGGTTGCGGGTTCAAGTCTCGTACCGGCAGGGATTGTAGGTGGGGGGAGTGAATGTACAGCGCTTTCTCCCACCTTCAATACCATGACTGAGGTGCCCATGAGCAAGGCACCGAACCCCCAACTGCTCCCCGGGCGCCGCAGCAAAAATGGCTGCCCACTGCTGTGTGTGTGTTCACTGTGTGTGTGTGTGTGTTCACTGCTGTGTGTGTATGCACTTTGGATGGGATAAATGCAGAGCACAAATTCCGAGTATGGATCACCATACTTGGTCACATGTCACGTCACTTTTTTCACTTTCAGAATAGTTCACCCAAAAATTAACATTTTATGAAAATGTACTCGCCCTTATGCCATCCAAGATGTAGATGAGTTTGTTTCTTCATCTGAACAGGTTTGGGAAAATTCAGCTTTACATCACTTGGTCAGCAGTGGACCCTCTGCAAAGTTCAAACAGTGGATAAAAGCATCACAATAATCCACAAGTAATCCACACGACTCCAGTATATATCAGTTAACATCTTGTGAAATTAAAAGTTTGTAATAAATAAAACAAATCCATCACAAAGACGTTTTTAACTTAAAATGAGTCCTCTCTCCATTATATCGCTTTCTACAGTGGAAAAAGTCATCTCATCTGAATCAGGAGAGAAATATGCACAGATCAAGCATAAGTGAAAGGGGATGGATACAATGGCTATAAGTTGTAACTCCTTAATTATGGATTTGTTTCTTACAAACACACAGCTTTTTATTTCACAAGACGTTAATTGATGGACTGGAGTGGTGTTGTGGAGTTTTGTTTTCATCAGCTGTTTGGACTCTCATTCTTCACACTGCAGAGGATCCATTGGTGAGCAAGTGATGTGAATCTGTTTCGATGAAACTCATCTATATCTTGGATGGCCTGAGGGTGAGTGAATTTTCAACAAATATAATTTTTTGGGTGAACTATTCCTTTAAGGTTGACCCATTACGTCATTGTGATAATTGGTCTGTGTTGAGTGCTGTTGTCTTTAAGCAGTCAGACTGGTATTCGCTTGTGTTTGATTATCAGAAGCATGTCAACCATGCCAAAACAGGCCACGAAAAACTGTCTGCTCTACCTTAGTAAGCAAAATTAAGCTGAAGTAACATGCATGAGTAATTCGCCTATAGCACTGACTTTTATCTTTAAACCACCTTCTCTCTCACTCTCACTCTCTCCTGTCGTTTTATCTTCCCACACAGGCCAGCCAGCTCGGCGTGTACAGGGCTTTTGTGGACAACTATAAGGTTGCCGTGGAAACGGCCGAAAAGTGTTGTCAAGCCAATTCTCAGTTTGCAGAGATTTCAGAGGTTAGTTCTAAGGTCACTTACATTATACTGGCAAAACAAGGCCTGATATCTTTGCCTCCTTGTGTATTTATGTACTTCTATATCATTTCACCTTCAGAATCTGAAAGTCAAGAGCGCTAAAGAGGGTAAAGATCAGAATGCCAAGAACTCTCTGGAATGTAAGTAGTTTTTCCACTTTTACTCTCCTTTTACGCCACTTAGTGTTTTGATCACTCTTTTGCCTTTCTCGTTCTTAGCGCTGCTGTATAAACCAGTAGATCGAGTCACTCGCAGTACTCTTGTCCTCCATGTGAGTAACATTGAAAGAACATACACCTAATGATTTATTTTTCTCATGTGAGAATGTTTACAGGTTAGTGGCGCAACAGTGCTCGTGTTTTATTTGGATGAGCTTAGGCTGTATTGATTTACACGTTCGATAAATTGAGTGTTTTGCGATATTAGATAAGTCTGTGTGTTTCAGGACCTGTTGAAGCACACCCCATCCAGTCATCCAGATCACCCTCTCCTGCAGGACGCCCTCCGCATTTCCCAGAACTTCCTCTCCAGCATTAATGAGGAGATCACGCCCCGCCGTCAGTCTATGACAGTGAAGAAAGGAGAGGTCAGTGCTGCCCAGTGAAAGAGCAGGCTGTAGGTCAATGACCTGACATTTTTTTGTCTCTTAATTTATTTGAACAATGATTGATTGATACAACTGTCCCTGAAATCATGATGAATATTTAAATAAATATTTAATTCATACGATTTTGTTTAAAAAATAATGTTTTTACAAAACTGCGACATTAATTTTTTGGAAAAAAAAACTAAACAATTGTCTGTCCAAGTCATGTGGTGTGACCAACAGGCAGTAAATAAATATA
>NW_015505455.1:960535-972044 GCF_001515645.1 Sinocyclocheilus grahami | reverse complement strand
TATATATATATATATTCGACCTTTACTCTCCTTTTACACCATTTAGTGTTCTGGTCACTCTTATGCCTTTTATATTTATATATATATATAAAAGAAAAATAAGCAACTGTGAAGACAAAATGTCATAAAGTGACTTTTTATGACAAACAAGGTTTGTTCAGGCTTTAAAAAGTAATGTGGTGCGACTCCTCAAAAAAATTATGATGTTTATGAATTAATCATTCATAATATTTTTTGCCTTAAAAAAATATATTTAAAAATACGCACATGAGCTCAAGGTGACAAGGCCAGAAGAAAAACCCTTGCTGATAAAGTCTTGTACTGTAATTCTTAGTAATATTTTTACAAGAAGTGTAAAAATATTCTTCAGTACGCTCCGGTTGCATAACGCTGCAAGTGTCCCGTCAACAATATAATCATCTCCTGCCTTCCTGTTCCCCTTCCTCCTTTATCAAAGTGTCTCAACACCCTTCCCAGCTTCAGAATGAACACAAACATGTATTTGCACACTCTCCCGACCCCTCTGAACTGTGAGTCAGTTGACCTGGTGCTAGACTTCCTCGCAGATTACTGGAAAACTGTGTGGGAAGTGGCTCTCTGATTGTAGGCTTATGGACATGCCAGGAATTTTTATTAAAGAAAATACAGAGATGTAATTCAAAGATAGTTATTATTTATTATTGGAATGATTAAAGGAATGTTTGACATAAGCTGGGGAACAGTACATCTCAGCTTAATCATGATTCCTGTCAAGATTTGTACTTAAATTAAGAATATTTAATTTTTATCACTTTGCAGGAACTGATGATAAAACATCATTATACAATCGTATGAGAAAGTATTAATCAAAAAAAAAAAAAAACTTTTTTTTTTACATTAACTGTGGATATTTGCCAGACACACAAGACCTAAAATATCTCTTAGTTTCTCTATTGGGATCCAACAAACCATTTTGTATCAAAGGAGTATAAAAGGCCTATTTTTTATGGTTCACAAAAGGAGACATTTTAAAGACTGTGCTGGTTCATTTTCTAATTTTAATGTATGAAAACAGAAGCTTTCAAGCTTCCAAAAGGATACAAAAGCATCATAAATGTAGCTCTCTATATGTCTTTTGTGCACTATATTCTACGTCTAATATAATGATTTAATGATAAAACACCACCAAAAATATAACAATTGAATAATATTGAAAATATATTTCATAGCACATTTACATTTTCATTCAGAGGTCTGACAAAGCCTGTTTAGAAAGAAAGTAATTGTATTTTCCAGCATTATCATTTGCAGGGCATCTTGGTCCATGTCCTGTGTAATTATGGCCATTGAGATGATGGATTTCCAGTTCATGGCCATGTGCTGCTTCTCATCTTAGGCTGTTTTAGCAGATGTCTCTAAATGCATCCAAAGTCAATGCTGCACCCATATATCATGTTGGCCAAATCCTGGTGTACTTTAGGAGAGAGAAAAAAAAGCAGGGATAAACACTCTCTCTGAAGCCAGGGTCACAGGTCAGAGACAGTGTTTTGAATGCATCTACACACACATACAGACATTCAGGCCATGAAAAGAGCAGATGTCTTTCACATATTTCACACACCCTTCAATTAGGGGAAGATTCGGTCACTCAAGAGTGCAAATACACACCCAGATGTAAAGAATGACCTGAGATGGACATCTTTCGAAACATTTTGTACAGAACTTTTTTAATTTAATGTTGCTTTGTTGTTTTAAGGACATTTTTTGTTGTTGGTGGTGGAATGTGTGGTTTTTCAATCCATTTAAGGCAAAATTTTTCCTCTAATGTGATTTACAGTAGGTAATCACCATCATATCTGCCTTTTGTGAATCATCTCATCCAGCACACTTTTTTCAATCCTATCCAGCCGTGCTTGACTGAGTTTAAAACCCCTTCAGGCTGCCATCATTATCATGAAAATAGCTCCCGTGTCTCACCGATAATAGCGAAATTTCTTAAGTGTGTCATGCCTCCATCTGAGTGAATGGGTCTGAGCTTCTCATTGGCTGTTTTTCCTCCTCACCTACTTTAAATGACCCCACACCTCAGGCAAAATAGTGACTGCCACTGATTCATGGAGCAGTAAACAATACATGAACGCCCCCTGTTGGTAAACAATTTAAACTAATTGTGTTAAGGTTATTTTTTGGTTTCCAAAAATTACGATGGTGTCTTTTCACATTCCCAGAGTTCTCTGAAACAAGGCGTCAAATTTCAACAAATATAATTTATGTTATTATTATTATTATTATTATTATTATTATTATTACTACTACTGCTATTATTATAATTATATGTAAATACAACAGAGACATAGTTGTTGTTTTTAATGTATTGTCCTGCATATTAAAGTCATCCTAATGTCTTTAAAGAATCGACAGCTTCTCAGAGACCAGTTTATGGTGGAGTTAGTAGAAGGGTCACGAAAACTTCGACATGTCTTCCTCTTTACCGATCTGCTGCTTTGCGCCAAATTGAAGAAACAAACCGGAGGGCAAGTCAATCTATATAAAACTTTTTTTCATCTGTAGAAACATACCTCATTTCAAAGTTGCTGTCTTTTTTCTTGCTTTGTCATATCTGTGACCCCTGGTTTCTGTGTCTTCCTATGTTCAGGAAGGGGCAGCAGTATGACTGTAAGTGGTATATCCCACTAGCTGACGTCACTTTTCAGACCATTGATGAATCGGAGTCTTCACCGGTCCCCCAGATACCAGAGGAAGAGATAGATGCTATGAAGGTCAAGATCTCCCAGATCAAGAATGAGATGCAGAGAGAAAAGGTAGATGAGGCCGTTAAACATGTTTTAGAAATGCTTTTCTAAAGTAAACATTCAGCTTTGTGTTAATTGTTTCCCACCTCCTTCCTGTAATTCTCTCATGTGTTCAGAGAGTATGTAAAGGAGGTAAAGTCCTTGATCGTCTCAGGAAGAAACTGTGCGAACAGGAATCACTGCTGCTGCTCATATCTCCATGCATGGCCTTCAGAGTCAGTAACAGGAATGGCAAGGTGAATCAATACCAGACAATTTCCTAAAACTGCATTTTTTCATATATCTGCAGTCTGTGTTCTTTGCTAAGACAGACGTTTAACACTTAAAGGGATAGGTCAACCCCCCTTATTTCCTTTGTTTTATTTCTGTATTTCAGGGCTATACATTCCTGATTTCATCTGATTACGAGCGAGAAGAATGGAGGGAGATCATTCGGGAGCAGCAGAAAAAGTGTAAGAATTTTTGCATGCATGAAAACAGCAGGACTCTGTAAACTGCTCTTTTCCTTCAAGAGAGAGTCACTTATTAGTTAAATGCAGATATTGGTGACTTCACTGAGCGAGGCTCTCTTGGTTTCTGTATGTTCTCTCACAGGTTTCAAGAGTTTTTCTTTGACTTCCCTGGAGTTGCAGATGCTCACCAACTCCTGCGTAAAGCTACAGACAGTTCACAATGTTCCTCTGACAATCAATAAAGAATGTGAGTGCCTTTTTTGATTTGTTTTATTAAGATCTGTATTGCATTTTATTTCTTTCTACTGTATATGAAATTTGTCATAAATTGAGTTGTTTTTGGTTGTTTTTCTCCCATTAGATGATGAATCCACAGGGCTGTATGGCTTTCTAAATGTGATTGTTCATTCTGCAACAGGACTGAAACAGAGCTTGAGTAAGTTGTCTGGCACAGGATGTCTCACCTAGTTTATGGGACTGCAGCAGTGTGTTTTTTTGGTGGTTGCAATTAGATGGAATGAAATTCAGCTCACAGTAATCATTAAATTATTGAATGCCTCCCTAATATGTGCGCACATGCATGAAAACACCTGACATGCTCCCTGCTGTTGTTGGGCAGAGTTCTCTCTATGAGCAGCTGTGGATTAACAGGGAATGCTGCGTTCTTCTTAAATGTAACTTTCCATCACTAATGTATGTCTTTCTTTGTTCTCGCTCATTCATTGTTTCAGCTTTCTTGTAGCCTTTATACTCAACAGAAGCTTGAAGATAGTTGGGGTGAATGTCATTACTGTATGTACCATGGTGACAGTGTAATGTAATAAGAGCCAAAGGATCTTTGCATAAAAAGTAAACGCGTATCCTGATAGGCTATATCCAGCACCGTTGAAAAGTTTGGGATCAGTAAGGTTTTTTTTTTGGAATACTTTTTAAATGACTGCTTTTATGCAGCAAAGATGCATTAAATTGATCTCAATTCATTTATGTTACAAAAGGGGTGAATGTCATTACTGTATGTACCATGGTGACAGTGTAATGTAATAAGAGCCAAAGGATCTTTGCATAAAAAGTAAACGCGTATCCTGATAGGCTATATCCAGCACCGTTGAAAAGTTTGGGATCAGTAAGGTTTTTTTTTTTGGAATACTTTTTAAATGACTGCTTTTATGCAGCAAAGATGCATTAAATTGATCTCAATTCATTTATGTTACAAACGATTTCAATTTCATATAAATGCTGTTCTTTTGAGTTTTATATTCATCAAAGAATCCTAGAAAATATGTATCATAGTTTCCACAAAAGTATTAAGCAAAATTAGAATTTTTTCTTGAGCACCAAATCAGGATATCAGAATGATTTCTAAAGAATCATGTGACACTGAATACTGAAGTAATGGCTGTTGAAAATTGAGCTTTGCCATCAAAATAAGTAAAATATATATTTTAAATATATTCAAATAGAAAAAAGTTGTTTTTGACCTTATTCATACTTCACAATATTGCTGTTTTTACTGTATTTTTATCAAATAAATGCAGTCTTGGTGAGAGACGTCTTTCAAAAAATATTTTTAAAAAAAAATGTATGATAATGTAAATAACCATTTTATAGTGTTATTTTCAATGTTTCAAATTGAAAAGTGAAAACTGAAGTGTTATACAGTGACAGCTGCTTTTTATTACTTTGATTGCTTTTGATTTCAATAATCTTATTTTTATGTATCTTATCTTTTTTTTTTATTTTTTTATTTATCAAATATTTAATTCTGTAAATTATACAAAAAATAAGAATATTAAATAAAAAAGAAAATATTAAAAAATGTATCATAAAATATGCTTATTAAAAGTTACTGTAATAGTTATTGGGGTCATACTGCCCATACGGCCTAATACTGTTACCTTTAACTTTGATTGGAAAATACTATGTGGGAAAGTAACTTTAAATTTCTGATTCATGTTCAATGTTTTTTTTTAAACATTTGAAAATGGTTTTAAATGTAACCGGCTTGTTTTCTGTTCTCTCCCCCTCCAGATCTGTACTGTACATTAGAGGTGGACACTTTTGGCTATTTTGTGAACAAAGCAAAAACTCGTGTGTACAGAGACGCCACAGAGCCAAACTGGAATGAGGTCAGAACTGCAGCCCATCCTCTGCATGTAGCTGCCTTCAGAAACATTTAGAGAAACCTAGCGTGTTACAAAGACAGAATATTAGTCCTTATGCTGCAATAACATTTGATCCCACTAATTGATCACAAATTACACCCTGCAACTTAAAATATGAAAAGACATTAGAATGCAAGTTGAATGGTATGATTAAATGGAGGTTGGACCCTCTTTTCACAGGAGTTTGAGATCGAGCTGGAGGGCTCTCAGACCCTCAGACTGCTGTGCTACAGTAAGGTCAGACAGTGCAGGGATGATGGGGAGAACATGGATCGCATCATGGCCAAAGGACAGATTCAGGTATGCCTGTTTAGATGATATTTTAATATATTAGGGAGCTTTGAGAAGGTGAGCTGCTTATATATTTTCAATAGTGGTTCATCACAGTGGTCACAAAGCCCAGGGATGTCCTCACCAACGAACACCGGTCAGTTGACAGCTCAAATAATCCTGTTCTCATTTCTCATTTTAAAATATTACATTAAATTAAATGCCAACATATACTATACTTATACTTATGAGCTTTGGGTCACTTTGTGGACTCAAATGTGTCTTTTTTTTCTTTACAGAAGTGCGTTTTCTCTGTGCACAAATCCAAGCAATCAATCATGAAATTGTGTTATTTTATAGTCATAAATAAAACAAGCAATAATCTCTTTAGCCATAGTGACTAAGCATTTACATTTTTAATCCCTAATGCAATAAACAGAACAAAGCCGGTTAGTTGTTCAGGTAGATAATCCTGCCATATGCGGTGGTGTGGTTGAGTTACTAGAGAAACCAGAATGGCGGCTTGACATAGAGGGGCAGCTTTAGGGAAATGCTTAGGTGTTGTGCTAGAGAAGGATTAGAAGGACTGTACTATGGACTGTCATCAGAGTTTACAAAGAGAGATGCTCCAAAGAGAAAGTGGGACATGACACGCTGGTGCGAAATTACGGGTTGGTTGAGTGAAAGTCTGCATCAGCATATGAAAGATTATGTCTTAATCACATGACCCTTTTTTTCCATGGCAACCATATGTTTTTTTTCTGTGGCCATAGACCTATAGATCTCAGTTGTTTAGTCCAAACACTCCAAGCAAGATCCTTTATACCTGTTTGTATGGAATTAAAAACTTCCATTTTTCAGTTTCTTCTAAAATGATTGTTACGACAGGACATACACTGATTGGAAAAACATAATACTGTCCTAAACTTAAGAAGTGGCACATTTCATTGCTGATAAGCAGAAGAGCACCAAGTGAAACACTTGAAATTGTCTTGAATGCGTTGTTGGTAGGTCAGCTGTCACACTGGGCCGTAATCATCAGGGTGGGCGGAGATTCTGTAGTTAATCCCAGCACTCCATCTGTGTGACAGTTCCGTCAGGGGAGCTCTGTGTGTGTGTGAACTCAAGAATATATCAGAGAAGACGTTCACAACAATAGATTCATTCAGACCAGCATGAGAACCGTTATACCAAAACACGTACCACTTCAGGATGACATGGAACGCCAGTTGGCCATTGTGCTAGAAGACCCAAAATTGACTGTGCTTCTGTGAACGGAGAGGGATTCCTGTTCCTGTAACCTGCTGCTTCTTGTCAATAACAGTAGCATCCTCTACTAGAGGAACTTGAGCGAGATGGGCAAAAAGGACCAGATGCAGGATGGTGAAGAGCATTATGGTAGAACGAAGACTGTGAGCAGTAAACTGATGAAGGAAGAGTTGATTAGCAGCTGTGCGGTGGAGGAAGAGGAGAAACAGGAGGAGGATGAGGAGGTGGACACTGGCCTCAGGAAGGGTCCGAGCAGTGGGGCTCGACTCTGGGGTAGAGTGCGCAGCACGCTCCTCAGGCAGAAGGTAACGAGAGCCTTGCCTTGTCCTGCGTGGGGATTTAGGAAATAAGAAACTCAGTTTGTTAACTTGGTTTGAGATGAATATTGTTAAGCGGTGTGATTAGGAATCGAGATGCTGAAGTATTTGATGTGGATTATTTTTTATTTTTTTTGGTCTGCATCGGTAACATAGTAGGGTATGTATTGTTTGTTAAGGTAATATAACATTGTGATTTGAAAAATATTAAGGCTTGAGACTTACTGATGGAGTTCATAAGATAAAGAATGCTCGGAAAGACTGGTGTATAGCAGGGGTTTTCAAACTGGTGACCTCCAGGAGGCAACAAAGGGCTGCTGGGGGGTCAAAATGTGTTTTTAAGGACTACCAAAGTTAACTAAAGATATAATTTACCATATTAAATCTGAATTTAGTTTTGTGGAAAAAAAGTTCCCACTGTACTGGATACACTGTCAATGATAATACGAATTTGCTTTAGTACAACGACACTGTAAAGCCAGTTATTTAGACACAATACATTTTTTTTGTCTTTATAATTACACATTTTATATTTTCTCACACAGTATACCATTCAAAAGTTTGCGATCTATTAAATTATTTAGTTCTTATAGTAGTATAGTAGTTAGTTATTTAATTCTAATATGCTCATTTGCTTAGCAAGAAACATTTCTTATTATCATCAATGTTGAAAACAGTTGTGCAACTTAATATTTTTGTTAAAACTGAGATACATTTTTTTTCAGGATTCTTTGATGAACACAGAGTTCAAAAGAACAGCATTCATTTGAAACTGAAATCTTTTGTAACATTATAAATGAATCCTTGCTGAATAATTTTTTTAAATATTACAGACCCCAAACTTTTGACAGGTAGTGTAGGGGTTTTTATAAGTGAAAATATAGTTTTATATGATGTAATGCAATGAAATTGTTTATTGCTTTGCTTCTAGTTGTGATACTGATCTTTTGGTTTACTGTGCTGAATCTAGACATAGCCTGCCTAGAACAATGTGTTACACCCATGATGACATGATATATACAAAAGATGCATTTCCCCTTCCTAGATGCCTTCTGAACATTTGAAATATGACATTGATTGTTGCTGTCATATCGCTATGTACTAGTGCACCAGTTGCTTTGAATTACATCAGATTTTTTGGCATGAGTAAAGCCAACCAATCAATACAGGTCTTTCCATTGGCAGCAAGCTGGTAAATTATGTTGTCACAATACCCATAGCAGACCACAGTAAATACAAACTGACGCCCTGGCATTAGAGACATGATTAGAATAGAATCTGCCACTAGATTAGTATTGACAACCGACTATGTGGACGTTATGTAATACTATGAGACTGGGGAAGATAGACATATCATAAAGAAGGGAAACTGTTTGGATTATACTGTTATTTAGGTTGTGCATTTCTTTAAGTTTAAATTATGATTTTGTCTATATCGGTTAAGTTGAAATAGTATTGTGCATTGGTCTGCATCATTCAAATGCTGTACTATGTGCCTGGGCAGCTATCTTCATTTGTCCAGGCTCAGCGCATTTGTTTGTTCATTTATTTTTGTGTAATGTAGATACTTTCCAGTAGCGTGTTCACTGAGCTGCCATTTTTAGCAGGTGACTCTGTGTTTGGGTCACGCTCAGATAAAGATTATCCTCTTGATTGACATTTTGTCCCCATTTTCACAGCTGGATCCTCAATCGCTGCAGGGTAAAGACTGGCAGAGGACAGTAATCAGCATGAATGGGGTCAGTGTGGCTCATCCTGCACAATAATAACACAATTACTAATAATAGGAACAATCATTTTATTAAATGTTCAAAAGGCCATTTACATTTAAACAGGCCAGTACACTTGATAAGGATCATCTATATTTGTCTGGGAAGTGAATAATTGATGTTCCTCAATCATTGCTGAACACTGAAGTGATGATATACTGTAACTATATGTAGTGCACATGTAGGTGCTTATCACTCGTCTCTTTTGCAGATTTTGTCATATATTTAAATATGAGTGTGTAGAAATTGTCTTTGTATTTTTACAGCCCTAAAGTGGTATAACAGATACATTTCAGTATTTCATTTGTCAGAATAATAACTAAAATTCCCCAAATTACCCTGTTCAAAAGTTTGCATACATACTTTACAATTATCTGGTTTGTGTGTGTTTCTGTGTCTATTTAAATATAGTACTGTTCAGGAAGATTTTTAAAATATGTTTTTAAAAGTAGTCTTGTATGTTTAAGGCTGCATTTTCGTGATCAGAAATTCAGTAAAAACAGTAATATTGTTACAGTTTGTAATTTAAAATAACTGATTCTTCAATTTGTAATTTGTAATGTAATGATTCTTTAAATGTAATTTATTCCTGTGATGGTAAAGCTGAATTTTTTGCAACTTCAGTGAATTTTTACTCCAGTCTTCAGTGTCACATTATCCTTCAGAAATCATTCTAATATGCTGATTTGGTGCTCAAGAAATATTTCTTATCATTACCAATATTGAAAACAGTTCTACTGCTTATTTATATTTATTTATTTATTTATTTATGAGACATTTTTTTCAGGATTCATTGATGAGTAGAGAGTTCAAAGAACATCATTTAATCGAAATAGAAATCTCATGTAACAATGTAAAAGTCTTTACTGTCACTTTTGATCAATTTAATGCATCCTTGTTGAATTTCTTTAAAACCAATCCTACTGACCCCAAACATTTGAAAGGTAGTCTGTTGTCTGCCATCAAGTTTTAGCAATATGAAGCACAATGATGGATTATCACGGTCATGTGGCTTGATATTAAGCTGATGGCCACAGCTTACAGTGATTTCATTCTTGATTATTTGATAGGTGAGATTGAGCTGAGTTGCTTTGTTCTCATCAGTGAGATGTTTTAATAATAAAAAAATGTTGTACACATTCATCACTCTTTCCAGATTGAGGTCAAGCTGTCTATGCGGTTTACCAGCAGAGAGTTCAGTCTGAAGAGGATGCCCTCCAGGAAACAGTCTGGAGTGTTTGGAGTCAAAATTGGGGCCGTTACTAAGTGAGTCAACCTGCCAATCAATCAATCAATCAATCCAGTGTATGACTGATCCAAATATGAATGTAACATTATACAATTCCAGTCTTATCAGTAGCCTAATAAAAGCTGTTTTTCCTTTACATGAAGTGGGTTTCCTCATGAGGCCCGCCATGTTGAGATCATATGACCAGCCAAATACTACTCATTTTTACTCTGTAACCCCTTATTTTTGGATACTTTCAAAACTTTTGTATTTAAATAATGCTGCATTCCCACCACTAGATGTCAGTATAAGTAAAAAATGACTGCCAAGAAGGCTAGTGAGTGTGCCTATATAAGGATTAATATAGTTATATTGCATTCTAACTGTTTATGCAAGTTTTATGTCAAAACAGTCAGTCGTGATTCAACAATGAAAACAGTCATGTCCCACTCACACATCTTTCACTCCATGAGCAACACCAGTCAGATGTCAGCCATGTTTCCCATCATTTAGAAGACACAGGGACCATTCTCCGAGTGTTTTCCAAGCCCCACATGACTCAAATGAGGGCTCATAAAAATAAGGAGGTGGAAACTTCCTTTTAATAAAGCTGAGGAAAGCTGGTCTCCGTCAGAAGGGTTCGTAAAAGCAGAAAGGAAAACAGAAAGCAACCACATTATGGACTTCCTGAGAAACAGGAAGAAATGATTATTGAAGGCAAGGGTTTGCCAAGGGCTTCCCTCAGAGGACTGCAATAAAAACAGGACTGTGGATTTAGGAATTAGACTCTCAGATATGAATTTTTCATAGTTTAACAGTTAAACAGCAATGCACAGGAGTGAAATATTGGCCTCTAATAATAGTTTTTTTTTTAACTTGACAGTTTTGGGAGGGGCATATGGTGGACAGAATTGTTTTTTATTTTCTCATGGTTGTGGTCTCATTATGATGTTGATTTTGGGATATTGGAATGCTGTGTCAGGATAATGCAGATGTAGGTTTAAATATAGGCTATGAGAACGTTGATACTGCGAAGTAATTTTTCCATTCATAGTGAACAAATAAACAAGCTCTTAGAATATGCTGGTTATTTTTTACTTCCCAGAAATGTGCCAAGAAAATATTTCCTTAATAGAAGTTTAATTTTATTTTAAAATATATTTTAACAAAAAACTTATGTTTTATATATATATATATATATATATATATATATGTGTGTGTGTATATATATATATATATATATATATAGA
>NW_015505455.1:890229-960501 GCF_001515645.1 Sinocyclocheilus grahami | reverse complement strand
TTTTTTTTCTTTTAAAATAGTAACACTAGTCTTTCTAATCTTTTTATATTCTATTTGTTTTCTTTTTCTTTTATTTTTATTTAATCAAAAAAGGCATCTAACACTAGCTTGCGCTATTCTTATACTATTCTATCTGTTTTCTTTTTATTTATTATATAATAAAATAAAACGTACTACGTGTACTGCATTGAGCTAACTGAGATTTGTTATAGCACTTGCGTATCATTGCTCTTTTGTTGATTTTGATTGCTTCCATTGTTCTCATTTGTAAGTCGCTTTGGACAAAAGCATCTGCTAAATGACTAAATGTAAATGTAAATATATATATTTATATATGTATATGTAAAAGATGTCCCATAATCTTCTGTGGTCATAGAATTTACAGCTTTAATACCAAAAAATTAAGCACAGATCAATATGAATATATTTTCCAGATGCTGGTTGTTGACTCATGTGTGTTTGTTACTCTTAGACGGGAGCACTCTAAAGTGCCTCTTATTGTGAGACAGTGTGTAGAAGAAATTGAGCGCAGAGGGTTGGAGGAAGTGGGCATCTATCGGGTCTCTGGTGTGGCCACAGACATCCAGGCCCTGAAAGCTGCCTTTGATGCCAGTAAGTACTTCTTGTAGGGATAAACCTACAATTAAATTAAATATAAATGTAATTCTTCATATTGTATGTATTATATGTATTTTTGTTATGGCTAAAAATTTGTATTTTTTTGTGATTTAACAGACAATAAAGACATTTCAGTTATGATGAGTGAAATGGATGTGAATGCCATCGCTGGAACGCTGAAGCTTTACTTCAGAGAGCTTCCTGAGCCCCTCTTCACCGACGAACTCTATGCAAATTTCACTGAAGGCATCGGTCAGTTGAGTGTTTTTCAAGTTCTAATGAATAATCATTTATTCAAAAAGTTCATATTAATCATTTATTTTTGTTTATTCGTTTTCTTCAGCATTATCAGACAGTGTGGCAAAGGAAAGCTGTATGCTCAATTTGTTGCTCTCGCTACCCGAACCCAACTTATTGACCTTCCTGTTTCTGCTGGACCATCTGAAGAGGTGCCGTCTGATCCCATCATTCAATTTCCATAACATAAGTGAAAATATACATATTTGAATTGGTGTTTGCGATAACTTGATTCAAATCTAGGATCAAAATATTGTAGGAACCACCTAAAACACCATAGCTTCAGCATTTTTTCTTTACACAACTATCTGTAGAATAATCACAATTAACCTCATAATTTATAGCCAGTCTTTAATAAAAAATTAAACTGTGTAAATACATTTTTTTCTTTTGAGATGCCTGCTATTTTTTGGATGGCAGGCACCATTCACATTTGTTTTAGACCTAAGTGTTGACTGAAATTTACCCTTATTTCCCTCAGGGTCGCTGAGAATGAGAGCGTCAACAAGATGTCCTTCCACAATCTCGCCACAGTATTCGGCCCGACCCTCCTTCGCCCCTCTGAAAAGGACAGTAAAATTCCATCCAATCCCACGCAGCCCATCTCTATGAGTGACAGCTGGTCTCTTGAGGTTATGTCTCAGGTAATAACCAAACAATACTAGAATTCTAGGTTAACTGACCTTAGGTCTCAAAGCATCAAATTAATATTTCTGTTGATGTATTGGTTAGATCACTTTATTCCTCTCCGTCTCTATAGGTCCAAGTATTACTGTACTTTCTGCAGCTGGAGGCGATCCCTACTCCGGATAGTAAACGGCAGAGTATGCTCTTCTCCACGGAGGTTTGAAAAGGAGCTCAGAATGTACTGGGACTGAAGTGATTCAGCATGTGACCAATGGAGGGCACCAACATCCTACTGAAATCTTCAAAGCGGAGTGAATTCCCTGCATTAGTATCATTCTGTTGATATTTCTGTAGAAATGTACAGTGAAGAATGACAAGCCAGTCTGATATCTTCTCATGGACTCACTGTTACAAGCACTTAGAGTTTCAACATGCAGGTGATGTTGTTTATTTTCACTGTCATCCATTGTAAGATATCTGATTGAATGGTGGCTCACACTTTGAGTGCCAAGCTTTCCGTAGATCATTGGATGGTGAATGTTATTCTTGCATTTGCTCTTGTTCCTTCCAGCACTGTGGGTTTATAAAGAATTACACATTCCAGTGATCCATGAACATTTTATTTGATCTGACATTTTGCTCACCTATGATTTATGCCTTACCGTGGCATGGGCTACGGAACATCTGAATACGCAAATCATGAGGAGGAACACATTTATATGGCCCCTTTCTGATGGATAAAACAATGCAGAGAACGAAAATATGAGACTCTTTAACCAACATGTGACTATGGTCAACATATTAGCATATTAGTTCATAATTAAAAAGAATATACAACACAATTATAGTTTCTAGCACTCCCATGATTCCCAAGAAATTACATTCCTTTTTTTTTAAACATTTCTCTGTTTTATCTCAAATAAATCTACTTAATATTTGATTACGGAGCCTATATTAAAACAGTGCAGTACACATGGGTCATATCACATGATATTATAGGACTATTACACATTATTTTTCAGTACTGTTCAAACTGGAAACCTCACATAACCTCGGAAATAAACCATAAAATAGTTTTTAATCTTTATATCATTTAAGGCATTGTTGGAAATGCATACATGATTAACCGTTACTGATAGACTTAATATATTAAAATGGATATAGAAGTTCTCCATCAGAATAATATCACTGCTACATTAGTTTTCTGTATTGAAAAAAAGCAAAAATTAACTTAATTCAAACACTGTACATTTTTCTTGTTTAATGGTTTAAGATCATTGTATTTTAACTTTGTAAAACCTTTTTTTTTTTTGCTGTTCACAAAACTTGCAAGTACTTTGCAATCCTGAGCAGTGTCAATACCTTGCCCTGTTAAGTGTGTGTGTGTGTGTGTGTGTGTGTGTGTGTAAATTGTTCAGATTATCATGGCTAATATGCATATATCTGTATTATGTTGTTCAGAACAGAGGAGAGGTTGTGTATTATTAGGATGTCATGTAACATGCAGGCATGTTGTTTTGTTTATGATTTATTTTTCTTTTAGAGATTTCTTTTAGTTATTGTGTGACACAGATTCTTTCCGCTTGTGTATTTCCTTTAGACTAAGGAAAACGGAGACATTCCTGTAATTGTGTTGAAGATCTTTGCCTTTCTTTGTTCTTATTCCATAGTATGTTCTGGAATCTGCACTTCCTTTATTAAGCTCCTGCTTGTTTCTCTCTTTTATTTGGTCCATTACGCACTGTACTGATGAAGATATTCCTGACTGCATTTTACAACCCAGCTTCCATGATGAGGAAATGTTCTGTATATGGATAAGTATGGCACAGTGAGGATTAAGGAGATGGATCACAATAAACTCCTTCATCCTCTTGTTTCCACAGAGTCATTGACTGTTCTGTATGTTTATCTGACCGATGACCAAGTACATTAAACAGTCCTCAATAAAGGCATGTTGTTTTGTTTATGATTTATTTTTCTTTTAGAGATTTCTTTTAGTTATTGTGTGACACAGATTCTTTCCGCTTGTGTATTTCCTTTAGACTAAGGAAAACGGAGACATTCCTGTAATTGTGTTGAAGATCTTTGCCTTTCTTTGTTCTTATTCCATAGTATGTTCTGGAATCTGCACTTCCTTTATTAAGCTCCTGCTTGTTTCTCTCTTTTATTTGGTCCATTACGCACTGTACTGATGAAGATATTCCTGACTGCATTTTACAACCCAGCTTCCATGATGAAGAAATGTTCTGTATATGGATAAGTATGGCACAGTGAGGATTAAGGAGATGGATCACAAACTCCTTCATCCTCTTGTTTCCACAGAGTCATTGACTGTTCTGTATGTTTATCTGACCGATGACCAAGTACATTAAACAGTCCTCAATAAGAGTTCGCATTACTCCCCAGAAGACGTTAGGACACAGTGGTTTGCGTTCAGCATTCCTTCCTCTCCTGGAGCTCTATTGCTGAAACAATAGACTTTGTTTATTATTATTACTGGACAATACTGAAACTGCACAATGCTATGGCAGACCTGTTACTAAATGTGGCCATAATGTGATTCTGAACAAAGTAGATGAATAATAAATGTAAAGTTGGTTAAAATGATTATTACAGATCCCATGTTTTTGTTGATATGTTTAATAAGCAATTCTCTAACATTAACCTATGTTAATGAAAAATAGGCAGTTTCAAACGTCAAACTGGCATGAGAAAAAGTTGTATGCTTTAATTTATGGTGAATGTAAGTTTATCTAGTGAATGGTAGCTTAATTTAGGCTAAATTTGCAACCCTTTTTTGGCAACAAATTTTATTTGTCAGTTTTAGGAATGATTTCCTTTTTTTCCGTTAATGCTTGAAAATGGCTAAATAACACAAAACAGGATTTTAAGTTAATTTTAAACATTAGACCCACTTCAAATTAGTAACAGGATTTCAAAATGGCAAGCTTCATAGAAAATAAATGGAAAATAAACAACTAATTTAATATTCAGCTTGTTTTTCCTGCTGATTAAAACATGTACACTGCTGTTCAGAACTTTGGTTTGGTAACATTATAAATGTATTTACAGTCATTTTGATCAATTTAATCCTTAAAGTTTTTTTTATTTATTTTTAATCCTATTTACCTCAAACGTTTGAACGGTAGTGTACCTCCTTTCAGTGACTATATTTATCAAAAAGATGAGTTTTTAAAAGCATTTCCTACCTCATTAGTATAAAGTTCCTGATTTAAAACACTAATTAGATTTCTTGAATAAAGGTAGTTTCAAAACCTAGTAAGCAGCTTACCTAGGGAGCATTTTGCCTATCAAACGTTTGTCTGGGGTGGCCAGAAATGCTGTCTAGTTAGGCAGGTCCTTAAGTTTTGACTTACAGTCATATGTCAAATTAGGCTCTTGTCATTTTTTTTATAGATTTGGGAGACTGTACTTAAGGGAGTCTCAATCACAATTCGGTTTTATTGCATATTTTCTCCATGAAGGTCAATAGTGACTGAGGAACCAAAATTGGAACAATGCATTATGTATGTCAGATGCCTTTAAATATTATATTTTATTAAACCTCTGGTACTTTGGGGGTCACACTTTTCCTTGGTGGTCAAAACACACAGTTTTAAGAGTTTTTTTCCTACCTCGTTAGTTTAAAGTCCCAATTATCATATCCATTTCACTTTCAGACATATATTAACCCAGAATTGATTGTTTTGTGTGCTTTGGACATTAAGCAGCTTACCTAGGGAGCATTTTGCCTATCAAACGTTTGTCTGGGGTGGCCAGAAATGCTGTCTAGTTAGGCAGGTCCTTAAGTTTTGACTTACAGTCATATGTCAAATTAGGCTCTTGTCATTTTTTTTTATAGATTTGGGAGACTGTACTTAAGGGAGTCTCAATCACAATTCGGTTTTATTGCATATTTTCTCCATGAAGGTAAATAGTGACTGAGGAACCAAAATTGGAACAATGCATTATGTATGTCAGATGCCTTTAAATATGATATTTTATTAAACCTCTGGTACTTTGGGGGTCACACTTTTCCTTGGTGGTCAAAACACACAGTTTTAAGAGTTTTTTTCCTACCTCGTTAGTTTAAAGTCCCAATTATCATATCCATTTCACTTTCAGACATATATTAACCCAGAATTGATTGTTTTGTGTGCTTTGGACAGCACTACTAAGATGGCTTCCAATATTATATTATGTTAACCCTCTGGTAGTTATAACTGGGGTCACACTTGTGATCATTGGTGGTCAAAACAGACCGAAGACAATAAGCACGTCATACGGCTGTCCCTAGTTGCTTATGAGTATTTTCAGGCATAAGTACTTTTTTTAGGTTTTGCATTTAGATATGTAGAAGGGATGTGCATCTCCATGACTCAGGCCGATACGATACACATCTCGATGCATAGCCTACGATACATTAAATATACACTTGAAGCAGCTACCGATGCAATGCGATACGATTTACCCCTATTACGATGCAGTGCGATCCGATTCAACAGAATGCGATTCGATGCAATATGATGCAATAGAGAAAATATGATCACTTTTAATGCCTCGAGGCCTGTTTAAAAAAAAAAAAAAGTTTTTTTGAAAAAAAGCCAGGCTTATTTCAGTTAGTCTGACTTATTGTCAAATGATTTGGTTCCATAAAGCAAATTTAACATAGGCCTAGATCAAGCTTAGTCACTGTGGCAACTTATGCTGGGAAACTAACCTGGTCTAAAGCAGGTAACTGTCAGGCTAAGCTAAGCTCCTCTACTGACCAATAGGAACATAATGATATTACCACTGTCTCACATACTATTATTAGACTTTTTAAAAAATGTTTACAGTTTCTAGCCATGCAGCCTTTCTCTCTGGTTTTATTACAGCTGTACCTTTTTATAGTTTGCAGAACAGATAGCAGATAGATAGATAAACATTAGAACATTACAATCTAAAATTGCTCATTAAAGCATTAAAATAACTAAATTAAAAGTTAAAATCACTGAATTTAAAAATGAAAATAAATAATAAAGAAAATGACTAAATTTTTAACTGTTATAAGAAATGCATATTAACTCATTTGAGCTTAGTAATTAGTACTGTAGCCTATAGCTTACATTTGATTTAACTATTACAATAGTCCACTTAGTGATGCGTCATATTCATGCAGCAGCAGCGGTGATGAGAGAACGTGCTTGAGAAACAGTTTAGAGAGGAGAAATCAATCTACATATAAAATATTCATCACTTTCTATATAATTAAAGTATAGCGCATCCACTAGTAATTATATATAAATCGTTTTTTGCAGATGCAAATATGTCCAACTTGTATCCGATGCACACTTTTTAAACCGATGCATCGCACCGTTAACTTTTTATGCCGATGCACCAAGCGAATCGGGGAATCTTCCCATCCCTAATATGTAGACATTATCAAAGCCTACTTTGTTAACCAAAAATTGTTTTAATATTTCCCATTCATTTCCTGTATCAGAGTTCACAGATGAATTTTTTTAATACCATTTTGCCTTTTCCAATCAATCCACGATTATATGTTCATATTGCAAGTGCCAAGTCACCAAGATTCGTACCTTTCAAATTTAAAACAAAATGTTAAATTCAAAATGTAATTTCTTTTTTTTTTTTTCTGTCTAAAATGACAGAATACCAGAGGATTAATTGACGTAGTTGGAAACAGATGGTCTGTTTCCATATTTGCTTAGATGAATTGATGCAGACTGTGTGAAAAAGGCCAGGAACAAAATCAGGAGCTTGTAGACGTGTTGAGGTAAGAAAATCTTACAGTGATTTTGATGCAGAGCAAGACATTTTCCTTTACTTACTTCTTTTTCTGTTTGTGGAAAAATTTCGTCTTAAACTATTTATCACAAATGCAGTTTTCAGGGAACGGGACTTGTGCAATAAGAATTACAGCCTGTTTGGCCTGCTCTCAGTCCTTGGCTTCAGCAGGACAGTCATCCCAAGCGAAAAAGTTTTTGGAGGCCATCCTCTTAAGATCTAATGAACCACCAAAAAGGTCTCCAAACAAAACACAATCCTAGAGCTGAAGCAGTGGGAGGGTTTCTGTTGCTATGAGTGTATGGCTTCACATATAGAAACACTGAAGCCCTGCTGAGATGATTCAAAGTGCATGTGGGAAAAAGATGCCCCTCATGTTATTCCTTCTATCAGTACTTCTTGCATTTTCATTGGGCATTATAACCCTTGCTGTGATTGTCAAGATCAAGGGTGATTTTAGGTTTCTATATAAAGGCAAAAAAATTTTTTTCAGAAATATCTGTGAATATGAATTTGAAATGATTGGTGTTTTGGATGCTAACACAACTAAAGGGAGGGCTCACTAAATTTATTGCATTTGAAGATTTCCAACAGATGTGCTATTTGCTGTTTTGATGGTGCAAGATGTTGTTCAGACATTTCACAGTGTTTGAAGTTCTTGTGCAGTTGGAGTAGCGTATTAGATAAAATATGAAGTGGAAAATAGGGATTACAAGAACTGAACTATGATTGCCTTTTTGTTTTGTTTTTTAATCCTGCTTCACCGTTCAAAAGTTTTAGATTATTAAGATTTAAATTAAATGTAGTATATATATATATATATATATATGCTCACCAGTATAAAACCTTTATGCAGTAAGGACACATTAAATTCAAAAGTGACTGTAAATCAACTATAATGTTACAAAATATTTATATTTCAAATAAATGCTGTTCTTAATCTTTGTTCATTGTGAATTTTTTTTTTTTTTTTACAATAAGAAGTTTTTGCAATAAGAAGCAAAACTGTTTTCAGCTTTGGTAATAATGCAATAATTCAGCATATTAGATCAAATCAAACCAGCATATTAGAATGATTTCTGAAGACTGGAGTAATGGCTGCTGAAAATTAAGCTTTGCCATCACAGGAATACATTTTTTTCAAATATATTGAAGTAGAAAACAGTTATTTTAAATTGTTATAATATTTCACAATATTTCTGTTTTTACTGTATTTTTGATCAAGTAAATGCAGCTTTCATGAGCATAAGAGACTTAAAGAAAAAATAATTAACTAAAATAAAAACTATTAAAAGAACCTTACTGACCTCAAACTTCTAAACGGTAGTAGAATGGTAGTAAGTAATCCCAACCAGACATGATGTAACTGCTTTCCAGGTATTTTTTGGTCATTTTTAGGTGACTACTTTAGGTAATTTTTCTGTTAGCACTAAAAGTGAAAAAGCCCTGAAACATAAAACAAAATCACAAGCTATCAGAACTAGGGATGCATCGATCCGATATTCAGTATCGTTATCGGCTCCGATACTGCCATTTTCTGTTTTCTGATCAGGTCAACCCACAGAAGTATAGAAATTCTACATTGATAAAAAAAAAAACTGCATTGGTGTCGGATCGGAATTGGCCGATACTCAGAATTTTTGGTATCGGATCGGTTCTGAAAAAATTGTATCGTTGCATCCCTAATCAGAACAGTGAAGGACATATTTGTTGTTGTACTGTACTGTGATGTTGAACAGGTTTTTGGACCAATCAGTTTGCACAGTGGGCAGAGTTAATCAGCACAATGCTGTAGGGATGGGCGATATGGGCTTTAAAATATATCACGGTATTTCTGGTATTTATTACGATAACGATATTAATGGCGATAATTCAGGGAATCCTGTTTCTTTAGAGAAAAGTATTATCTTTCCTATTTTTACCCAAAATAGGGTGTTGTGATCGTTAATGAGTACACGCGTAATGTAAAGACTGTTTAATTAATACTGGAAGCCGGAGGGCGCTCTTGCACAGAAACTCCACATAACCATAGCAGAAGTAATACTACTGACCATGCTCCAGGAAGATATCCAGTTATCGCTGAATAAAATGCACAACGGAGATAGAGACATTTTAACTGATGAAACTTGAGGAAAATAAGCATACGATTGCACAGAATATAAGGTTTATCTGTGTTCTTCAATCTTGGGTATTTTTCTAAGGAAAGTATATTTATAATGCAATCGACATGGCCTTTATCACTGTATATAATACTATCATTCTGTAATATGAAACCACGTCTGGTCACAAAAAGAAGTATTTCAAACACTCGACTATGTTAAGTTAATTTGGAGAAAAAGCATGTCAATAAATGATATCTTTGTTGGACAACAGGTTTGTAAACAGGCTCATACGCATGCAAAACTGTATCGCACACATGCTACTGTAGTACATTTATTCAGACCGATTTTTTGTGCACTGTACAGCCCTAACCAAACCAGTTACAGATTGTAAAAAGAGCTTGAGCTCCTCATTTAGCGATATAGGCTACTCCTCCTCAATTTCACGGCCGCCTTCCGCGATGTCGCTCGGCACTGTTGCACACAGAAATATGTCAACAACTAGACTTTATAGTTAATAACTATCGTTATTATCGCGGGAGGACTAATCCTTATCGATGGGAGAATTTTTACCGGTATATCGCAAACGATAAGATATCGCCCATCCCTACAATGCTGCTTATGCCGGGTTTGAAAGCTGCGTCTAATGTAGCTGCTCATAGACGGATCCACTGATAGACGCGGCTTTCAAAAGCTCCTGTGTGCATCTGTGTAATGCTCTGTGAAGAGTGTAAAGCGATGATCATTGTAGCCGATCACAGACATATCTGTTGAGGGCGTAAACACACTGGCCAATCGGAGCTGTTTTGAGAATTTGCTCAACAGCGCTAGAAATGCTGGCATTGTCACATTTTTTTAAATTTCAGTACCGACATCTGTATTTTTGACAACACTAAACTGGACAATAATCAGTCTGTCCACACGAAAAGCAAAAAATGCTGCAGAATTACAGCCAATCAGAACAGTGAAAGCAAGTTCTCTCTGAAAAATAAAACTAGGAACAAATAGTAATTTCCATTGTATTTTCCGGACAGTTGTGAAACTTGAGCGATATTTCATACAGCATCTAAAGAAGCTCTTGTCATTTGTGTTTCACATTTAATATTCATGAGGAGCAGGATTTTTGTTCAGTGAGTTTTTGGGGCGGTCAAACAAGGCTTATTATATTTCTAAACGGATGTGATTGTGATGTTTTCTGCTTTAAAGTACTAGCATCACTGACTCACAGAATAAAAATATTGTTTATTATTTTGCGTTTTCACCACATTAAGCACCACAGCATATTCCCCCTCACTTTTTCCAAGAGGCTACCCAAACACAAATGGTCTGACCACACTGGGCAGGACTCCAAGACCCCCATCGCGCTCTGATGAAGAGCACTAAACAAATAGTGCCATCCCAGTACTCCCGTCACTAACTCCACTGAGACATGCATTTCCAAAGAGAAAGAACAAAGATAGACACAGGAGTCAATTCTCAGCACATTGGCACCTTTTATTGTCCATTTTGGCTGTGAGTGGCTAGTTTCTGAAGGGTCGAAACAATTTTTATTGTGAATCGGGGCAAATGCCATTATCCGAGTTGGGTATCCAAAAACCGGTTATTATTCAGAAGAGCGAGGAGTCTCGGTTCATGACATGTGTGTCTTTTTAATAGGCAGGGTCCACAGTGTTATGATGACCTCACTGTAGTAATAAATCATGTGTGAGCGTTACACATGCAGCGCACACCTCATAATGTGACATCATCCTGCACATTCCTGACAGCAACCGAAGTCACGGTCAAGCGGTAAAGAGTGCGCAGGAAAAACCTCTAGCTGCACATATGCTTCTACCAGGTGATGGATGTATTTTGCTATCAGTATGTGATGCACTCTACAGAGGAGTGTGAAACCAGGCATCTGTTTCTCCGTATGTGTGCAAACGTCTCTCCCATGACTCATACTTGAGGGCTTGGTGGGTAGTGTTAGTGTTGAGTCTCTGTCAGCACCTCTCTTAATGCTCACTCTATAGTGGGGTCAGCTTGAGGTCAAATTTGGGAGCCATACTGTATCTGCACTCAGACTTTTTTACAGAAATTTTTTCATAAGATACTTCTTTCAGAAAAAACTTAACTGATCCCAAACTTTTGAACAGTACTCACAGTACTTCCATTCGGCTGGTGGTAGATGTTCATTTGTTCTAGTCACAATGGTCAACTATTTGACCAACCAGTTATTAAGTTCATATCGTTTCTTGATTTGTTTTTTTGTTTTTTGTTTTTAAATCACCATGATATTAAAATTGACAATTGACCTATCGGTAAGCCCCTCAGATGAGCCATTGGCAGTTGAGAATCAGTTGCACGGGGAGCGGAACTTGGGACATATTTAGGTTTCAGCACCATAGAGAAACATTTGAAGATCCGAAGCTTTCATCGGTTTGATGGTGTTTATGCTACAAAAATGGCAAAACTATGTGCCTGGGGTACTTAATAAATAAATAAAATTTCAAAAGCTAATTCCAGGTATCCTGAGAGAATGGCCAATTGAACTTATTTTATTCCATTTCCTAAACCCAAATAAGATGGAGCAAAATGTCCCTAAGCATTCAACCTAGGGCTGCGCAAAAAATCGAATGCGATTTTCATGCGCATCTCGTCAGTAAAGCCGCTTCTGGTGATTAGTAGTAAATCTCCAGCACGTGCTTTCAGATGGAGCGGCATTAGGGCCTTTCGCACCGCAGGAACTTTTTCATAGTACCAGAACTAATTGTGGAACTACCCAATTTTTGGCGTTTTCGCACCGCCGGAACTGGGAGCGATTTTAGTACCGGACTGCCTTTTTCGAGAACCAAATTAGCTCCTACTCCGGAGCAGGGTCTAACCAGCACAACTGGTACTAATCGTGACGTAAGTAGACATTGATTGGCCAAACGCATATGAAAACGCCCTCACCCGCCATGATTTAAAATGCTGTGTAAACATACTGTAAACATTGTGTCAATTTATTTCGCAAGTATGGAGAACAGCGATAGATGGACGGACGCTGAAGTGCAGGCACTTGTAGCAAATGTAGCACTGCCAGTTGTTGGAGATTCTTAGTCCTCCTTTCCGTTCTTTCAATCGCTTTACGTATACGTCGACATTCCATGTCCATTATTGTGAAATCCACGAGACACAACAAACACACAGCTCCGATCACAGCGTCCTCCATCCTCCTGTTGTTAATGTTGTTTTTCTTTGTTTTCGTTGTTGAACGCCGCGCACAAATGACGTCGCTGTCGACCGGTTCCTAGTACTGTCGGTGCGAATGCAACCCTTTAAATGGTACTGGGAAATAGTTCGCGCAAAATCGACCCAGTACTTTAGTACTGTACATTTAGTTCTGGAACTAAAGCGGTGCGAAAGGCCCTATTTACTACACAGAGCCGTAGTTCACTGACAAGCTACACAAAATCGCTTTCAAAATCGGCAATGAATCGCCCAGCCCTAATTCAACCCTAATCCCAATGAAGATGAAAATTTTCATTTTCTGGTTGTCATACTCTCATTAAGTTACAAATTTCATCTGCTCAAGCAGAACGTTAATGTCATTTTGTGCTGCAAGCTATCTCTGGCTAAAACTAGCTAATGTTAAATTAGCCAGCCCATATAACGTAACAACCTAAGTTAAACTGTTCTCACGTCGTGTAGGTCAAAAACACATAAATGAAGGTCTACATTTCAGTGCCTCTCCATATTAAACTGGTTAAATGTAAATTAATTTAATCTTACCCTGCGGTACATGAACAGTGTTGATCCTGGATGTTGTCACCTGCGACTGTGATTGTGACGACCGTAATGAGGCTTCTCCCGCTTGAAAACCCTTGCTTCCAAATTAATCTTGTTACCCACCATATTTATTTTAAAAAATTTATATATACCGCCATGCCATATTTAAGTCTCACTTGAATGGTGGTCCTTCTGTGTTCAAAATTGATCAAAAACATTGTGGGACAAGGTTTTCACACTGACAGCAGTCATTGTAAAAGACAGTTAGCAACTCCATTTGTTTGTCTGAGTGAGCAACAGTAACTAAGGGGGCTTACCGATAGATCAATTCTTATTTTTTGATGTGATATTGCAGTGTGTTGTTTTTTTATAAATTATTTATCCGTGCATTCCTGATGGACAAAGTCAAGTCCCGCCCTATGTTTTTTTTTCTCTCGTTTGATAAGCCGTTTTTCTCAGACATTCACAATATGGAAAAATGTGAACTTCCATTTCATGCCAAATTTAAAACCTAGTTAAATGCATGTTTAACATTCATCTTTAATTTATCCGGTTTAAATCCCCACATCACTTTTATCTATCACAGCCTGTGTAATGTACTTTAGTTTTTAGTTTACTTAGGAAGTTAACTGCTGGGATAAAAAGGATGAACTAATACAAATAAAATGCATCAACAAGTCAACACAGTATTTTCCTCAGTCACAATTAATCCAGTTATTATTAAAAAAGTGAGTCTTAAGTCAGTGCCTGAAGATTGGGTGGGATTCAACCATTCTGTAGTGAAAGTTGGGTGTGAAAACAACAAAGTGCTTAGTCTTGTCATGTTAAGGGTGTGACAAGTTACATATGGGTCTAAGGGGTGAGTCATTATTCCTGAGTTCAACAGGTGAGTAGATGATTGTCTGTGAATTGTCTTGTATGCCAAGTGTTTTGATTGACTTAATCTCAGCATGCTTTGGATGCATGTCTCTGGACTAAGCTTAATATAAAAAGTTTTCATGCATATAGTATGCAGTGTATTTCTATATATAATATTGGGCATGCTTGTTATTAATTGTATGTATTTAGCATTTATTTACCAATAAATATTACAATTCACAATAAGAAATTTATGTTTGAGTGTTTAGTTTTCATTTCTGGAAGACTGACGCAGCGTTTTTTTCAGGATGGTTCTGAACAAAATCTATCCTGGAGTCATGCTCCAAACCTCTCCCTTTAAGGGAATGTGTGCTGAAGTCTTTTTCCATTGGGGGTCTGTAAATTGGAAATGAGCAAATGTTCTCCCACATAACCCCACCCCCTGCCTCACAACAGCTGTAAGATATTAGGCCTTATTTTCTCTTCCATTGAGAGACAGGAGGAACGAGCTGTTTGCCTCGCTATGATCAGGCTCGAGAGGACAATCGCGATCTATTAAATGAATGATCTGGAAAGATCTGCACCGTCCAAAAACAAGTGCAGAGGACTGGGTTAGAAATTTTGAAGCTGTGATTCATGATATCTCTCCAAAACATTTAGGAAAATACTGGCTATTTTGCAGAACAAAACCTATTTTCACTTTTTCAGTTTTCGCTCAAAATTAAAAGATGTTGGGTAATTTGCATATTATTTTCTTAAAGTTCAGTCATCATTTAGTCATCCTAATGTTGTTCTAAATCTGTATGACTTTATTTCTTCTGCAAAACACATAAGAAGATATTTTGAAGGCTGTGCTGGCTGCTCTTTTTATGCACCTACAGTGAATGGGGACTGGAGCTTTCAAGCTTCACAAAGGATGGAATATAGTGCACTTATGATGCTTTTTCATCTATTCAGACGCCATATGAAAGCTTTGTGATTCACTGAACTGTCAATTGTTTTAGGCTTTTTTTGTAGTTGCAGTCTTTCAAAAGTCTTGCTTCTATTTAAAGCAGGCTAATATAATATACTTTGATATACTCCTACAATACAGTATATAATAATCCCTCTGTTCTCAGTATTCTTATTGATATTACAGTATCCACCTTTTAATGGAAAGGTGGCATGTAAATTGCAACAACTTAATGGAAAAATAGTTATTGTCTGTTTTATCTGCTTTGTTCTGAAGCAAGCCTCTCTGTCACATAGCTTGCCCAGTTTCGCATTTTGCATTTACTGAATTGGCTGTATTTACACTTACAGTGAGTTTTTAAATGCTTTGACTGAATCATTGATTGATTGTTGAGTTAAAGGGGTCATATGATGTTGCTAAAAAGAACATTATTTTGTGTATTTTGGTGTAATGAAATGTTTATGCGGTTTAAGGTTCAAAAAACACATTATTTTCCACATTGTACATTATTGTTTCTCCTCTATGCCCTGCCTTTCTGAAACACGTCGATTTTTACAAAGCTCATCGGTCTGAAAAGTGAGGTGTGCTGTGATTGGCCAGCTATCCAGTGCGTTGTGATTGGCCGAATACCTCAAGCGTGTGACGGAAATGTTACGCCCCTTACCATACTGTGATGCCCTGTCTGACCGGAGTGACGAGACAAAAACAATAAAACCCATTATAAACGAGGCATTTGTTGCATCCAGTGGGGACATAATTACGGATTATAATGATTTATACTCTCTTTTTACGTGTTGCATCGTGCAGCGTAAACATAAAACCATGTCTGCATTTGTGATCGGAGAAATGACAAACAACAATCGCTACTCTACACTGCTCAAAACTCACGTTTGAATCGTCAGATCCTTTAAATATGAAAATGTACTTACAGGCTGTGAGTCAGAACAGCCGGCATTGTAGTCTACCAGGATCAGGAAACAGTCCTCCATAAAATGTGCTGCACACATCTGAATATTTGAGTTGAACTGTTCTGGAACAGTGTTGTAAATACAACTTAACCACTGATTTCTATTCGTGTCCTCTTTTGGAAGACCAAACAAAGTAGTTTCGCTTTCACAACGAAACGCACACGACTCCGTCATGGTGTGCACGACATGGCGGCAGCAACAATACTACAGCGAGAATAAAAGTTACGCTTTCTTTCTTTGCGTGAACATTTGGGCGGCGTTATGCAAATCTTCCCACATCGTGACGTAGACATGTGGGGGTGTGTTAGAACGAGCCGTTTTAGGTAGGCGTGGCTGACTCTTAACTTTTATAAAGAATATCTCTTTGGATTTGAGACTTTAGTCTTTGCAACTTTACAGATCTTCTTTATGCACCAAGAGCTTGTAACACTTCAAAGAGAGGAAAAATTTAAATCGCATCATATGACCCCTTTAAACTAAAGAATCAAATCAGCTGATTCATTGAAAACGTTTCATTAAACTGTTCATTAAACTTGAAAACGTCAGACTCCATTACAATTGCATGGAAAAGAGCGAACAGTACAGTCTTCTGAGTTGCTCCATTTTGTGCTCCACACAAAGTCATATGGTTTTGAAACTACATGAGGGTTAGTAAATAATAACCGAATTTATAAATGAACTTCAATTTTCATGAATGTTGTGTCCTTTGTTGTGCTGTGACCTATGTGAGCGGTTTGTTTGTGGTGTGGTTTGCTTTGAAGGTGAATAGTGATATAATGAGGCTCCATTAATGCTCTTCAGATGTTCTTTCCATGATAGAATCTAATAGCTCTGATCTCCAGGCACCATTAGTGTGCGATGCCCAGAATAATTTAGCCTAGCTTGTTGCCCTCTCATTACTTGCAATCTGTTTCTTTTAACTGCATGAGTCTGATCTCATGGTTTCACTCTTCAGTTGGAATTTGTCTATAAAAATAAAAAAATAAAGTGATAAAATAAGTGGAAGGTTTTCCTGTTGTGCAGATGGGCAGCTCTGGTATTGTTTTGTTGATCCCGTCTTGAACACTTCCAGGATTTTGCTGCCTTTTAAGGCACTGTTTTTCAGCAGCATATACAGTAGAGAGCAACACCCCAGCAGACAGACGGCAAGCTCTTCTCTGAACTCATGGTGAAGCCTCAAGCTGTGCTTATACGCCTAGTTCAATGGCTTTTTAATACACTAGTAGCACATGTGAGCCGGATCATTGTCATTACAGTCAATCAGAACTTAAGTGAAAGTCAGCATCATGTTAGATTTGCCAACATGCTGTTTCTGCTAAACTAGCCTTGGGAAAGACATGCTCTTTGCTTTCAGTCATGTTAGTGCATTCTGCCCCCTGGTGGAAGTGAACAGACATCGACTCTTCTGAAAACTTCCAAGACTATTAAACCAGTCTTTTTTTTCACTTTTCAATAGTAATAACAATTCAAACAAAACATTTATAGATGTATAGTTTGTATGATTTGTAGATACGATCTTATTTTTTTTATCTACATTCTAGATAATCTAGAATCTAGATAAATAACTAGTTTAAAGTGTGCCAGATGCAAAGTAATCTTTTTTTTATATCTATGTATTAATATTTGTCAAATGTATTGGAAAAACATTTATACAATTTTCAGAAAAGTTTTGAGATATCATTTTTAAAATTGTTTTAGCGAAAATTGTTTTAACTTTTTTTTATACAATATACAATATACTATTGTTATTATTAAACATGTTTTTACAATTTTTCAATGTAAATTGTTTTTAAAAATAGCAAGTTTTTTTTTTTCCTAGGGTAATATAATTTAAGAACAGATCATTTGTGAACCCTAAAAGACTTACTGATCATGATGCACAGTCATGAGGGTCCTCTTTGTGATATAATATCTTGTTTTGCCTTTTTAAATGTTGGTTATTTCTGGCAAAATTGATTTGGTTGGCACAAGTTTTTCAAATGTTATATTTTAAAACTATAATATTGTACTGCTATACTAATACTGCTGCTTCACTGCATCTTATTCATATACCGAAATACTTTCAAGAATTTCAGCCTTTTATTTATATCTCTTTTTTTTATGATTTCAGTATGGTTACTCAACCATTTTTTGGCATTTTGTTCATTTAGTTCAAATTAGTCACAGTGAATAGTCACTTATGTTCTCTTTATCTCTGCACAGGGGTAGATGCATCACCAGGAGCGAGCGCAGTATGAAGAAAGCAGGAAGGCCAGTGGGGAATAAGGCAGCAAGTGGAGGAGGTAAAGGTGACGCAGTGATAGCTGGAACCTCTGCTGGCAAAAGCGCTGTTAAGAGCCCTACCACAGCTCCGCTCTCCAAGGTAACATCATTCTCTTGCGCAGATCGAAAACTTAAACTAATATTTAAGTCACTCAGTTATTGTTGTTTTTCTGTTGATTTGTTCATCTTTGATTAACAGGTCAAAAGCAGTGATGATCTTCTAGCTGCTATGGCTGGGAGCAGTGCAGGGACAAACAGCAGTGTTGCCAAGGGCAAGAAATCAACCTCTACTCACTCAACGTCCTGTGGAACAAACACTAATAACCCTGACACAAAGATCAAGACCACCTCAGGTATTTAAAGGTTTTGTTTAATTTAACCAGTAACCAAATAACTATTTAGCATTGTTTAGACTACTGTTGAAGTTTCAGCAGTGCGATGTGAAGTGTTTTGTTTATTTGTTCTCGTATTTGACATTATTTCTTCACAAGGTCCATCTGGCAAACGGACATCATCCATGGCCTCCAAGGAGTCAAACTCCTCTCGTGATCGTTTGCGAAACTCCAGCAGTAAGAAGCAGTCATCCACTGGTGCGTCTGATCGAGCCCAGCCCAGGCATTCCCGTGGACTGGCCCAAACCTCAGACTCGGAGAGCCGCATGAGCAAATCAAAGTCTGACGGACAGCTAAGTGATAAAGTGGCCCTGGAGGCCAAAGTAAAACATCTGTTAGGTCTGGCCAAGAGCAAAGATGTGGAAATCCTGCAGCTACGGGGTGAGCTGAGGGACATGAGGGTTCAGCTGGGACTGCCTGAGGTTAGATCAAATTCACATTATAACTATGAATAAACAAATGAACAATTCAGGAAAAAAACGAATTAAGTACTACTCTAACTGAAAATAAAATCTATACAAACTACCAAAACACATTGCACAATCAAAGTAAAAAGTGTTGTTTTAGGTAATCCAGTGCATGCTTTGTTTTCTATAGCAATTTCATAGATATGGAATCCAGTTTCCGCCTTAGAGAAGAAAATAAAAACGGTATTTGTGCGCTTAAGTTTAAAATAATGGATGCAAGTCACATTGTGAGATAAAAAGTCATACTATGAGATGTAAAGCCATAGTTACCTTTTTATTATATATATTTTTTTACTCTGAGGTGGAAATGGGCCTCCATAGTGGATTTAATAAAGGATATCTCTATAGTTTTTAAAAATAAGTCATAATTTGGTCAGCCTTATAATCATACTTGGGGAAATTAGGATGTGGATAGTGAGTTTAAGTATTTATGTGGTGAGACAAGTACCAGTGAATAGTGTTGGTGAATCTGTAATGTGACATAACTGATGGTGCTATGTCCCTTAGATTAAAACTACTACTTTAGATTAAAAGCCCTCACCATGATGTTATGTTGCTCCTAGGAAGATGAGGAGGACGAGAGGCCACCTGAAAGGGAGGCGGCTGCAGTGATCACAGCTGCAGATGTGGAGTCGACGTTGCTGCTCCTGCAAGAGCAGAACCAGGCCATCCGTGGAGAGCTCAACCTGCTTAAGAATGAAAACCGTATGCTAAAGGACCGCCTCAATGCTCTTGGCTTTTCCCTGGAGCAAAGACTGGATGGGGCTGAGAAAACCTTTGGCTTTCCCTCCGCCAGTGCTGAACTTGCCTCCTCTGGAGGTGGTGGAGGTCATGGAGACTGTGCTACTGCGGCCTCCTCTGTGGAGGGATCTGCACCAGGCTCCATGGAGGACCTCCTTACGGGAGGCCAGCGAAGTGGCTCAACGGACAACCTGGACAGCGAGTCCAGTGAGGTCTACCAAGCGGTGACCTCCAGTGACGACGCTTTGGATGCTCCCTCAGGCTGTGGCTCCTCGTCATCATCTGAGTCAGAAGGTGGCGCTCCAGCATGTCGCAATTCCTCTCGTAAGGGGAGCAGCGGAAACACCAGTGAGGTGTCAGTGGCGTGCCTTACAGAGCGCATTCACCAGATGGAGGAAAACCAACACAGCACGGCTGAGGAGCTCCAAGCGACTCTACAGGAACTGGCTGACCTGCAACAGATCACGCAGGAACTAAACGGCGAAAATGAACGCCTGGGAGAGGAAAAGGTCCTGCTTATGGACTCCCTCTGCCAACAGAGTGACAAACTGGAGCACTGTGGCCGTCAGATCGAGTATTTCCGCTCCCTTCTGGACGAGCACGGCGTGACCTACTCAGTAGACGAAGACATCAAGAGTGGCCGATACCTGGAGCTAGAGCAACGCTATGTGGAGCTTGCAGAAAATGCTCATTTTGAGCGCGAGCAGCTCTTGGGTGTGCAGCAACATCTGAGCAATACTCTAAAGATGGCTGAGCAGGATAATGCAGAGGCTCAGAGTGTGATTGCAGCACTGAAGGAGCGCAACCATCACATGGAGCGACTTCTAGAGGTGGAAAGGCAGGAGCGGGCCGGCATGGTGGCAGTTCTGGAGGAGTGTAAAGCTGCGGTCAGCAACGACCAGACTGAGCTGAGCCGCTGTCGGGCGTTACTTGAGCAGGAGAGGCAAAAGGTTGCAGAGCTTTACTCCATCCACAATGCCGGAGATAAGAGCGACATCCACCAGCTTCTGGAGGGGGTTAGACTGGACAAGGAAGAAGCTGAAGACAAAGCCGCCAAATTACAGGACGATTTGGGCCACGCTCGCAATGAGGTGGCATGTCTGCAGGACACCATCAACAAGGTGAGCTTAAGCACTTGTTCAGTTGCTTTAAGAACAGTTAGGAGCCTGTTTGACTTCTCCTTGTTTCCTTTTGTGGTGGTCCAGCTGGACGCCGAGTACAGGGACTTCCAAAGCGAGGTGCAGAAAGAGTTAACCGAGCAGAAGAGGGCTCTAGAGAAGCAGCGTAAGGACCTGCAGGAAAAGGAGACGGAGATTGGAGACATGAAGGAGACCATTTTTGAGCTGGAAGATGAAGTGGAGCAGCACCGAGCTGTCAAACTTCATGACAACCTCATCATCAGCGACCTAGAGAGTGAGTTTGAGTTGCACATCCTGATTTAGATTTTCCACATTCTGCACAAATGTTTCATGCTTTTTAAAGGGGTCATATGATGCGATTTCAATTTTTCCTTTCTCTTTGGAGTGTTACAAGCTCTTGGTGCATAAAGAAGATCTGTAAAGTTGCAAAGACTAAAGTCTCAAATCCAAAGAGATATTCTTTATAAAAGTTAAGAGTCAACCACGCCTACCTAAAACGGCTCGTTCTAACACGCCCCCACATGTCTACGTCACTGTGTGAGAAGTCAGTGGTTTAGTTGTATTTACAACACTGTTCCGGAACAGTTCAACCCAAATATTCAGATGTGTGCAGCACATTTTATGGAGGACTGTTTCCTGAGAGAGTAGCCTACAATGCCGTTGTCTGTTTCTATAAAGTGGGGCAATTCCAACTTTGCAAGGACAGTCTGACTCTGACTTCTGACTCACAGCCTGTAAGTACGTTTTCATATTTAAAGAATTTGCCACTGACGATTCAAACGCGAGTTTTGAGCAGTGTAGAGTAAGTAGCGCTTGTTGTTTGTCGTTTCTCCAATCACAAATGCAGACATTTTTTTATGTTTTCGCAGAGTGATACGCAACGTGTAAAAAGACAGTATAAGTAATTATCATCGGACAATGTGAATCTGGTTGTTGGAGGTCTGGGTACATGCTATGTTCAACACGAGAAGAGACTCTAATTGGTGTATCTTCCTCATATCACCACATGGTGGTGCCAGTTGTTTAAGGATGTGGTTTACTTATTGTGTTAGTAGTATGAAGCAGCAGTGAATGAATGTTTTTTTGCCATCACTTGACTGCTACAGATCACAAATATCATTGGAAATCTTTCTTTTATTTACTTGTCACCTTTTATCCTTTGTGGTATCATTTAGAATGAGATTACATAATCACTGTTGCTACAGTGCATTTATTTTATGTCCCCCATGTGAACCCTGTATGCTCTCATTTCACATGCTCACTTGCTCTCTTTCCGGTTTCCTGGCAGATTCAATGAAAAAGCTTCAGGATCAGAAGCATGACATGGAGAGAGAGATAAAGATACTGCACCGCAGACTCCGGGTGAGTGAGGGCAGGGGCAGCAGTTCATGCAGTCATCTGAGGACCCAGCTTTCATAGATAGAAAGAATAGAAATCGTTTGAAAGAATGTCTTCAGATTTTGAGTGTAATGTCATGATAAAACCACAGGAAAATCTTAATTTCATACTAAAGAATTCACTTAACACATTATTGATGGACACCACTTTTTATGTTTATTAATTAGTGTTTGTCTTAACCCACTAATGTCCAGATCTGTGTCATAATCTTTGTCAGAATTTCTGTCCGTATGGTTGTCTGCCTGTTTGTTTGTTTGTTTTAAACATCTAGAATCATCCCAGTGTTCGATAATTCAGCATGTTTAGGTGCCTGTGGTCTTAAATGGGTTAATGCATGCCTATAATTATTCTTACTAAACCTGTGCCTCTGTGCTTGTGCATTTATGTATGTTCAGGAAGAGTCGGCAGAGTGGCGTCAGTTCCAGGCAGATCTGCAGACTGCTGTGGTCATTGCTAATGACATCAAGTCAGAAGCTCAAGGGGAGATTGGTGACCTGCGCCGCCGCCTGCAAGAAGCCCAAGAAAAGAACGAGAAGTTGAGCAAAGAACTAGATGAAGTTAAAAACCACAAGTAAGTGTTAAAAGCCAGTGCATAGTGTTGTGCTGCCAGTCTGTGAAATGCTCAGTGACAAGCAGAACTTGATCCTCTTTTCTTTTTTTTGGTGGTGAAGTTACTTGTTTTTAACTAGTACATTTTTGGATTATCTTAGAAGACAGCATATTTTACATACTATTGTTTGGGCCAGCCTTGGTGGCATATTTTTACAGAAATTATCTGAGAGCACCTTTGTTTGAGTTTAATTATATTAATGTAGCAGATGAGGGTCACATAATCATTTCAATTTAATAAAGACTTTCCTGTCTATGAGGAGACAGAGTATCTATGTTTAAAATATGACTCTGTAATGTCTCAAAGGCAAGACGAGGAGCGTGGACGTGTATATAACTACATGAACGCTGTTGAGAGGGACCTGGCTGCACTCAGGCAGGGCATGGGACTGAGTCGACGCCCCTCCACATCCTCCGAGCCGTCACCCACCGTTAAAACCCTCATCAAAAGCTTTGACAGTGCCTCACAGGGTACCTTGCCATTTTTAAACATTGTTAAATCGCTGGTTTTATTTCCGGCATGTTTAATGGTCTCAAAAGATTGATTTAATCTGTTTTGGTGTGGTCACAGGTCCTGGAGCTAATGCTACTGCAGTCGCTGCTGCAGCCACCGCTGCTGCAGCCACCGCTGCTGCAAGCACAACCACGAGCGCCCCCTTACCTCGCACACCTCTCAGTCCCAGCCCTATGAAGACCCCACCTGCTGCTGCTGTCTCACCCATGCAGGTATCTCAGAGTTACACAATGACACACATCACAGTGATGCAGAGCGACTTATTTTCATTGTGAAGGTCAAACAGTAGCATGCTGGCTCTTTTCCTGCTTGTTGAGCCTCAGAAGCCTCTGAGATAGCAGCACTTCCTCCTCTTTTGGGCCTCTTGACATTTCTCGCAGGATTGGCTCATTCATGAGAACTACGGAATTTCCATTGTGGGATGGTTCTGTTTCCTTTTACGTTTTATTTCTAGTGCAACCGCAACTGCTGATTCTGTCTGGTTGTGAAACTGAGTTTTTGCCTGTAAGCGAAGCTGTTAACGTAGCTTAAGTTAGCTGAAGGCAAACTGAAACCACAAACAAAGAGAAATGTTAAATTTTCTAGCTCATCTTAAGAGCTTTCGTAACAATTTAACCTCATGCCAAGCTAGTAGGCTAAGCTGTTAGCTTGCAAACTAAAAAAATGCAACGAACCGGAAATATTTAATTTGTTGTGACATTTTTTTTCTAGCTCGTCAAAAGAGTTCTTAAGCAGTTATTGCTATGCCAAGCTAGTAAGCAAAGCTGTTAGCTCGTTAACCGAAGACTAACTGAAGAAGGGAAAAGGCTAAAGGGAATGGTTTAATTTTTTGTAGCTCATCAAACGAGCACTCTTAACAATTTCGCGCTATGCTAAGCTAGTAGGCTAAGGTTTTAACTTTTTAACTGGGGACTAACTGAAAACGCATAAGGAAAATGTTTCGTTTGTTGTGACAATTTTTTTTCTAGCTTATCAAAAGAGCATTCTTAATTTAGTGCTATGCTAAGAGACTAACTAAAACACAAAGGAAGGGAAATGTTTAATGTTGATATCTTGTTGTTGAGACCTTTTACAAGCATCAGGTGCTAAGTCTTATTACAGCTTCCTTTATTTTATTATTTTCAAGTGCAGAAAAGCGCATGTGGAACTCTTAAATGAAATGGAGATATGAATCTATCTCGGTAGTGGCGTAGAGTGTATGAGATATATCTCTCTTTATGACTTTCTTTCATAATCCTGTCTCACCTCAAGTGGCTCTGCTGTCGTTATTCAGGCACAGTTATCTTTTGTTTCAGATCAGACCAGTTGATGAAAAAAATGTAAGCTAATATATTAAGATGATTTACATACTGTTTATGTTAATCACCTACAGAGACACTCCATCACTGGCTCTATGGCTGCTGCAAAGCCCCTCTCCTCCCTTACAGACAAAAGACCCAGTTACACGGACATCAGCATGCCAGGTACACACCACAACATTTCTCCTTCAGTCTTTCAAATGGTCATTATTTGTAATTATATCAGTTTTTCAGTACACTGACTGATTTATTGCCTTTTTGATTTATTGATTTGATTTACTGATTCAGGTCATGCCAGCTTTTCCTTTTAGTAGCCAATGGAAATGCCTGTCAGCTTGTTGTAACATCTAATTTATTGAATAAGAGTACAACATATTTGTCATTAAATTGTGGTTTCTAAAATAAAATTGCGATGAAAGGTCTAATAAGAATATTCATTGTGTTTCTAATATGTTTTATAATAACATGGCAGAATAGCTATAAGAATTATAGCAACAACTTATAGACCATTTATTTTGATGAATCTTTGTAAGGTCATGTCGAATATGTTGTAATAATTACACAAATAATAATTATATGTAATTAATAAATTATGCCTAGGACCATGTAAAAATAATCTATTCGATTTATTTATAAATATTTATTTTTCTATTTATACTCCGCTCTAAAATATTTCATCCATTCAATGTCTATAAAATAATTTTTTTAAAAGACTTTTCTAATAATCTAAAAAAAAAATAGAAATGTGTAAGTCAAAAGGTGTGGTGCTCCTGTTGTGGCACTCCACCCTGACCTGGTGAATGAACACATTTTTCATTTAGTTATGACCCACTGCAAAATGTGAATCATAGCACCCAGATTTTCCAGAAGTTGTAATGGGTTGGATGTCATGGGATTTGGATCTAGGAGGTAGTTTCTTAGTAAAAGACGGCCGCTTTCCCGACACAAGAAGTTTATGACCCCGCAAAAGCAGCACTGAGCTCATGGTGACCTCAGATGTGATAACTCATGCGAAAATACACCAAGTATGAACAAATACTCGGGTTTCAATGCCTCCTCCCCACTCATTTTCACCGTTATTATGCTGGAGAGGGAGGCAGTGTGTGTTTGTGAACGTGCGAGAGAGAGCATAGAGCCCTTTTGTCATGCTTGCTTTTACGTTCGGCTGCTTATTGGAAACTCTTATCAACCTTTGTGGACCGTGTTTTGATTGGCAGGATGTCTTTCATGCGGGAGTGATCTTTTGCCCTGTCTGACCCTTTACAGCTATTGAAACTTATTGGCTGCCAACATTAGTATTTTTTTCCCTCTAATGTTCCTTTCATTTTATTAGATTGATTTCTTTGATTATACATGTAATAGCATTTGATTGTCATTGATTTAATCTGCAATAACATTTTATTGTCAGTTTGTCAAGTTAGCTTTGTGTGTTTGTAGACTGCAACATTCATTCATTCATTGTGTTATTTCCTATTACTGCCAGAATTATATTTAGCTCCCAGATGAACTGATAACATATTGAAATTCGCATTATGACATAATATCTCTCTCTTTCTCTGTCTGCAGCTGAGCATCTACTAAGAGCAGCCAACGGCAGCCGTCCTGCTTCAGCTCTTCAGAGAGTCTCAAACATGGACACATCAAAGACTATCACAGGTGAAGCTTAGACCTATTTAAAATCAAACTAATACAGAAACTATGCTTATAATAAACACTCTACCGATGCACTCATAGTCTGCGATGTAATGTTTTATTCATAAATATAAATAGAGATTTTTTTTGAAAGATGTTGAAACTTTTATCCAGCAAGAATGCATTAAGTTGATCAAAAGTGAAAGTAAAGACATTTATAATGCCACAAAAGATTTCTATTTCAAATAAAATGCTGTTCTTTTGAAATCTCTATTCATCACTGAATTCTGAAAAAAACATCACATTTTCCACAAAAATATTAAGCAGCACAACTGTTTTAAAAATAAGAATAATAATGTGATAATAATAGGAAATGTTTCTTGAGCAGCAACTCAGCATATTAGAATGATTTCTGAAGGATCATGTGACACTGAAGACTGGAGTAATGATGCTGAAAATTAAGCTTTGCAATCACAGAAATAAAATACATTTTAAAATATACTGAAATAGAGACACTTATTTTAAAATGTAATAAAGTTTCACAATATTACAGATTTTACTGTATGTTTGATCAAATAAATGCAGCCTTGGTGAACAAAATAGAACTTCTTTGAAAAACATTGAAAAAAATTCTTACAGACTAGAGCTGCATGATAAATCGCATGCGATATTTAACGCGCATCTTATCAGTAAAGCTGGTTCTGTAATCAGCAGTAAATCTCCATCGCGTGCGGGCTTTCACATGGAGCAGCATTAACTACACAGAGCCGTTGTTCACTGACAAGCTGCGCAAAACCACGTTCATATTCATATTTTTTGTGCAGCTGGTCAGTGAACAACGGATCTGTGTAGTTAATGCTGCTCCATGTGAAAGCACGCAGGTGATGGAGATTTACCGCTGATTACAGAACCGGCTTTCTGACAAGATGCACATTAAATATCGCATGCGATTTATCGTGCAGCCCTATTACAGACTCCAAACTTTTGGACAAGTGTGTACATTCAGTGCTCTGACAACAATTCAGTTACATTATAATTTTTTAATAAATGGTACAATGCATCGTAACGTCAGAAATGTCATTGTTTGATTCAATTGAATTATTTTGGCACACAACACATTGGATTTTTATAACTTATACGTTGTTACAGAAAATCTAATACGTTCTTAAATTTCACAATTGATGAATGTGACTTTTAATGTCTTTTTATAACGGCTGTGAATTTTATTATTTTCCCGTTAATGTAAATCAAAAGAATAGGAATGCTGTTACCCAAAAGATAATCAAACTTTTTCTCTCTCCACTGTTTAGTGTCTCGGAGAAGCAGTGAAGAGGCGAAGAGGGATATCAGTGCGCCTGATGGAGGCCCAGCTTCCTCTCTGATAGCCATGGGCTCTGCTGCACCTCCTCTCTCCCTGTCCTCTTCCTCTTCCCCCACAGCCTCCGTTAACCCCACAGCACGCAGCCGCCTTCGGTACGCACCTGCCCTACAACTGGCTAACCTACACACATGCACCTTGACCAGTTCAAGATATTCCATGATATGAAGCTGAAATGCTTTCGCTGAGTTGATAACACGATTACTAAAATAGTCATTTTTTGGTTTGTTTATCCATGTAGAGAGGAGCGAAAAGACCCTCTGTCAGCTTTGGCTCGTGAATATGGTGGTTCTAAAAGAAATGCACTGCTGAGGTGGTGTCAGAAGAAAACCGAGGGTTATCAGGTTTGTATTATGACATGTAAAATAGAAGCAGAAATGTATATTATATTAATTTATTTGTTAAAAATCTTATATTTAAAAATATATACTTAGATTTACCTATATACTTATTTAATATATATGATAATTAAAATAATTAATATATACCATAAAAAGCACATTGCTAGATTACTTTGATTTTGATTCTGAAGATTTTTTTATTTTTTTATGTATTTTTATATATCAGCTAATGGTGATGTTGTGTTCTTCCAATGTCCGCTTACTATTATTTTGTAGCTGCTGTCAGTTTCATGTTGGAACTTTTGATCACTTGGACTGTCTTGGAAGTTTTAGTCTTGCCGAATCTCAGATGTCATCTTTGTCCACAGAATAATAGCTGTAATGCTGGCCCATGTCATATCTGTTATATCCATCTTTTTTCCCCCTGTCAGATTTCAGTGAAAAGCTCTTTTCGACTTTTTAAACAAGGTCTGTCTCTTCCAGAAAAGCTTGTGTGGTTGTCACTGTCACTGTTTATCAAGATCCTCACCAGGAAGTCCGCTGGATTTCTCTGGCACTTTAAATGGCACTTACTTGATGCAAAACAGGATCGTCAGCAGCACTTCTGGGAACAAATTTGTTGAATTTGCATCATCAGGGAATTTTTATTTAGAAATGACTACATTTTTCTTATGCAACAAAGTCTCCAATAAATCTTTTATTGATTTGTGAATGGATTTTTTTCTCCATTTTTAAAATACATCATCCTCAGTAGTTTTCCGATACACAGTGTGAAAATTAAAATGCATTATAAACAAATGCAGCTTAATGTTGCAGTTGCCTTGCTTGTTTGCACATATTTTAAGAAGTAGAGTAAACATGAGTTTTTTTTCTCATGTTTCTGGTCGTCTTAACCACCAAGACTTAACCCACATGTGAAACTATGAGCTGTGATCACAACTGATGGTTATCAAAGGGGAACAGAAGAGAAATGGCTTGATGCTTTTGTATTAGATTCAAGCATCAAAATAATATAGAAACAAAAAAAGCCACTTTATTCCTTTCAGCACTATCTGCTCATCCCTAAATAAGGATGTCTGGGAGGCTGAAGTCTCTCTGCCACATTACGGTGAGAAGTGGAAGTCAAAACATTGTGGACATTTGTAGAAATGGATCTGAAACATTATATTTTGCTCTTTAGCGCACAAAAGAGGTTGTGGGAGAAGCTATGAACAGGAAATCTGCTTTATTTTACACCACAGGAAGGATGAGTACATTTTGCATTGTGGGTTATGCTCCATTGAATGTGCCACACTGAATTGCACACATTTCATGACTTTAAACCTGGTGTATCATGTTGAAACCCTCTCTAATGTGGTTTTAAATGTACTGCAGCTTTATTTTCATAATATTGCATTTTTCGTTATTGCTAATGCAAAGTCTAGGAGGCTTATATGAAGTCTGTCATGTCTGTTTGTTACGCAGAACATCGACATTACCAACTTTAGCAGCAGCTGGAATGATGGATTGGCTTTCTGCGCTGTCCTTCACACGTACCTGCCTGCTCATATACCTTATCAAGAGCTCAATAGTCAGGACAAGGCAAGTACACTATTGAGTTCTGCATAATGATCATGCCATATAACACTAATGGGAGAATCATTCATATTCAGTGGCACCAAAAGGTATTTAGACAGTTAAAACACACTTCAAAAACCTTTCATCATATAGAATATCATTGCATAAATAACAATCAAAACCAAGTGCATTTACTTTAACAATTTTTCAAGTCAGAGTTTTTTTTTTTAGGTTAATCTTGGTTTATTAGTTGTCGTTAATCTCACAACTATTTATTTGTGTTTTCAGAGACGAAATTTCAGCCTGGCCTTCCAAGCAGCAGAAAGTGTGGGAATCAAGTCCACTCTGGTAAGAGGTTTTAAATAGGTATTTTGCATTAGCTTGATCACAACAGCTCATTCAGGCCAGCTGATGCAGTAAGTCTGTAGTTTGCACACAAATAGGCACGTTCAGGAGCTCCGGTTTGCTCCGAACAACATGCACAAAGACCTAATGCAGATCTAAGGCACTCTATTAATCATTGAGTTAGGAATATTTCTGTCATCCACTCCCATCCTGTAAGCTGACAGCAGGTGAAAAGCTGGAAACACTTAATTATCAGCCAGCAGTATTTACTTATAGCACAATTGTTTCTTCTCTGTTGTGTACTACTTAATAAGTTCAGCATGCACATACTGAAAGCACCTCTGAAGCTCTTGAGAATCTAAGCAACTCATATAGAAAGTCATAGAAATTAATCTAATATTAAAAATCATTGCACAGTTGTGGACATTTCCACGAAGAATATACATTTTCATGTTGTTTTGCCTATAATTTGATATATAATCAGTGACTAGATTGTTTTTGTGTGTGCGCTAGTAATACACTACAGTTCAAATGTTGTTGTTGTTTTTTTTAAGTCTCTCGTGCTCACTAAGGCTGCATCTTCAGTTTTTTTGATAAAAAATACAGTGAATTGATATATAATCAGTGACTAGATTGTTTTTGTGTGTGCGCTAGTAATACACTACAGTTCAAATGTTGTTGTTTTTTTAAGTCTCGTGCTCACTAAGGCTGCATCTTCAGTTTTTTTGATAAAAAATACAGTGAAAATAATAATATTGTCATTTAAAATATTACTACAATTTAAAGTTTTTATTGTAATATATTTTCAGATGTATTTCTGTGATAGCAAAGTTAAAATTTCAGTCTTCAGTGTCACATGATTTTTCTGAAATCATTCTAATATGCTGAATTACTGCCCAGGAAGCATTTCCTTTTATCAATGTTCAAAAGAACAGCATTTATTAAAAAGAGAAATTGTTACTGTCACTTTTAATCAATTGCTGAATTCCTTGCTGAATAAAAGTATTCATTAAAAAAAAATTTAAAATCTTATCGACCCCAAACTTTTGAATAGTAGTGTATAAAAATGACAAATCTCTATAAAATTATTTTTTACAAAGTTAAAATTTCAGTCTTCAGTGTCACATGATTTTTCTGAAATCATTCTAATATGCTGAATTACTGCCCAGGAAGCATTTCCTTTTATCAATGTTCAAAAGAACAGCATTTATTAAAAAGAGAAATTGTTACTGTCACTTTTAATCAATTGCTGAATTCCTTGCTGAATAAAAGTATTCATTAAAAAAAAATTTTAAATCTTATCGACCCCAAACTTTTGAATAGTAGTGTATAAAAATGACAAATCTCTATAAAATTATTTTTTTAAATTTTAGTTGATAAGTGATATAATGCACCTCTCTCAAACACACTTTAATTTTCACTCTCTTTCTCTCTCTTTCTCTTTCAGGACATCAATGACATGGTCCATACAGAAAGACCAGACTGGCAGAGTGTTATGACTTACGTCACCGCTATCTACAAGTATTTTGAGACCTGAGCACATGTACTTTTATAAATTGTCAAACCAATGCAACAGATTATCACCAACTAACCTGAGTGCAACATCCCACCATATCATCTAAGCCTAATCCTAGCACAAAGTCATATTAAACTGATCACAGTTCAGTTAGCATATGCTGATATGGCATCGATATGTCAAAGAAAATCCTCTACAGTGGAGCCACTAATGCAGAATCCGTTTGCCTTGATAATGCTTCAACTCACTGTCGAGTGACTAACACTACAGACTACAGCTAGTTACTAATTCTTAGTGTGGATGATCGGAGACTGAGTCTTAAGGAACAGCGTGGACCCGCTTGCAACCCCGTGCCTTTCACCACCCTGAGTTCTTGCTTCCAGACGGGCGTTTGGAGCAAGTTCTTCACCTTAATTCACAGCCGTGCAACAATGGAGCTCGAGGCGTGCGGATTGCTCAAAGCAGTGCCTAATTGAAACACTTAATTGGAGAAGCACTTCAGAGAATTGTACACTAATAGGAGTTATTCACTATAGCACACAGTCAGTGGTTAAACTTTTTTTTTTTTTTTACAGGACTGTTTTAAAAGCTCATCGATGGCACATTATGTTACGAGTGTGATGGATCTTGGCTTGAAATACTACATATTAAATAGGGAGATCAGCAATAAGCTTATGTAACCCGTTGAGCCATTTCATATGACATTAGTGCTGCTTACCAACAGTATGATACTGTAGTAAACACTACATTCAGATTAGCAGCACTTGTGCATGTACTGTCCAGTGTATTAGTCTGAAATAGTATACCAAAATTGAAATGTCACGATGTCTTTTTGTTTGTAAGCTAACTTCCTTCTGTACTAATCAAATAGTATGTTCTTTCTCAGGATAAGAAAGTCTTATTGATATTTATCAAGATGAAAAATCATATGCAATGCATAATGTTATGTACATTGCTCTACCAGTACCCGCACATTTTATTGTTTGCAAAGCACAAAAATCATTTTACATTCACTAATTCAAACTGTAAACGAAGCTACATTCCAGTGCATTAATATGTATGTATATGGAGAATTTGAGAGTGTGAGGAAAAAGGACAGTTGTCACATATATCCTGTTTTCCAGCTGTGCTGAATTCAGGCATTGCTTTCTTTTCATGAGTTTGAAAGACTTTGACGTTTCCCACCTGTCTGCAAATAACACTTTAAAGGCAATATAAGACATACAAATAAATAACACTAATGATAAAGTAGGAATTTTTCATGAGTGCAATGAAAAAAATGTGAGGTATGTATCTTATTTTCGAAACCCTTTGATATTAAGTATAAGTATTTCACATTGTTTGAAATAATTCCTATTCAAATTCCAGGGTGTGTAACTAGGCAGCCATTTTTAGCTCTCGAACATCTGAAAGACAAATCTGCAGTTTCCTTTTGTTAAGCGTTTAAGATTTATTCCAAACTGCATTACTGAGCTACTTTACCTTTGGACCACGATCACATAATTAAAAGTAAGTGTCAGAATAATATTTATATTTGTCCCGAATAAAGCCTGACCAAATGTTTTGTTCGTGAGCCTCATATCAGCTTCATTTACTAAACGAGGCCTGTATGTGTGTTTAATGTGCTTCATCCAGCTTTCATCACATTAATATGAACGTAATACTGCAGATGTAAAACAGCTCTGTTGCTTTTTTGATTGTTAATAATTTACACCAGTTTTCAGTTCTTTAATGCTGAACATACTTTTGCTGCCTTTTGTTTAGTTTTTTTATCATTACGTGTGTGTTATCTTAATAAAATCAAGGGTAAAATGATTTCCTTTTTTATGAATAAATGGGAAGAGCAATCAATATGCTGTTCCTCCTAAATGAATGGTCATGAGTTGTATAAATATTTATTTGAGTTTATTTAGTTATCTTTTTCTTTGCATTTTAGTTTAGCAGACTATGTAATTCTCCAGAGTTCTGCAGCATTGGGAAATCCCTTTTTGGCTTTCATTTTTTAAAGATGATTGAATTGGTTTATGAATCAGTGAACAACTTGTATTATATAGAAATAACAAAAATGAGGTTTTAATTAATTCCCAGCCCTTTTCCGGACTGGAAATTCAAGTAATGTAATGAATCGTGGATGCCCACCCATTTGGCTGGAAGGCTTTTCTAATCTTTGTCCTAAACACATTTAACCAGTCATTTAAAATTTGTATTTTGTCCTGAATGAGACCAATTAATTGGCCCGATTTCCTGCACAGAGCCCTATTGTCTGTGCCACAATTGATTTTTTTCATTGTGAATGGAATCCAGATTGAGAAGACTTACAGAAAACGTTTGACCTCTGTCATTGCCAACAAAGGGTATATAACAAAGTATATCAACTTTGTTGATATATATAAGTCCTCCTATGTCTGGCTTAATTGGAGGACTTCATATGTGTAATTTCATATTGACAAATGAAGGTACGAATATAATTTGTTTTTTTTTCCCTGTCCATGACTTGTCTTCAGGACCGCTTGAGAGCAAGAGCTCTAATGTGTGAAAACCTTGTGAAGACTTACAGAAAACGTTTGACCTCTGTCATTGCCAACAAAGGGTATATAACAAAGTATATCAACTTTGTTGATATATATAAGTCCTCCTATGTCTGGCTTAATTGGAGGACTTCATATGTGTAATTTCATATTGACAAATGAAGGTACGAATGTAATTTGTTTTTTTTTTCCCTGTCCATGACTTGTCTTCAGGACCGCTTGAGAGCAAGAGCTCTACATGTGTTTGACAAAGATCATTTAAAAGCCTCAGACAAACTGTTATAGAATTGTTTATAGACAGTAAGAATTCCATTTAAACTATTGGTAAATCTCAACAAAACCGAATAAATGGTCAATACGAAATGTCCAAATATTATTCAGGAAGCTCATTTGAATTGTGTAGGCTACTTATAATAAATTCTGCCTTGTACGTTTGCTTTCAGTTTAATCCGAGAAGAGAGACCTGGCAGTCGCAGCTCAGTTGTTTCACTGATACTCGATCGCAGGAAGAAGCGGTATCAGTATCTAAACACTCGTCCAGTGTGGAAATACTGGCCCCCGCCTGTGGATTGGTCCAGCACTGGCTCTCATAGGGGTCCTATAGTCTGTCAGCTCTCACTGCTGATATCAGAGTGCGCGCGACTTCACACAGACGGAATCAGTAACGAATCATGAACCACTGAGGACTCCCCAAGTTTTTACATTTCTTTTTCGGAGGGGTTGCCTTTTTTTCATCTTTGGCTGTGGGATTCCCAGCTTATTTTGTTTTTCTTTCTCATTCATTCCAGGGGTTATCAACTCTGATGGTAAGTTGAAACCAACAGCTAGGCTAACTAATAAGAAGTTTAGAGCCCGCGTGGTATCGATTGAATTGAATTTGTCTTATTATATTTGAATTAAATAATTCGCGCACGGATTAACAGCATTTTTAATATCGAAGCGAGGTCAATTTGAGTGAAATTGTTTTTAATATTTAAAACGCACGTTGAGTCCAGTTCTACATACATCAACATATTTTAGCCTCAAAACAAATAATACAAGAACGACCCCAATTACACCTCTAATTTAAAATAAAAAGGACTTTAAAAACTACAATATACAGTGTTATTCATATATATATTGTATGTTAAATTCACGTTTTCAGCGCAAACTAGCAGTGCCATACACGGCAAGCTAGTTCAGCATTTATTCCTTAAAACCAACTACTAGCCTAGGCCTATCTATTTTGTTACTATTAATATTTTTAAACTAGTGTTTTTAATTTATTTTTATTTTCTAGTTAGTAGTATGACATCTTTTAACATTTCACCGGTATTCACTAGATACTACACTCTAAAAAATGCTGGGTTAAATACAACCCAGTGCTGGGTAAAATAGGGACAAACCCAGCAATTGGGTTGTTTTGACCCAGCGGTTGGGTTACTACCCAGAAGGTTGGGTTAAACATTTAATCAAACCGCTGGGTCAAAACAGCCCAATTGCTGGGTTTGTCCCTATTTTACCCAGGGTTGTATTTAACCCAGCATTTTTTAGAGTGTAGTAGCCTAACGTTACTTATTTCAGTAGTGAGTAATTTAATTAGGTGTTTTTTCATTACATAGGCTACCACTATTTAATTTACTTCTAGTCACTAGTTACTTGAATCTATTCTGGTTTTACTACTTGTTAGACACTATTAGACTAGATATTTATGTGTATTCCAATTGTTAACTGTGTCATTTGTAAATTAACTGCACATCCCATTGTTTCCTGAAGTAAGCAGGAAAATCATCCAAAAGTTAACACCCAGCATCAAACACGAGCAAGCTATCTATGTGTCCACACTAGTGTTAATATTATGCTTTTAAATGAGTTAGCTTTATTTTGATTCAGCTCGCTATATTGTTAAAAGTTAACCATACTGTAGCCTACATTTAACATTTTTATTTTAGACATTGTATGTTTCTTGTATTTCACTGATATCAATTGGTGTCAATCTTAAAAATAAAGGTGCTTCAAAAGGTTCTTCAAGCGATGCCATAGAAGAACCATTTTTGGTTCCACAAAGAACCATTCAGTCAAAGGTTCTTTAAAGAATCATCTCTTTCTTACCTTTTTATAATCTGAAGAACCTCCTTTCGCTACAAAGAACCTTTTGTGAAACAGAAAGGTTCTTCAGATGTTAAAGGTTCTTTATGGAACTATTTGGACAAAAAGGTTCTTCTATGGCATCGTGAAGCACCTTTCTTTTTAAGAGTGTAGATGTTAGATACTGTACTCCGGTCTGATAAATAGGTTATGCATTAAATAAGCACTAGTAAACCTGCAGTAGATATTATTAACTATTGTTGATAGTTAATTAATAGTTGAAATCTGAACAGCTCAAGTATTACAATGGCAAACATTTGTTACCACTAACAATGGAATAGTGATTAACAGCAAAACACTAATTAATGCATGATTACTAGTGAAATCAAGAACAATACTAGTCACTATTTGATTACTGATGCATATTTATAGGTACCATTTAGTTTAATAAATGTCAAACCTTTTCCAAGCTTGCCATAGCTGTGTGCCTCTGTATAAAGCATTTTCTGTACAGTGTAGATGTGTTCAAAGTGTTTTTTACAGCTACTTTTTGTAGATACCTGTGTAGTTTTATGAATATTTCAGTGGTTTAGCAAAATGGAGCCTGTTTAATATTTATTATGATTTTTATTTTTTTTACTTTTTACTTCTCCTGATATGCCTTAAAGGGTTTACAATTCTTGCTGATGCTGGGGAACTGGAGAGGAAATAGTGCAGCTTTTCATATCTTAAGGGTAGTGTTTTGATTTTATATATATATAGCACTTTTTTTTACATTAAACATATTTTCTATATCTGTCTTGAGCCACATTTAGCCTTTAACTTCATAACAGCAAATAAATCACAGAATGTAAGAATCAAAACAGACTTTCAACTGAAAAAAATAAAATGAATCATTTTTCATTTTATGAGCCTATCAAATCGGCTGATGTAATAGGAGAGTAAATCAGATATAAAACCATCATTCACACGCAGCTGAAGTACAGTACATCTGTTTGTTCTGAGCCGGCCCTGCTGTTTCATCTGCAGTGTTTGAATTGGTTTGCTATCAAACCATGATATTTTGGGTTTGATTTAGTACGGGATGTCAGCCCTATGAGGAATGATCCAGAGTCTCAGCCAGATACAGTTCGAGACTGTGCTAAATGATGGATGAATGTAGACGATGATCTTTTCCATCATCCATCCACAAGGGTCCACTGTTGAGTGTGGCGTTGGCACAGGTTGTCACAAGCTGTCTAGTAGCTTAAACATAGTCTTCTTTTAAACACAAGGCACTGAAACCAGAAGGCTGTTTTGGGAAACTGATCAAAGGGTTCATCCAGTGTTGTGGAGACCTGTTTCTCTGTTGTCCCATTGTCATCCCCTAAACTCTCACAGATCCATATCAATGGCTGTGAGGCTGGGCGTCAGGATCTACTTGTTTACTGTATGTTTGCTTCAATCTTTTTCACCTCCCCTACTTTCATTTCTTGTTTATGACAGTCACCTATTCGCATTCTTTTCATTTTGTTCTTTTTTCCCCCAGGCAGAATCTTGTTTTAAGAAATTAAGCTGGGATTGAACACTGTCAGGATGTCAGGAGACATTGTGTAGCAAAAACGCTACTGCATGTTAAAGACGCCGTGTGGTTTTTAGTCCTTGTATTGAGGTCATCTGTATAATAATGTACTCCTAAAAGTTCACAAACAATAATGATAATAATAAATCAAATAAAAATATATATATTTCTCTTCCAGAAATAATAATAATAAACAAAACATTTATGACTTATCTTGTAAGCAGGGGAGCACCAGATTATTATTATTATTTTATTTGTTTTACTCTAGAATGAGAATATCCCTCCCCCCATACTTCATTCCACCTGTAAATGTCTAACAATAGCAATATATAATATATAAATTATAATAAAAAATGCTATTAATAATAATAATAATAATTACAGTTATAAAGGTTTATATTCTTTTGATTTGTAATGGGCAAATATATATATATAAAAAAACAGAACAGCTGTTTTCTCATGTCTTCCAGAGGTGGGTAACCCCAGTGAGCGTCTCTGCAGCAGTGTGGAAACACTCCAGGGTAAATAGCTAGAATGACTTCCCATATAAACACTAAAACAAAAGGAAAGAGCTTCTGGCCATCACTACTGGTGTGTCTGGTAAATGTAATAAAGAATATCCACTTAAGGTTTCCTTTGTTTTCTCATATGTGTTTCAAAGTTGCTTGCCATTTGTGCTTACAAGAAAGGGCTTTGCGTCTGGAAAAGCTCAATATTCTGCTGTTATGTTACACGTTTTGCTGCTTCTGTACACTCTGTATTGTTTACTTAAAACCCCATATTGCTATCAGTGTCAACAATAACTAACTCTTAAAATGGTTGACTAATCTCTTTTTTCCTCAGATCAACCATCAACCTTATTGCCATCAATCATATGATGAAATGTTGGAGCATGAAGCATTTCTCAATCATGTACGATTGAAAAAAAAATGAATTTTCGAATTTGGATATAAAACAAAGAATCGTGGAGTATGTTTTACAAGAAAATGCTATTTAAGTCATTCTGCTTCAAAATGTCATGTTTAATTCAATGTGTTACTTGCCATTTCTTTGTAATTAATTATGAAATGAATTGTGTTAATTATGTTTTGAGTGAAAATTGTTTCTACACCAAATTTTTTTCAGTCTAAAATTCTAAAATGATTACTTTATCGGTTTTTATCCAGTCCTTCTCTTCAGAGGCTTGTTTCCCAATTGATAACATAATTTCCTTTCTTCTTTCTCCAGGGAATGCAGTGGAATACTAAATGTTATAGAAAGATGGGCAAGCAACACATGGAATGAAGACTGGATCATCACATCTAACAACATGACATGGGGTCAAAATGGATTTTAAAATGTACATTCATTTTATTTATTTAATACCGAATCTCTCTGAAAAGTTTGAGGAGAAATGTCTGTAGATACTTTTAAAAATATTTACAAAGTTCTCCTTTTTACTTGGCGATTCAACAATCTGGAAAATTTTTAACAAAGGAACATTCGATTATTGGTCTTCTGGTAAGGCTGATACTAGGCCTCGGTGAGGTGGCTGTTGCTTGGAGCTGCAGCTATGGACATTGAGGCGAGGCATCGTCCTTTCTCCCCAGCATCCTCACCATGCTGAACAAAGACTTTGACGTGTTGTACATGATTCTGGAGCTGCTGATTGCCCTGCTTTCCATCCTGGGCAACGTGTTGGTCTGCTGGGCAGTGGGCCTCAACAGCAACCTCCAGAGCATCACCAACTTCTTTGTTGTTTCGCTGGCCGTGGCGGACATCGCAGTGGGTGTGCTGGCCATTCCCTTCTCCATTTTGATCAGCACTGGTTTCTGTGCCAATTTCTACGGTTGTCTGTTCATCGCCTGCTTCGTCCTAGTGCTGACCCAGAGCTCCATATTTAGTCTTCTGGCCATTGCCATCGACCGCTTCATTGCTATCAAGATCCCACTAAGGTGAGTGAAGGGTGTTGCTGTCTTTGTACATTAATTATGTTTCAGGGAGGTTGTTTCTCCGATTATTAATGGCATGTTTGTTGGCTCTGTTTATTATTACATTTTGTAGACTAATGTTTCAAATGTTTCACCTCTGTTAAATATTTTTGGCCCTAAAGAGAAACAGTTTTTACTACTTTTCTGAAAAGTTACCAAAACCCATTTAGACTAGCTAGCTAAGACAAGCAAATTAACTTAGGCTGGCTTAAGAAGTTTTTTTTTTCAACAAGGAAACCAGCTTGGATCAGTATATTGATTCATTCTGGTTCAAGTGGTTAGGTCTTCTGATGGTCAAGCTGATAAATGACCAAAACCCCTCTAAAACCAGACAAAAGACCAGGCTAAGGCCAGCAAATTAAGTTAGGCTGGCTTAAGATGTTTTTTTTTTTCAAGCCTGGAGATTCATACTGGTTTAAGCTGGTCTTTTCAGGAATTAACCATGCATGGCACTGTTCCCATTTGTCGGGACAAACCATGCCTTAAACAGCTTTTCTTTTTTTTAACACAGTATGTCTCAGTGAAGATTCTTGACTATTTTTGGGTGAATATGATTTAAGAACATAGCAAGGTCTAAACTCTTGATTTTTAGGCTGTCTTTGAGCATAACCTCACATAAATCTGATTTACTCTGGAATGTTTTTGCTAATAGTTTGCACAGATTTCCTCACCAAGCATCCACTTTTGCTTTTTTGGCAGTCATAAATCCTTCATCAGATGCCAGTAGGTTTTTTTTCATTAACACTTTACACTTAATAATGAGCCAATTAGCACTGTTCAGAATGAGCAGCTAACATGCTAATGGAGATTGAGGTAATGTTGGAATAATGTTTTGGAACGGTCAGTCCAGCTGGTTTCAGTGAGATGTGTGATATAGACTGCGTGTGTGTCCACGTCCTGTCAGCAGGTTTTGGGTGGGGGACGGGGATGTTTTCTCTGTGGCTCACTGAACATCCACATCTGGAGAATGAGACAAATAGAGGCCAAGGAACTCAGTTGTTCTCCCACACTGGCCTGAAAAGAGACTCTGAAAATAGATTTCTGTTCCAAACACTGACATTTCTGAGCACATTCTTTCTTCTTAATTGCTCCAATGGGAGAATTTTCTGGAAATACTGTGAATGGATGCTAGGATCGTTAGCAATGTGGCTGCATCAGGGTTGTTCTAATGTTCACACTGTATCCAAATAACCATAATTATGAGATTTTACTTTGAGTTATATTAGTATTAATTTCTATGATAAAAAAGTATTTGTGAAAGAAAGAAAGCCCACTAGTGTACAAAGAGTTTTTCATGCCATCATAACGGTCAAGTAAATGGAACCCAGTTTTAGACTTAAAGTAAAAAATTTAAATGTAATTATGAGATAAAGTTATGAATTATGAGATACATTGTGAGATATGAAGTCACAATTATGATTGCAATTTTTTTATATATAGTCACAATTATAAAAGCTAGATGCAATTGTGAGATATAAAATTGTAACTGGAGAATTCAAAGGCAGAACTGTGAGAACTAGTCGCAATTTATGAGAAAAAAGTTGCAACTGTGATATATAAGGTCAGAATTGTGAGATATAAAGGGCCACAATTATGAGAACTAGTCACAATTACATCAAATAAAATTGCAATTGTGAGAAATGGTACCAATTATGAGATACACTTTGACAGACGCAAAAGGTTATTACTTATTGGAAACTCATAGTTACATAATTCCAGCATGACATGAGCACAGTTTTAAAGAGATGTCTAGGTTTACAGCCATGCTGTCATTTGCTTGCTTTTGTTAGTACTTTGGACCTTTTAGATGTGCAGTCTAGACAAACTGGAACAAACACTTATGGCTGGGGAATTTGAAAAACATGATTTTCTCTCTCTCTTTCTTCCAGATACAACAGCCTAGTAACCGGGCAGCGTGCCAGAGGCATCATAGCAATCTGCTGGGTTCTGTCGGTTATCATCGGTCTAACACCTATGCTAGGCTGGCACAAAGCCCGCTCAAAAGAGGCCCTCAACAGCACCTGCCTGCCCGGCATGATGAAGTGTTTGTTCGAGGAGGTGGTGGTCATGGACTACATGGTCTACTTCAACTTCTTCGCCTGCGTGCTGCTGCCTTTGCTCCTCATGCTGGCCATTTACCTGCGGATCTTCATGGCTGCGCGCCACCAACTCAAATGCATCGAGTCCAAGGCTGTGCCGTGTGAGCTCAAGTCCCGCTCCACCCTGCAGAAAGAGGTCCATGCCGCAAAATCTCTGGCGATCATCGTCGGCCTGTTTGCGGTTTGCTGGTTGCCGCTGCACATCATCAACTGTTTCACTCTGTTTTGTCCACAGTGTAAACGGCCGCCGGTTCTTATCATGTATCTGGCTATAATTCTCTCACACGCAAACTCAGTTGTGAACCCGTTCATTTACGCCTACCGCATACGTGAGTTCAGATACACCTTCCGGAAGATTGTGCGCTATCACATCTTGGGTAGACGAGAGCCTCTTCCTTGCAACGGGAGCACCCGTACCTCAGCCCGAACGAGTGTGTCGGATTCGCTTCGGTTTAAAGTCAACGGCCTGGTGCGGGACCTCTACACTGAACAGAGCAGCACCACCAGCAGCTGTGAAAGTGCAGAACCTGGCCACATGCACAGACCTGTTACCACAGAAAAACCCATATTAGACAATCAGCCTATGGAACTCACTAATTCTCACAGACACCCGGGACTAAGGCATCCAGAGTCGCCGCTCACTGGGAATAATGAAGGTGTTGCGTGCAGAAAGCATGCCGTATTTGACATTACGGATGGGAAGGATCCATCCTCGCCGCTTCACGTTAAATCAGCCCTGTACCTACAAACAGCCCACTGTGTTGAACTCACAGAGGCTTCCTGATAAATAATACACTCTGAATGATGGATTCTAATTATTTATTTGCTGCTTTGAAAAAATGATGGGCTAAAATATGAAATACAAAGTACATATTTTTGCTTCTTTAAGGATTTGACATTGATGTGGACCTGTAGCAGCTCAGAACTGAGTGTGTACAGTTTGGTATTGTTATGACTGTAATGATAATGTAAACATATTAAAGAGCATCAAAATGAAAATCGTGTTTTTATGACTTTTTTTTCAATCTTAAGAATGTAAAAATTGTGAATTCTAAAAATCTCCTTTTCAGTTCATGAGTTGGAACTGGAATTGGTCACAGGATTTTGAATTGGAATTCTTTAGTACAAAATAAATAAATTGTTTTATTAATGAATTACTTTGAGTAATTATTCATGTGTATTCACAGAAAATTAGAACAGTAAAACTGATTAGAGATATCTCTTAACTAAATTCAATACTCTCAAAAACAACAGAAATGAAAAACTATTATTAATGAAAGCATGTTAATGAAAGTTAGTCAGCAAGACTGTATTTCATAAAGCTAGCATGCAGCATTGCAACTCATGCCATGTATTTTGGCTGCGTATTTGTAGGCTCTACGAAAGGTTTTAAGCAGTGTTACTCTGACTCTCTTCTTTCTATGAAACACTTTACACAAATAGGATAATTTTTTTGAATTTTTTAAAAATTATTATATTAAGGGCACACATCTCTTGTTTTTTGTTTTGAGAACTATTAGATAAGTTATATATATCATGTAAATGTAGCCTAGCATAAAAGTAGCTAATTTTAAACACACTGAATGCCTGTTCACTTAAAATAGTTATTTTGGCCTTATTGACTGCAACTTTTCATAGTCACTGTGTTTAGACCTAAAGTTGGTAAAAGGGTTGCAAAATCTGCAAATCTCATAAAAATGGAACAGAAAATTGCATGTGGCTGACAATCAACATTTCCTGAAGGTTCAACACCTAATTTCACTGACTATTTGTTTAAACTAAAATTACTTTTGCTGCCTTATTTTGTTCGCAATTGTGGAAAGTTTATTATCTAAATTAAACATCACTCTTTTGCAACAAGAAGATATTGTAATGCTCTGGCAATGTTCATGAAACGTGATTTCACATCAACCCATTGCTTGAGTTTTATGCCAGTTCTTTCTGCCTCATCAGAGTATACAGCTACCTGCCCACAGCATGTAAATGCAGTCACGTACGTCATTCACTTTGTTCTTCAGCTCTTCACCGAGCCTCCAACTGCCCAGGGGCCCTCGTTTACCTTATGTCTTATATCTTACAGATATGCGTGGCACTAGGTACCAAAAACTTGTAGGCAACCCCCTCGACGGAAACCTCAGAAATTTCCTGTGCCATGGGTGGCCATATGCATCGGGTAAACCCACCGATGTAAGCCAATCCCGTGCTTTACAGAGGACATGACAGGTGACAAAAGCCTGATATAGATGCAACAAAGCCTATGTCATGAATAGGGTGGAAAACCCCCTTTTCTTTAGGAGGAGGAAGTAATGGCTGAAAAACCCTCTTCCTCCATCTTCCCTTATGGCACCACCCGAAATGCCACCTTGCTGAGGATAATGTACTCGGTTACTAACGTAACCTCGGTTCCCTGAGATACGGAAGGACACTGCATCTGTTTAAGACGCTTTGGGGAAAAACTCCTTTTTCTCCGATGACTGAAGCCTTTTAATAACGCAGTGAAACTGCACGGCCATTGGTTCGTGCAGTGTATTCAAAACGAACCAATGGCTCGGCAGCGGAGCTAGAATTATATAGCATCTGGCTATATAAGCGGCACATCGCGATAGGATCCTCAGGTTACTTCGACTGAAGCGACGACTGAGTCATGCAGCTACATAGCACGGCAAAGTACACAGTACTCGTTCTGTTACATTAGTAACCGAGTACGTTCCCTATCGATACTTCACTCATACTGCATCTGTTTAAGATGCTTTGGGGAACCAGTACAATCCCGCCGTGCTATGCTAGAGGAACGACTAATACTTGAACTTGCCTTAAGCACCCAAGGGGGCCCAGAGGGACTAAATAATTTGCAGGGAAGCCCCGCAAAAGGCAGTAGGGCTGAAAAGGCAGTAGGGCTAAACTCAGAGAGGTCGGCCCAGCTTTGTATCATCGTCCCGAAATAATTCAGTACAGCCTCGGAACTCACTGAGGGCCAAGAGCGTACATGAAGGAGGCAAACGCCAAGCACTGGTTGTTATACGACAGAGTGACCTGCTATGCAGAAAGGACCCACGCCTGTAAGGCCGGGATGTCCAGACTATAGAATCTGGCAAATGTGAACGGCGAGGCCCAGCCGACCGCCACACAAATTTCTGCAATGGACACACCGCTAGACCAGGCCCAGGAAGAGGCAACACCTCTAGTTGAGTGGGCTCTTACTCCCATGGGGCATTGAAGGCCCAAAGAAGAGTACTTAATGCTTCTAGAATGTTACTAACAACATATTTCTGCCTCATCATTTGACCAAAATCCACATTGGATCGCAGTCAGAAGTTATCACAAACACTCAATAGTGACTGATAGTGACGTTCAAGTAGAAGTGTTGTATTAATCTCATTAATTGTCATGTGTAGCTTGAAGCTTGTCTCTGTTACCATATATGATTATATTTCATTATGTATTTTATCAAATCACATAAGTTTGTAAGAAACGGTTTAATTTTCCAAAAAGATTTTTAATTATATTAATATAATGTACCTCATGCTGATCAGAGGGATGTGGGTGGGATGTAATGCCAGAGTAAAGTAAAACCACAACTTACACAACAGTGTTCAGATCATCTTTTTTTCCTAACAAAATCAATATAATGCAATATTTCTATCTGCTGAATGTAAGCTTTTCCATATCCCAAGCTTGCCTGCTGCACTGGGGACATCACATGCATGTGCGAGTCGTGAAAATTATGAAAATAAATCTAGGAATTATTTGATTGTTGGGATTTTAAATTAGCGGGGTTGAGAATATTTCTATCTGCTGAATGTAAGCTTTTCCATATCCCAAGCTTGCCTGCTGCACTGGGGACATCACATGCATGTGCGAGTCGTGAAAATTATGAAAATAAATCTAGGAATTATTTGATTGTTGGATTTTAAATTAGCGGGGTTGAGGCATCAAAAGTAACTAAGTTGTTTTATGAATGGTAACTGTAATATTATTACTGAAATCTTATTAGTAATTAGTTACACTACTAGTTACTGCAAAAGGTAATATTATTAAAGTAACTAAGTTACTAGTAACTAGTTACTGCCCAACACTGATCGGCAGGGAGGTTCTCATCACTTGTTTCTACAGAGGTCAAACAGAACCCGCAAGCTTCGCAAGAGTGCTTGTGACCATAAACACCCACATGCCATAGGACGGGTTAGATCTTATGCTCAGACATTTCTCATGAAAAAGTATATTAGCCATTTCTTTGCTGTGCTAAACTCGAGCTAAAAACTTCTCTTTTATGCCTTTCTCTTCAACGAGAGTCACCACTGGGTTTTCTTGTGAATGTGGGGTGATGGTGTTAACAGCACGGGGAAGACCTGAAGAACAAAGGGAATGACGTATGCGACTGCATTTATATGCTGTGGGCAGGTAGCCCCGCCCACGTCGTCATGCGTTATTGGCCTTTCAGGCTTGAATGCTGAAGGTGTCTTCAGCAAATGGCACAAGAGCGCGTGAGTTGTACTGAGGCATGAGGCATGAGTTGTACTGAGTGAACCGACTAAATGGGAACACTGATTCATTCAGGAACAAAACACTCTACTGTGAAGTTGTGGCTGTGTTTGAAACAGACAAAGGAAAAACAGACAAAGAAACGGGCAATATTCTGTAATTTACTCAAAAACTAATGTTTATTGAACGGTTGTATGTATTAAGCACTATTGCTCATAATATTGCTTAAATATTTTATATAAAACTATAGGTAAACAACTTGGCCAAGTGTGTGATATAGCTTAAGTGCAGGCTATAAAATGATTTGCTATTTTCCTTCCAAAGAAGGAGTCTCCAGACATGGAGACATGAAGTGGTCATCCCGGGAGAGTCCCTCTCCTGGGCAGCTGTGCTCGATCACACGCTGAAGGGTCTTATGAATCCTAACATTGTATCTTTCCCAGCCTGTTCCCCCCAGACATGGAGACATGAAGTGGTCATCCCGGGAGAGTCCCTCTCTTGGGCAGCTGTGCTCGATCACACGCTGAAGGGTCTTATGAATCCTAACATTGTATCTTTCCCAGCCTGTTCCCAAAGTCCCAAAAGATTCCAGGTTAAAGGGTGCACTAGTGCATCTCAAGAGATTTCTAGAGTATTTTAGGGTAGCATTATCATTCTTCTGAACCGTGCTCCACATATGATATAGATACAATAGACATACAAATGTAAATATAGAGGGTAGCTTTACGTCAAACACGCTTGATTCAGATTGAATCACTTGCAGGCAGACTACTGTTTTGCCAATTCGATTTGAACTGAATCAGTTTTACACACACAAAAAAAACCATTCACAGTTATCTAGCTCAAATTATTCCAAACAAAAGCTCATTGTGTGTTGACACAAAAGGATGTTAAATGAACCTGTGTTTCTCATCTGATTATGCAGCATTCACTCCCATCTTCCTAATGAACTCTGATTATGACTCCTGGGCTCGTCTCCATATCTGCATGAGCTTTTGGATCATCTTATCAACAATAGCAATTTGTACCTCAAATATAGAATAGTCCTGCTGCAATAACTATTTAGATATAACAGGAATAAATTACATTATTCAATTTATTAAAATAGAAAACACAATATTCACAATATTAAGTTTGAACCTTTTTTGTAAACAAATGAATGCTGCCTTGATGAGCGTGAGAGACTTCTTTCAAAACCACTAAAGCATTGTGTTTATTCCAAACTTATGTAGTGTATACTAGTAGTGTATACAGTATGTGTGTATATATAAAACATAGTAACCCTTGGCACACATCTATGTTTTATTGAGCTAAGCAAACAGGCTGATTGGTCTAATCTGTGACATAAAGGTCATAGAGGGCTTCATATCACATCTAGATTTGTGGAAAATACCTGTTGATGAAGCTGATGATGTTTACACACTGATAACATTTTTTTTTCCTTGAAAGCAAAGTTGAGTATAACAGGAATCTGAGTTTATGACTGCTCAAGCCTATGTTGTCATGGAGTTGCTGTCTGTGTCTCATCGGCTGTTATTCTGCCTCGATTTACAGGATTGTGAATCAGCAATGGTGCTATAAAACAGTGGTTCTCAACCAGATGGCTAGGGCTCCTCAGCTCCCAATTAAGGAAGATGACAAAAAATATATTTTAATTATAATTTTAAATAATTGTACATGTGTGACGGGGGAAAAAATGTAAACTAATATATTTTATGACACAATTGGGCATTTTTATAATGCTTTTACAATACTGTTAAAAATTTTGGCATTTAAAAATTTTTGTTTCTTATTTTTTCGATGAAAATACATTAAAACAGTAATATTGTGAAATATAATTAAAATTTTAAATAACAGTTTTCTATTTGAATGTAATTAAAAAAGTGCTTTATTCTTGTGATGGCAAAGCTGAATTTTCAGCAGTGTGGCATGATTCTCCAGAACTTATTAAACATTTGTTATATCTTATATCTTATATCTTATCTTTTTTCTTTCTTTTTTTCTAACAGTTGTGCAGCCTAATATTTTTTTTTGTGGAAACCTTGATACATTTGTCAGGATTTTTTTGATGAATGAAAAGTTCAAAATAACAGTATTTATATGAAATAGAAATATTTAGTTATTTGTTATTACGGTATAAATATCTTTATGTGAATGCATGTACCTATAAGGCCATTCACTTCCAAAAATGAACCTCTACTCAAGATTCATGCAGTTTAAAGTACAGCAGGACTGGGCAACTTCGGTCCTGGAGGGCCACTGTCCTGCAGAGTTTAGCTTCAACCCTAATCAAACACACCTGCACAAGCTAATCAGTGTGTTCAAGATCACTAGAAAGCTACAGGCAGGTGTGTTTGATTAGGGTTGGAGCTAAACTTTGCAGGACAGTGGCCCTCCAGGACCGAAGATGCCCAGTCTTGAAATACAGGGACAAAACTGCAACAGACATTTAAATGAATTAAGTTTGCTAACCTCTTAGTCCTTTAAGACTCATTTCTTATGGCACAACTTTTTCCCCAAGTTAGTACTGAAATAGCCACAACTGGGAAGGACTTGTGCTGTTCTCTTACTGTTGCATTTAAAGTCATGGGAAAAAGACTATAGATCTGTTCCCCACACAACTAGACATGCCCTGGATAAATACTTCAAAGTATCAAAGAACCTGTCTGTCTGTGTACTAACTCCATGGAGACAAATCAGCCTGGTCTGCTTCATAAAAAAAGAGTCCCTTCTCTCCTCTTTTTTCAAGGGGGTTACAGAAAGAGAGAGCCAAAAAAAAAAAAAAACAGTGAGTGAAAAATGTAGCCGGGTAATACGGTGCTGTTTATATAATGCAGATTCTAGGCCGGGAGGGGAGTTCATCCATAGTTCAGTGGTGGCACAGCAGAATAATATTCTGATTACACTGAGTCTAGTCTGCCAATTACATTCAGTACTGTAGAACTCCACAGCATTCCTCATAAACCAGGGCTTTGTCTCTAGGTATAGCTGTCGTCAACAACATTTAACTGGCTTTTATTTTCCTACTGTGTGAACAGACGTTCATTACTGCAGGCTGCTGGAACAGTAAGCAGTTGAAAACATCACATCTTAAGACTGAGATGTTCATTACTGTGATATTTGGTGGTAAGTGCAGGATAATTTATATATATAGCCTATTCATATTAGAACATTATTATATCATAACAGTAATATTGTAAAATATTGTGAAATAGTATTAATTTATTTTAAATAATGCTGTTCTATTTTCAATATACTTTAAAATGTATTCCTGTGATGGAAAGCTGAGTTTTCAGCATCATTACTCCAGTCTTCAGTGTCACATGATCCTTCAGAAATTATTCTAATATGCTGATTTGCTGCTTAAGAAACATTTCTTATTGTTAATAATGTTGACAACAGTTGTGCTGCTTATTATTTTTATGGAAACTGTGATGCATTTTCTTCAGGATTCTTTGAGGAATACAAAGCATTTATTTGAAACAGAAATTCTAATCCTTTATAACAAATGTCTTTACTGTCAGTTTTGACCCATGTAATGCTTCCTTGCTGAATAACAGTGTTCATTTATTTATTTAAAAAAATTATAATTCTACTGACCCCCAACTTCTGAACAGTATTGTATATATTCACATTATAATTTTATATAATATAGCAAAGTTCCTTTGCTTTTATGGTTGGAATGTTTTCAAATATATATTTCTTACAGAGGGAAGAGAGGAGATACTGAACCTAAATTGCAAGGTTATAAACTTCATCCACTGTATAAAAGAAAAATGCAATCTAGATCCCCAAGGTAAATTAAAGTATAATTCAGCTGGGTTGACATCGAAAATGAGTTACATCAATGCTTAAACTAGATTCTTACATTTATGAAGTATATATAAGTTGTTTCTACCTGTGCAAAACACAACGCCATGATGCTAGCTAGGGGGTTGCAGATGCTTGCTGTGCCATTGCTATGTGGTTGCTAAGGTGCTCCTAGTGGTTGTTAGATTTGAAAAAATAAAAAAGCAGTGAAGTCTTATTCTTAGGGTCTGGGGTTTGTTCAACTCCAAGCAACACTTAAAATCAGAAACACACTTGCTAAGCTACTAACTGTTAATTTGATGCCAAACTGACTCAGTGTTGGTGATCTAAAAAAAAAAAGACCTGCTCTGTTCTCTATAGAGACTGTGGACTTGATGGACAGGATGGGAGAGCTGGTGAACTTGGCAGAGAGAACCATGATGCTAGCTAGGGGGTTGCAGATGCTTGCTGTGCCATTGCTATGTGGTTGCTAAGGTGCTCCTAGTGGTTGTTAGATTTGAAAAAATAAAAAAGCAGTGAAGTCTTATTCTTAGGGTCTGGGGTTTGTTCAACTCCAAGCAACACTTAAAATCAGAAACACACTTGCTAAGCTACTAACTGTTAATTTGATGCCAAACAGACTCAGTGTTGGTGATCTAAAAAAAAAAGACCTGCTCTGTTCTCTATAGAGACTGTGGACTTGATGGACAGGATGGGAGAGCTGGTGAACTTGGCAGAGAGAGCACAGAGCACCGACCTCGTCAGCAGTTTGCTGAAGGAGAGAGAGAGCTATATTCCATTACGTGTATCACGTGAGTTTGCCCTCACCAACTTCAGGTACATCAGATATCACAACAACTTTACGGAAAACATCAGTAAATACAGCTTTGTATGTTCTCTTATGCAGGAGGTGAAGGCAGTGAAGGTCCAAAGTATACTGCAGTGTATGACTTTGGGACAAGTTACCCTGAGCTAGCAGGCAATGCTTCTATTTTTCATTCATTATTCTATAATTTGGAAAAATTTGATATCAAGAAAAACACTCCATGCTGCTTCTTTTCATTGTATTGTTCTTTTAAAGGATTTTCCCACCGATCTAATTAAAATAAAGTGTACGCTTACTAATCAGCAGAAATATAACATCGTTATATTTCACACAATATCTGTAGTTGTTGGTTCTCTCTTTAATGTAATCTTTCTTTCTGCTAAATTTAGAGATTCTGAGAAAACTGTCAAATCCTTCAAAGGAGAAGGACAAAAGGGGTGGAGCATCTAAAAGGGGAGGAGTCAGTCAAAACCGCATCAAAGCAGCTATCAACTTTAAGAAAGCCATCACAACACCTCGGAGCTGAAAACACTCTCTTACTATTTCCTTGTGTTCTTTAACAATGTTGTAAATATTTTATTTATAGAATTGGTTATGTCATATAAATCAATGTGAAGAATAAATGTTGTTTGTGTATATACACAACCATTCAAAAGTTTGGGGTCACTATGATTAAAAAAATTATAATAATTTAATAATTTTATTCAGTAACAATGCATTAAATTGATCAAGAGAGACATTTATAATGTTACAAAATAATTATATTTTAAATAAATTCAGTTTTGTAATATTTCTATTAATCAAAGAATCAATATCCTGCTTTCACATAATAATTAAATGTTTATTGAGCACCAAATCAGCATATTAGAATGATTTCTGGAGGATCATGTGACACTGAGGACTTGAAAAATGGAGGAATAAAGTACATTATAAAATATAGTCCAATGTAACAATATTTCACAATATCACTGATTTTACTGCATCAAATAAATGCATTTATTCAAATAAATCTTACTGAATCTTATATTATTTTATATTTATATTAATTTAAACAATTATTATCAACCAATTATATTCATTTAGTAACATAAATATATCTTAGTGTAGGCTATATCTTGAGTTTTATAATTCATTATCTTCTTGTCCATCCACCAGTTCACATTTACAACTGTGTGTTTTCTGCGTAAAAATAAGGGTCGTTTTTGGCTTTGGTCTAAAGTTTAGACTAAACAAAGAGCAGTAGGGCTTATTGAAAAATGCAAATTCATTCTCTGCCAGCAGGTGGCGCTTTTCGCCAGGAATATAGCCGTTTCCCCCGTAACCACAGTAAACAAAGCAGTGCAGCACCTGACTTTGAAACTTGCAGCACTCATATTTAATATTTAGTTTTTGATAGTCTTGCTTCTCTCTTTTTCTGTCACTGTCCTCTGTTACTCGCCTGACCCTCACCTTCCACCCTGTGCCTCTTATCTGTCAGTGATCCCTCATTCTCCTGACTGTGATTGGCAGCCTTTAAGGGAAACTCTCCAACCAGAGTGGAGGAGGTCCCGGTACAAAAGAAAGTCACCACAAAACAAACAATCTGATGAGAATGTGGCATTTGCTAACTCACTGCTGAGTCCAACAAAGGCATGAGAACGGAGTATGGGAGTGTAAGTGTTATATGAATATACGCATATGTTATATGCTTTTTTCTATTCCAACAGTAAAAATGTAAACAAAATGTAAACACTGTGGATCTGTTTTGCTATAAAACATTTCCTTTGTTTGTTTAAGCATCACCAGCCTGACATGGAAACACTGGCTTAACCAGTGGCATCAGTTTGGGGCGGGACTAGCTGTTTGGCCATCCAATGGCAGATGAGGTGAGTATCCAGAAAACCTGGGGCAAGTTCAAGCTCAAACCGGTGCGCAACGTTTTGCTACGGTTTCCGGTTTGAACGACATGTTTCCTGGAAACGGTATGCAACGGGGTTTGAGATACGTTTTCTCTTGTTTGGTGGTTGTGTCAAAAATGTCAGCCCAATCAGCAGCAACATGCATGTAAACCACACGTATTAAAGAGGCAGCTCGCACAATGGTGACACTTTCATAAACTTTTCTATACTCTGATTATATAATGGTAAATATCACAATAGCATAGCACAACAACAGTGGTCAGCAATAATGATAAGCAGAATATTCACAATAAAAATAATACGGTCATATAGAATATAAGGATCTTGGAGGTAATGAAATGTTTGTCTTTTCATCCTGAAATGCGAGGCAAATGTTGGATCACAATAATAATTAGGAACCACAGTTTCCACAAATCCCTTAACTCGATTGGGATGTTCTCTTTTATTCAGGAGGGCAAGGGCAGTGACTGTAACATCGAGCGTATTTTGCAGTATTAAACAGGTATTTATACCGATTTCATCAGGCTCCGAAATTCTTCAAAAAGAACACAAAGAATGGCCTTCTCAGCTGCCATAGTTGCAACTCTTGGGTCATCAGAACAGTGTGTTCAACGCACCACCGTTTCCGTTTAAAAAACGTTTTGCACCGTTTTTGTCGGGGCTGAACGCAGCCCTGGTCTTCTCCCACTGTTTCCTTCCCGCGTACTACATGCGCACACATAGCATCGCTGGGCTGTAGGTTGCCAAGTTGAGGGGATAAATGGGTTGAAATTGGTATGCGTCGATCGCGTGAGAAAGATGTGTTTTATACAAGATCTGGCAACTGGACAACCTTGGAATTTGTTGTTGTGATTATTAATGAGGTTTGGCCCATGCAAATTATGGGAGTTTTACCGGAAGCGAATGTAGCAAACATATAAAATATGCCCAGTGGGAATTTTTTTTAATAGAAAGATTAAAAATACGTGAAAATATTTAAACGGGATGATAGCGGGATAGAAAACGGGAGGGTTGACAGGTATGGGTGTAATTAGGACTGTAACGTGTTGCAGCACAGCTGCAGAAATTGCTTGAAACTACATAAAAACGCCTACAGTTCATACTTTTGGTTTGAAAACTGTTCAGTCTTGACTTTGTAATACATAAAGGCTAACAACAAATCATGCAGGGATCGCTTTGGACCCTCTGTCGTGAACAGTTTGCATAAGAGTTGGAAGGGTACAGCTGGACGTGTGTTAGTTAAATAGTACGGCAGCTCAAAATGTCTGGGAAACACTTTGAATCGCTAGAGAAGGTTGGTGACATGCACCTGAGGCTGAACTCAGAGGGCAGAAGACTGCTGTTCGGAAAAGAGCCGAAGTAAGTCACAAACGCGCTTAAATTCATTCTAGAGGACTGGAGGGAGCTGCAGTGCACACACAGCTGCGACGACGGCTGGCTTTATATGGATGTGCTCTATAATGAAACTAGGCAACTCTGAAATAATTAAGGAGATTAACAGGTTCAGACGGTTAGCATTTGTCCAAATGTAAGGTAGCTTTTACACTAGAAGTTTACTCTCGTAACTACATCTAGTAAAAGCTGAAACTGAGTAAATTATTTATGGTGGACTTTGGCCACAAGAGTCCCTGGGAATGTCGTTGATGTCTGTCAGCGATGGGAATTTGAGGTGAAATCTGACATGCTCTAACTTTATCATTCTCATAGATGTCCCATAAATATAAACGGCCTTTCCTTGGTTTCATTTTTGCATTATTTTCAGAAACTAAAAAACCAAAACATGACATAATAACGTAGAACATTTAATAATTAATAACAGCAGCCAAACAGTTTGCCTGTTCAATGAAATAAATTCTTATTTTTTAGCATAGTGTATAACTATAAACCCTTTTGGTTTTGCTAATTTATTCATGGACAACATGGGAAATTTGCCTCGGATATAAGTAAAGCATAAAAACACTTTTAAATATACAACAACATCAGAGAATACAGTTTAAAATCTACACTTTCAAAAATTAACCATGGATTTACATTAACCATGGTACTGCCACATGGTTTTGCATGGTCTTGCTACACTAACTAGTTTAACCGTGGTGTAGTAAAATTACGAAATACAAACTGAACTGAAAAACAAATGTATCTTTGACCATTACAGTCATCCCTACTCTTCCCTATTTGTTTGCTTTTAGATTTTATTGAGTTTATGCCATTTAAAATTGTAATACATGCATTTCAGGAAGCTGAACATTCCCCAGAGTGCAATAGATGCTGCAGTTGAGCAAGATTATGATCTGAAGGGTTATGTGTTTGAGGCTTCTCCAGAGCAGCTCAGACCACCCAGAACTGTCCGCGTGGGACTCGTTCAGAACAAGCTAGTTTTACCCACTGATGCTCCTGTGCTTGAACAGGTGAGAGAATGAAGTACACAGTACATATAATGGCCAGGTGGCACATTTTGGCTCTGACAGGCTATTAGATCAAAAGGGTGCTTCTACTAAATACTGAGCAAAGGGTCTGAATACTTAGGACCATGTGATATTTCAGTTTTTCTTTTTTTAATAAATCTGCAAAAATGTCAACAATTCTGTGTTTTTCTGTCAATATGGGGTGCTGTGTGTACATTAATGAGGAAAAAAAATTAACTTAAATGATTTTAGCAAATGGCTGCAATATAACAGAGTGAAAAATTTAAGGGGGTCTGAATACTTTCCGTACCCACTGTACATATACATGCTAAAACAAATTTAATATAATTCATTTGAATTCGTCACACTCCATATTCTAATTTTGCTTTCATAGATCAAAGCTCTGCACAAGCGTGTGGGGAGATGGTAGAGGTGGCAGTCATGTGTGGGGTCAATATAGTGTGTTTCCAGGAAGCCTGTAGTGAGTATACAAAAACACACACATGCATCTAACACTCTTTCCACTGAATTCACCATTGTCCGACTGCAGTTGGAATATATACAGCTCTAGTCGGGTGTCATATGAAATTTATTGCATCTTTTTTGTTAAATACATTTGTATTTATCTATTTCAAAGTATTTTAATATTATGTTACTGTTCTCCAAAAATAATTGATTGATTTTCACAACATTCCTAGTTGACAAAAAAAAGAAACTTTATTAAACATCATGTTAGGTTTGTATTTATATGAATGTGTACAGTTCAAAATGTGTGTGTGAACACTAAATTATTCATAAATGGTTTTATATAAATTGTTATTTATATAATATATGTAATATATAACCATTTATGAATAATTTAAAGTTTAATCTTAAGTAATTAATGATTATTAATGTTTCAGCTTTTTGCAGTTCACTTCAAGAGTCCTGTGGTGTAATTATGAGTCTATCAATCAATCAATATATAAAATGATTCAAATCTATATGTATAATATTTATAAATTAATTTGAAACTATTTAAAAAATAATTTTAGATAAAGAATAGCGTGTCACATTGTTTGACACATGACAAACTACCCATATTTAGTCACAAATATTATTATTATTATTATTATTATTGTTGTTGTTATTCCATAGCTCTCTGTAACCATTTCCTGTTGTCCTCAAAGCAATTACTGGGCTTATTTATAAAGCCCAGTATAAGATCGGAAGACTTCTTGGCCTACAGTGATGTAACATGCCCGTGAAGACATCAGCAGAATCCGGTTTACATCAGCAGAGCGCAGCAGGACTGTAGTGACGACGTTTCATCTGCGCTGATGTAAACTCCCATGTAAACCTTTGACCCCTGGGCTCTGATTTCCTGTGTCTCCATGCAAATCTATGAAGCATGTTTGCTTTCATAGTAGTCATTTAAAAATGCCATGTAAACAAATGATGATTTCGTCCTGCTCTAAACAACAACTGCTAATGATAAATATGACCATAAACTTATCTACTGTACTCCTCATCCTCCCTCTCAGCAAGCAAAACAAAGTTTTATTGGACACCAAGGAGAGTCAATTTCAACAGATTGAACTCTCATAAATAAAATTCAGTTCTGGTAAAAATGAAATCTTTCGGGGAAAACATTAAGCATCATTTTCTCTGTGTCTTCCATCTATAGCAATGCCTTTTGCATTTTGCACATGAGAGAGGGAGCCCTGGACAGAGTTTGCCGCATCGGCTGAGGATGGGCTCACCACACGCTTTTGTATTCAGGTAAGAGTTAAATGAATGGAGAAGTTACAAAAAGTTAAAAAAAAAAAAAATTACTTAAATTTAAAGTTACAATCATCCTTTGCATCATCTTTAGTTATATAGTCAAATATTTAATCTCAGCCCCCTGATTGATTATTTGTTCACTCCTCAAACTCAAGACGAGGCTGTATGTCCATTAGCACGGACTTAATTGTTTTATTCCCTTTTGCCCATTGCAAAGGGAGTTACTTTTGATATAGCGCATGTTTGCTTTAACTGGTGTAGTGCCGTGCAGCTGCCTTGAGGCTGGTGATTTGTTAATGGAAATAGCAGGAGGTTAAGCCCACAGAGGGGACGGGGACATACTGACCACGGGCGAGAGCCATAGGCCGATGAGCACTGCGGCACGTAACTGTGGAATCTTCTGACACTGAACTCTAAGGAATTATGTGGCCTTTGACTGTTTACAGAGGAACCGCATCTATGCTTTCGCGAATATGACCTAAAATGACATTTCTAGAACCAATAAGTGCTTATTTAAGTACTTTTTTTGTTGTTGGTATTTTTGTACTCTTTCCTGCTCATTATACAGATTCTTCAAGACCACTAGAGATTATACAAAAATGAACAAAAAGTTTTTGTCCAGGTTTATTAATTTATTCAAAATACATTCAAAATACAGTTCATACTTGAATATACCTCTTCTGCTATTAGAGTTTTTAATTTCTGAATTAAAATACATTTTAATATTTTTGGAGAAATAAAAATGTAATATAATATTAAATAATATCAATAATAATAACAAAATAAAATATATAAATTAATAATATTATACGATGAACATTAATATTAAATAAATAGTAAAACTCTTCTACGGTATGGGGAGTATGTTTTTCATTTTGTTTTTGACGCATAAAATAAAAATTTCATGGTTATACGTCTTTACTGATATCATAATGAAGAGTAAAAAGCCCCACTGAAAAATGAAATTCTGAAGAAGAAAAAAACTGTATTAAGTAGTTTGGCATAATCCTTTGTTTTTATTATAAATATTTTGACATTTTATTAATATTTTTAAAAACTGCTTCATGGCTTATTAATATTTGAAAACATTTCATCCAGCAAATCAAACTCATGTTGTGTGAACAGCATGCAAAATAAAAAGATATAAAACAGGAAATCAGACCCTCATCACTGTGTGTCAAAGTCAATATGTCTCTTAAAATATCTGATAATTTGGCCTTTTTTTTGGCAAGGCAAAGTTAGCTCAGGTTAAGAATGTTATGTGGCTCTTCTGCTGTGTTCTTCTTTCTGCAGTCATTACTTCTAATGCTGATACCATATGTGCTTGATTTTCATTTTGTAGCTGGCCAAACACTTCAACATGGTGGTGGTGTCTCCCATTTTGGAGAGGGATGAGATTCATGGTGGAACATTGTGGAACACTGCAGTGGTGGTGTCCAATAATGGCAATGTTCTAGGCAAATCACGGAAGAATCACATTCCCCGTGTGGGAGACTTCAATGAGGTCAGTGTCACCCACTGCATAACAGTCAAACAACTGTCAGTGTGAAACAACACAGCTACAGTGACACTCTGTATTTAGATTAATAGAGTATCATCACTCGTTTATATTAAGCTAACATGAGTTAATTAAACTGTAAATTAAATATTAATACAGTGCGCTCCAAAAGTCTGAGACCATTAGTATTTCACTAATTGATCTTGTAACAATATACACTATTGGTCAAAAATCTGGAATAGAGATTTTAAAGATTTTTTTTATGGTCTTGAAAAATTTGTATTTGTATGATTAATAATACAGTAAAAACAGTAATATTGTATTTATTCCTGATGGCAAAGCTGAATTTTCAGCAGCCATTGCTCAGTGTCACATGATGTAACAGGAATATATTACATTTGAAAATATATTCAAATAGAATGTTTCACAATATTACTGTTTTACTGATTTTTTGATCAAATAAATGCAGACTTATTGAGCACAAGAGACTTCTTTCAAAAACATAAAACATTTTTTTTTTAATTATTCCAAACTTGGGACCGCTAATGTATTCAAATGAGCATGAATATCAGAACGTACATTTGCTTGAATGACAGCAGCACTCAAGCTGCATGAACTCCACAAGTTTGTGTAAAACAGGGGTGCCCAAACTCGGTCCTGGAGGGCCGGTGTCCTGCAGAGTTTAGCTCCAACTTGCCTCAACACACCTGCTGGTAAGTTTCTAGTATGCCTATAAGAGCTTGATTAGCTGCTTCAGGTGTGTTTATTTGGGGTTGGAGCTAAACTCTGCAGGACACCGGCCCTCCAGGACCGAGTTTAGGCACCCCTGGTGTAAAACCTGAATATCATGTTCTCCAGCATTCTTGAGAGTGATCCAGAGCATCTTGAGCTCCAGTGGAAACAAGAACATCTGACCACTTGTAAGAGTCACATAATCACTTATTTGAATTGTGGCCTAGAAATAGTGCAGAATCTGAAATATCTCTTATTCATTTCAGGTTGTAACAATATATTATTGTACGTTTTTTAGAATCGTAAAACTTTATTTTTAGGTTTAAGTGGACCCCACTATACATACAGTTATCAGTATTTTGTGCTGCCACATGGGTATGTCTATATCTTACTGGAAAACTGAAAAGTTGTTCAGTGCAGCCACTATAGAAATTCTTGTTTTCAGAGATTTGTTCCAGCATGTTGGGTGACATTTTTCACCATTTTTCAGGTTAAACGCGTTTGTGTGTGTTTATCTGCACTACATGATCAGTGGCCACTTTAAGTGGTTGAGAACGTTTGATTTCTCCCCAGCTGTGCGGTTTATCAGTTTCATGTTGTGCCTTTGATCGATTGTACACTGTGATAATGCTCAATTCAGGAAATGTAGCCACTCTCTTTTCTTGAAACAACAAGCTTGAGTGTACCTGCAGAACCAGATGGCAGAGACAGCTCAATTCTGTTGTTTTCATTCAAATTAAGGATAATTTTACTGCTGTCTATGCTGATAAACATCAATGTTGGAAAAGGTTTACACAGAAACTCTTCTGAGAAACCAGCTTAGCCCTGCATGAATTTCCTTGCTGCATCAATTGCATGAATTTACACTAACATCACAAACTGTGGCCACAATTTAAAATACAACAATGTATATTGTTTTAATCTTCTAAAAAGTGGATGATCTGATATCACAGACATCAACAATTACTGCTAAAACACAAGCTTATCTCTCATGCAGTCTTTACATAGTCGCTGAATCTTACACTTCCTAACACATGCCGTCAATGACAAGTGGTTTTAAAATAGTGTGCATTATTTGGTGTTAATCTATAGCCAACTTTCTATGACTAATCAACTTAAACGATTATTTAATAGTTCTAAAATAATTATTTTGGGCATCATTATTCATTATTTAATAATGCTTAGTATAAAATATGAGTTATTCTCACCTTACACTGATAGTTTTAATTAGAATATATATGGTCTAGTTGAAAATGTTCAAATATTTGGAAGAATGTTCTGTCAGTCACAGAAATTGTAGACTAAAATGGCTTTGCATAAGTCATTTTCTGAGAAAAGATCATTTTCAGCCTAGTCAGATTAACTGTTGGTGAAGGTGATCGTGTGTAGTTCAAGACTAATGTGCTGCAGATATTCCTATAAAGATTTGGGATCTGTGCCCTGCAATAAAAATAGTAGTAGATCTTAAAGGAATAGTTCACTCAAAAATTTTAATTAGCTGAATATGTTCTCACCCTCGATGTTTCTTCATTGGAACACATTTGGAGAAATTGCATCACTTGCTCACCAATGGATCCTCTGCAGTGAATGGGTGCCGTCATTCCAAACAGTCCAAACAGCTGATAAAAACATCACAATAATACTCTGCTAACCCACACAACTCCAGTTGTCCACAGTCCATCAATTAACATCTTGTGAAGCAAATAGCTGCATGTTTTTAATAAATACACCATCAAGATGTTTTTGACTTCAGACCGTTGCTTCTGGCCAAAATACGATATGTCTTAAAGTTAAAACGCCTTGATGGAATTGTTTCTTACAAACATTCAACTTTTCACTTTACAAGACGCTAATTAATGGACTAGATTTGTGAGGACCCTTTGTAAAAATCACGTACATTACCCAATAGATGCTCTCGAGTCTAAAACATACACAGAGATTCTCAGGAAATGTCCTCTTTGCCCCAGCTATGCACTGTTTATACTATGATAATATCACAACCACAACTAAAGTAAACTATATGAACTAATATGATTAGATAAGCACATGCTAATAATTTAAATGGGATTATAAGCCAAACTGCAAATAATGTTACACAGATGAAAAAACAAGTTGAGCGCTTGTTTTGTTTTTTTCTGTGGCTCTGTGGAGTCTGGTCTCTGTTAGTGGTTATAATGTCTTAGAGGGATGACTTTTATTCTCAGAGGTAGATACAGTAAACCAATTATCTTTAAATTGGCTTAAATGGGAGTTATTTCGACAGTCTGTTAAGCAGTGACCATGTGCCTCACATATGAAAGCGTTGGAGGTTCAGATGTGTGTTTTCTGCTGCCCTCTACTGCTGATTTCTGGGCAGACGAGACCTGAGCTTTTTAGTCTTGATATAGATCTGTCTTTTCTAGGAGTATTTCAAGAATGAGTTCACATCTGGAGATGGAAAGAAAGGTAATTATCCATTCATTTTGAGCATGTGCATGTAGTTGCATACTTAAACTGGTTTCTCTTGTGACTTGCACAAAGGTAAAGGCCGAAAGGTCAAATCATATCTACACAACCATTCAAAAGTTTGGGGTCTGTAAGATTTTTAAAAAAGAAATTAATACTTTTATTCAGAAATCAGGGCCATCCTTAGCTGACACAGGGCCTGGTGTGAGGTAGGGAGCGGGGTCCCCCTCAGTCCATTCTCCGTGGGGCCCGGTGCGGCCGCACCAGTTGCACGAAAGGTAATTATCCATTCATTTTGAGCATGTGCATGTAGTTGCATACTTAAACTTGTTTCTCTTGTGACTTGCACAAAGGTAAAGGCCGAAAGGTCAAATCATATCTACACAACCATTCAAAAGTTTGGGGTCTGTAAGATTTTAAAAAAAGAAATTAATACTTTTATTCAGAAATCAGGGCCATCCTTAGCTGACACAGGGCCTGGTGTGAGGTAGGGAGCGGGGTCCCCCTCAGTCCATTCTCCGTGGGGCCCGGTGCGGCCGCACCAGTTGCACCCCCCTAAGGACAGCCCTGTCAGCAATTATGCACTAAATTGATCAAAACTGACAGTAAAGACATTTATAATATTACAAAAGATTTCTATTTCAAATAATTGCTGTTCTTTAGAACTTTCTGTTCATCCAGAATCCAGGAAAACATATATCATGGCTTCCACAGAAATGTAAAGCAGCACATCTGTTTTTAAAGGGGTCATATGATGTGATTTCAATTTTTCCTTTCTTTTTGAAGTGTTACAATCTCTTGGTGCATAAAGAAGATCTGTAAAGTTGCAAAGACTAAAGTCTCAAATCCAAAGAGATATTCTTTATAAAAGTTAAGAGTCAGCCACACCTACCTAAAGGGAGCGGGGTCCCCCTCAGTCCATTCTCCGTGGGGCCCGGTGCGGCCGCACCAGGTGCACCCCCCTAAGGACAGCCCTGTCAGCAATTATGCACTAAATTGATCAAAACTGACAGTAAAGACATTTATAATATTACAAAAGATTTCTATTTCAAATAATTGCTGTTCTTTAGAACTTTCTGTTCATCCAGAATCCAGGAAAACATATATCATGGCTTCCACAGAAATGTAAAGCAGCACATCTGTTTTTAAAGGGGTCATATGATGTGATTTCAATTTTTCCTTTCTTTTTGAAGTGTTACAATCTCTTGGTGCATAAAGAAGATCTGTAAAGTTGCAAAGACTAAAGTCTCAAATCCAAAGAGATATTCTTTATAAAAGTTAAGAGTCAGCCACACCTACCTAAAATGGCTCGTTCTAACACGCCCCCACATATCTACGTCACGATGTGGGAAGATTTGCATAATACCGCCCAAATGTTCACGCAAAGAAAGAAGGCGTAACTTTTATTCTCGCTGTAGTATTGTTGTTGCCGCCGCCGCCATGTCGCGAAGGTGCTGTGTTTCGTTGGTAAAGCGAAACTACTTTGTTTGGCCTTCCAAAAGAGGACGATATCCGCTTCGTTATGCCTAGAGCTGATCCGTGCTGATCGCTGAGGAAATACATCAACTTCGCGCTGTGGATCACCGGATCGGCTTTCACCGTGGACGAAGCGGAGTCCAGCCCGGGGTCGTCACATGTGGTTGCCGCAAGCCCGCCGGACGCTCTGTCGAATCCGCCGGCCGCGCCGTTCTCAAGCCCGCCAGCCGCCGCTCACTCAAGCCGGCTTCCGCTCACTCTAGGCCTCCGTGTGTGACGCTGTGTTTCGTTGTGAAAGCGAAACTACTTTGTTTGGTCTTCCAAAAGAGGACACGACTAGAAATCAGTGGTTAAGTTGTATTTACAGCACTGTTCCAGAACACTTCAACTCAAATATTCAGATGTGTGCAGCGCATTTTATGGAGAACTGTTTCCTGATCCTGGAAGAGTAGACTACAATGCCGGCTGTTCTGACTCACAGCCTGTAAGTACATTTTTTATATTTAAAGAATTTGCCACTGATGATTCAAACGTGAGTTTTGAGCAGTGTAGAGTAGGGCTTGTAGTTTGTCATTTCTCCGATCACAAATGCAGACATGGTTTTATGTTTACGAGGCGCGATGCAACGCAACGATTTCATCGTATAAGTCATTATAATCCGTAATTATGTCCCCACTGGATGCAACAAATGCCTCGTTTGTAATGGGTTTTAATGTTTTTAAACGTAATGCTCCGGCCGGACACGGCATCACAGTATGGTAAGGGGCTTAACATTTCCGTCACACTCTTGAGGTATTCGGCCAATCACAACGCATTGGATAGCTGGCCAATCAGAGCACACCTCGCTTTTCAGACCGATGAGCTTTGTAAAAATCGACTCGTTTCAGAAAGGCGGGGCATAGAGGAGAAACAATAATGTACAGTATGTGGAAAATGTGTTTTGTTTTTTACTTTAAAATAAACACATTTCATTACACCAAATACACAAAATAATGTTCTTTTTAGCAGCATCATATGACCCCTTTAACATCAATAATAATAATAAAAAAAAAATGTTTCTTGAGTACCAAATCAGCATATTAAAATTATTTCTGAATGATCATGTGACACTGAAGACTGAAGTAAAGACTGCTGAAAATGTGGTTTTGCCATTTACAGGTAATTTATTCCTATATTTTATTTTATGTATATTACAGTATATGTATAAAAAAAGTTATTTTAAATTGTAATATTTCACCGTTTTTACTGTAGTTTTGATTAAATGCAGTAAAAAAAGTACCTACCACCAACTTTTGAACATTGAGCCTCATTCATGAAACACGAGCAGAACTAATTTGTTGTAAATCGTTCGTAAAGCTGTTCTGACGTAAATTTTCGGATTCATGAAAGTGTTCGTATTTTCAAAATGTTAGTTGGTACGAAAGAAATGTACACCTGCTCCCTGCCTTGTGTAAATGGCTCGTAAAACGTTCTGTGTTCTTTTTGGCAAACTGATGACACTGAATTTTGATGCACTGCCATTATAATATTTTAGTTGGTTTGCTCTGGTTTTGTTTTTTGTAGCTGGGAGTTGATAAACTGTTTAGCTTTGGGTAAAACGCAGCGCTTGTCACTGTCACTTTTTACCCAGCCGTCCAATCAATGGAGGAGGGGCGGGACAAATACGAGGCTACTTGTACAACAACTGAACACCAATAGAGAAGTTAACATTGCTGGTTAATGCATTTTTATATTCTTCAAAGTGAGATGCGTTACAGCCGTGGATATTCCAAATGATTGCAATCAAAGCGTCTCAGCTGGAAAAAAGCGTCCTCTAGCACCACCCGCTGGTCGTTTTCAGAAGAGCGCCTGACATTTTTCAGCTGGCTAAAAACGCTTTGGTGGACACACGTTATTGAATATTTATTGTTAGGCATATGGCCTATTAGTCTTTTTTGCATTCATGCAATATACTGGCGCCAAACCTGAGAAAGTAGACCGGAATATTCCACTGCGTTCCTGGACACGCAATTTGCGTAGCTGTAATCATAGGCGGGGATTATGCTAATTTTGAATCAGCGTGCACGAGCGAATCATTGGAATTTATTATCATACGCATGTTTAACGATCAAATCGGAAGTTTACGAAGCGTTTGTGAATCCGGAGGAGAGTTTTCGGGAAGGCCCGTTTTACGCGCAAATTACTCCGAATTTACTCCTTTATTTACGAATGTTTCATGAATGAGGCCCAGATTGTGTGCATAATAGGATTCCTCGACTTCTATTGGTCAAGCAAACAGATAGCCCTGCCCCAAACTCACGCCATTGGTTAAGCCTGTGTACCTCCAAATTACTCAGTTTGCATATTAAGATGAATATTTAATCTCCAGAGAATTGCACATTTCACTTTAAATGTAAAATTAATTAAGTCTAAGCATAAAGGAGACATTTAGCAATACTTCTCAAAAATCATTCATACAGATGGCACTCTCAGCCTAGAAATTAAATATGGGTCAAAACCTAAAGATCATTCCTGTCTGTATACAGTACACATGTGAGTCCACCTGGCTCTTTCCCAGAGCTTAATGTCTCTGTGTCAGCGTATCTGTCTGTCAATCTAGGATCGGTGGTGGGTTGAGGACGAGCTTGTTCAAAGGTGTCGTGTTCCTAAAGTTCTGGTCTGTCAGGCTCTGTTCTCTTTCAGCCCTCATTACTGTTGCATAAGCCTTCAACCTGAACACAAAATCCCCTTCTGCTGCTTTACATGTGAAGTCTCTCTGTAACATGACCAGTGTCACACACATAAGCCACAAACATATACAGTATGAGGCGCATTTCTCCATGAATGGGGTACAAAATATGGTCTAAAACTATTTATAAATTAGCGATGTTTTTCTTTTCCGACATGTGATCAGTGAATCAGCGCAACCTTCAGAAAACGTTAAACATCAGCCGCAGGTGATAAAACTAGATATTATACGAGGTTTTATGTTTCATTCATTTATTATGATGTTTGCATGTTTTGCAACCCTGTTAACAAAATTTGGGGCATGAATAAATACAATTTTAAACTGACATGTAGTTGGGTTGTAAATAAAGATTAAAAAAAATGAACAGACAAAATGTTAAAACAATCAAAATTATGCCAGGATGGGTAATTTGGCATCAAATGTTGATTTGTAGTTAATAAACTTACACTTCCATTCAAAAGTTTAGGGTTAGTAATATTTTTAGAAATAAATTAATATGTTTCTTTTGCAAGGACACATTAAATTGAACAAAAGTGACTGTAAAGACATTTATAATCATTGATAAGAAATGTTTCCTGAGCAGTAAATTATCATATTAGAATGATTTCTGAAGGATCATGTGACACTGAAGTAATGGCTGCTTGAAAAATCAGCTTTGATCACAGCGATAAATTACATTTGAAAATATATTCAAATAGAAGTTATTTTAAATTGCAATATTTCACAATATCACTGTTTTACTTCATTTTTGATCAAATAAATGCAGCCTTGGTGAGCATAAGTGACTTGTTTAACATGCGAACACCAATAAAATCTCAGTCCACAAACTTAAACAGTAGTGTGCATTTATTATATGAATTCTGGTTTGTCTTATCTGTAGCGCACCATGACTTTGGCAACTTTTATGGCTCCAGCTACGTGGCTGCACCCGATGGCAGCAGATCCCCAGGATTATCCAGAACCCGTGATGGCCTGCTGCTGACAGAGATGGCCTTGAACCTAAATCGGCAAGCTCCAGACAAATGGAACTTCAAGGTGGGATAAAAAAATCACTACATGTTCAACTATACTACAGTATATTCCTTCAGAAAGATATCTCATCATCACCATCACTGTAGGACTGATCACATCCTATAAATACTGAATAAGGTTTGTTTCTGGTAGCATCTGTATGCCATTCACATGTATGAATCTCTCCGTAGATGACTGGAAGGTATGAAATGTACGCAGAAGAGCTCAAAAAAGCCATCCAGCATGACTTCCAACCCAACATTCTTAAGGAGTGAGCTTATAAGGAAAACCGTGCTGCCAGCTGAAAGCCAAACTCTGCAGATGCAGGAGAACCACATTATGTATTAGGAATAAGTCCTTGTACCTCTACTTGAATTTCACAAAATAATTTATCGGTTCATTTTTAAGGTCAATAATGGAAGGATGCATTTCATTAAAATACAAATACAACTTTTATTAATTTCCGAAATGCTACTATATATTTAATAAAAATAAAGTTTGCCATATCAACATTCCTTATGGTGTTTAAAAAAAAAAAAAAAAGCACAAGTTGATGTAATCAGACACCTGATGTCTTAAAAATCAAAGGAAAAAAACAAAATAACATTTAACCTGAATGATCAAAGATTAAATAACAATTATGGCTGGTGGAACACCATAGTGCAAGCATTACATTTGTTAGCCATTGTGCAACAAACCATCAACGACTGAACTATTTGAACCACTGAGCAGGCGTTTGTTTACAAGATAGCAAACAGCAAAGTGTTCACAACACTGTGTTCAGACCTTTTCCAACGGTGCGCAACACCTGACGGTAAACCTCTAACCCTAGTGTTCCTGTTCTCTCTCAGAGGAATTAAAGGTGCTATGAATTATGCCAACACAATGTAATCATGAGAATTAAACTGCATAATATTGTAATTTACACAGAAACGGGTCTAATACTGTACTAGTGCTATGAGTGAGTTTAAAGTGTACTTTATGGTCAAGGTTCACAATTCAGAGTCGCCCACAAAGCAGCCAAACTCTCTTGCTACTCTCATGAGGTTATGACAGAAGTCCAGGCGATTTTACTCTTGAGGAAACCCCTGGAGAAATGAATCCACGCATATTGCACCTATGAAACGTTTCGTTTTCCTGACAGTGGGATATAATTGAACATGCTGGATTTATCAAATCTTACCTGAGTTTTTAAAAACAGCTTTCCTCTTGAACAATAATTAAAAACTTTCACTGTATTCTTAATTAAGTGGCTTCCAAGAGAAAAAAAAGAAGAAAAATCAACACAACCCCATGATTTTGCAAGGTTACCCTGAACAAACACAAAATCTTTATCTTTACATGAATGACAAACATTGTGTACACTCCTCCTCCACCTCTTACAGTGGCAGAGACTATATAAATCATATGAGCTATAGATAAAAATATAAGTCCACATGACAATAATGATGAGTTACATATACATACCATCTCCCTTTCCTTTCTGCATGAATAATTCATTCTGTGGCCGATGTAGCACCATAGTAATGTTTTGTGCGATGCTATAGCTCTACTGAAGACCATAGCCAGAGGTGAAACATACTACCTGCTATTGGCCAGCAGCGCTGGTCCCTGTTGGCAAAAATGCTACCCAGCCAACCACATTGGATGCAAAAGGGGTTTTGAACGTGCATTCATTCAGAAGCGGTCAAGACTCAACCGTCTTTGTAGATGAACAGAATGTCCTCGTCAGTTCCGTAGCTTGTTCTGGCCTCCTCAAAATTACTAAAGCTTGTGCAGCACACACCTGGCCATCAAAGAGATGGGCATATGAGACACAGTTTTAATGTTACTGCCATGTGTGAAGATTCTGTATTATCATTAAAGGAATACTTCACCCAAAAATGAATATCCATTGATGAGCAAGTGTTGTAATACTAAATTTCTCCAAATCTGTTATGATGAACAAATTCATCTACATCTTGAATGACTTGAGGGTGAGTACATTTTCAGCATAACTTCCTTTTTGGGTGAACTATTCGTTTAAAAATAACCATAATATACACTATAATAAATAAGGCTGTTTGTTCTAAGATATATGTAGCCTCAAAAAAGTATTTGGAAACTTCAAAATAAATATATATGTCATTACATTAGATAGAATGTATCCAGATATATTTATTTAAATATCGGAATTCGTATTTAACCATATATTTAATGATTTAAACCTTTTGTGTGTGTTTTTTTAATGTTTTGCATTGAAATATTGTGCTTGTGCTGTCTTTAAGAATAATGCCAAAGCTTCACAATACATACGGTCCGAGTAGGCCGGATTGTTGTAGAAGATGCTGCCGGTTCTACGGTTAAATCCACACACCACTACAAAGTGACCCTGGTAATCTGGCTTCCTGCAAAAGCACTTCTGACCCACAGGGAGGAAACAGCAGTATTTGACAGGCGTGGAGCACAGCTCACACACCAACATGACTGCGTTGACCAGCACTATGGCCACATGACCCTGCTCCAGGTGGCTCTGGATCTCCTGAATAGTAACAGAGCTACAAGAAAGAGATGTGATCAGATTTCTTCAAAGCACCGCACAGGTGTGAATAGGTGAGAATATGTTTTAATAGAACAGGAACTATATATATATATACATATACACACACACACACACAACGATTAAATGAAATTTTATACGATTTTGTCTAAATGAATTAAAAAAAATTAAACACTAAAAATTTGCATTTTAAATTGATTTTAAGCAGTCATGTAGTCCAATCAGTAGAACATGGCACTAACAACACCAAGGGCATGGGTTAGATTCCCACGAAATGCATGAACTGATAAAAAAAAAGTCTTCAATGCAATGTGAATTGCATTAGATAAAAGCGTTTTTAAAGATGAGTTAAATGTAGGGTGGCCATATGCAGGGCCGTTTCTAGGCATAGAAGGGGCGCCAATGAGCACACGTACTGGCACTTTTAGCAGGGTTGTAATAAAGAGTGGCACGGTAACCCTGAAATATGACTGCCGCCCCCACTGGATCCCCCAACATTATTGGGCTAGAGTACTCAGTACTGTCAATCTGACGATGCCTGTATGCCACTAGATCAGAGTGCTGTCAATTGCTGCCTGATTGTTGCATGCAAAGTTTGCATTTGGAGCGCTCAACAACGCCATTAGATCAGTGGGCTCTGTCAGTCAAGTCAAGTCACTCTGTCAAGGTAACACTTTTTTTTGCCATGCAATAAAGCTAAGTTAAAAGGCCAATTTAAAATATTGGTACAGTAAATAAAGAAATCAGTATTTTGTTTAGGCAGTATTTGTGGCACTTTTGTGGCACATTTGTCCAAATATTTGTGGCAGATTTGTCCAAAAGGTGTGCGTTTTTTGCGCCAATGCATTGTTAAAGGATCAGCGTGTCATGTAATATTCCCATATAAACTTTAACATCCAATTAAAA
>NW_015505455.1:887530-887780 GCF_001515645.1 Sinocyclocheilus grahami | reverse complement strand
GGCGCCAACGTACTGGCGTACTGGCACTTTTAGCAGGGTTGTAATAAAGAGTGGCACGGTAACCCTGAAATATGACTGCCGCCCCCCCCCAACATTCCAACATTATTGGGCTAGAGTACTCAGTACTGTCAATCTGACGATGCCTGTATGCCACTAGATCAGAGTGCTGTCAATTGCTGCCTGATTGTTGCATGCAAAGTTTGCATTTGGAGCGCTCAACAACGCCATTAGATCAGTGGGCTCTGTCAGT
>NW_015505455.1:880297-887290 GCF_001515645.1 Sinocyclocheilus grahami | reverse complement strand
TAAAATTCGCTAATTCACGAGATCAATACATCCTTTATTAGACCGCTTTGTCGAGTTAAATGCATCCTTATGGAGGTGTCGAAATGCTGAATCAATTAATTCACTTCCAACAGCGCTTAATGGGAGCAGCGTCATAGAGGGCAGAGCGTCACGTTATTTAAAGGGGACGTTAACGCGTTAACGAGTAGCAAATGATTAAGTAGCTGCATTGGTTACTTTTATGCCACTGATGAAGCTTTTATATGTAGTTTGGGGTAACAAAGGGTTTATATAGGTTTGACTGAAATAATAATGCAATAACTGACACTTTAAATCAATGTTTCAAGAAACAACAACAAAAAAAATGAACAAAAAACAGATAAAGACAAAAAAGTAGCCATTGATAATATCTAAACAATATGTAGTAGTATTGTATATAGTATCCAAATCAAAATGTAATAAAATTTATTTATGTGTAAATTATGTGTAATATCTTAGCCACTAGGCTATACAGGCATCTAGTGGCAACACAATGATATTACAGATACTAAATTGTGCAAAATGTTTATCTTAACAGACAATTTACAAATAATGCATTCAGATTTGTGGAACTCAATGCACTGAATCTCCACAAATTAGTGTTGTTACTATGACAACAAATTTGAATGTCACAAGCAACTGGTGTCTGAAAATAATTATATACACACATACATATATATATATATATATATATAATTGGGGGGGGATTTTTATATTCCCTAAAGCATCCAAAGTAGTTTGACCAATAACATGCAGATATTGTATATAATCGACCAATCGTGGCACGTGAGAAGGTGAGATCTACAGAGAACGATCAAAGCGATGCAAATAAGCGCACGTTTTTGTTCGTTCATTCGACTTGAAGAGTCACTGCGCACCGATAATTGAATGACAACAAAGTACCGCGAGAGCAGTTCGAAAGCATAAGGAGCCATCTGCTCTGCTCTCTATAGCTCTCGTGAATGTCATACAACGATCGATCTGCACAGTGCAAACAGCCAAAAATTGGATATTTTAGGCAATATAGAAATCCCGGCAAGGACGCGTCCCGTAAAAATGGCCCGTATTGTCACCCTAGTTAAATGTAAAAATAGGAGGATAGGCATGCATAATTAAATATACAATATTGTCAATAGCAATAAAGTCTTCAATATTGTGCATGGCTGCTTTTTGACCAATCAGTTTCCATGACTTTTCCAGTTGTGCATAATTACTGCACAAACATTTTTTTAAATCATATTATAAAGATTGCATCAGAGCAGAGCAATCAAATATTTTAGCGCTGAGCGTATATATACAATTTAATTGAAAACTAGAAAAATATTTTTTCTATTAAATATACACATTTAGTTTAGTTTTTTTTTTTTTTTTTACAATTGGATTCATTTCCATGTTTTTTCAAGCTTGGAATTTAGTTTTTTAATATTTCCATGTTTTCAATTATGATTTTAACCCTGTATATCAGGCACAAAGTGTCAGTATGCACCACAAAAAAATAAAAAAAAGAGAAAATGTTTTAAATGTGGAAACCTCACCATTTTTTCACCAGGACTCCTTTGCTTTCAGCCTTCAGAAATAGTTCATTCACCCTGTCCTCCTCCGTGTCAAAATGCTTTTTGTAGAAAGACTAAAGCAGAAAAATACAGGAAATGGAAAAATCATTCAGATGCCAATGTGATTACTCAACATCTGAGTCAGAACTGATCCTCTGATTAAAATTACAGCTCAAAATAAAAATAAAAAAATCAAGAATATTAAGTGTATAAATGCTAAAAAGGCCATGACTAATGCAATTTTCTTGGCAAAATAGAATGAAACATCCATTATTTCCTGCACTGCATGTGACACTTAGCTTATACACCATCTGGCTGCAGTGATCAGGACTGTACATGAACAATATTCTGTTCAGGCAAAATTAATCAGTGAGGCCCTTCTAAAATATTTTTTTGTTAATGTATCTTTGTTACCTAGTGATATAATTATGCAACATATAAAATGTGGACAAAACCCATCTAACAGTATATAATGCACAAAACAGGATGCACGCTCTCTCTTACTCAGAAGTGCACGCTCAAACCTGTGCACTCACATCTATATAATTGTCTTCTCTCCTGGAATTAATGTTGCCAGAAGCCCATCAACCACCAGGCTTCCATGACTGACTGATGAAATAACAGAGTACCTTTCAATTGTACAAAAATTACGGATCAATCTTTGTTAGCATTTTCAAGGTGATATTGGTCAGTGAATTCTCGTTATTTATTTTATTATTTGGCCTTAAAGTTATTTGAATTAAGTGCCTGTCCTAAATATTCTATTATAGGCATTTATTGAATTATTTTAAGTATATCAGCAAGTGAACGAGTTGCGGCCGAAGCTAATGAAAAGAATGTTTTGTTTAGTTGAGTATTTGTAGTCTGTGCGTTTCTCTTCGCGAGACACGAATAATATCTTTTGTGTAGCCTAATGTATTCAAGCACAATATCGAATGGAGAAAAATATATTTCTCATTTTTAATTAATTAGGCTGTAAAAAATGGGAATGTTAAAATATTCAAGGCACAGTTGTTGCATGACAATCTCATTTGCTCATGGAAACTGATGAATAAAATGTTTTGTATTTGGTTTGGAGTGGAATAGGGTGTGGGCAGAAACATAAATTGGTGCCTATGCTTACTGTTGTTCCGTTTCCTCTTTTCCTCCTCTTTTTTTCGCTTCAGGCTGCCGGACAGATTTGTCCTCTTCTTTATGTTTAACGTGCGTGTTTGTGTGTGTGCGCGCAAACTTTTTCAGTTCATTCCTAAGTTGCGGAAGCTCAACTTCCATATGAAATGGATTAAAAATGCTCAGGTCCCGCGTTCTGCTCCACTCCAGATCATGCATTTTCTAATCTACAGCACCACAAGGACGCACTGCACCTGCTTGAAAAAGGCGTAACCAGTGTATCGAGAGAGGGGGCCCCATGTTTTCAAACAGGTGCAGTGCGTCCTCGTGGAAGCTCAACTTCCATATGAAATGGATTAAAAATGCTCAGGTCCCGCGTTCTGCTCCACTCCAGATCATGCATTTTCGAATCTACAGCACCACAAGGACGCACTGCACCTGCTTGAAAAAGGCGTAACCAGTGTATCGAGAGAGGGGGCCCCATGTTTTCAAACAGGTGCAGTGCGTCCTCGTGGTGTTGTAGATTAGAAAATGCATGATCTGGAGCGGAGCAGAACGCAGGACCCGAGCAAACATATCAAATTAATATTAACATTCCTGTTGGTTTAAATGATCGGCCATCGGGGCATTTGCCTGCTCCATTGCTACACCTCTGATGACATGGCACTGACTTTGAAAACAGACTGCAGCTCACGTACCTGGTTCCTGAAGCCCTTGTCAACACCTAGCGTCTGTGTGCAGAAGCAATGTCTGACCCCCAGTTTATACATGAGATAAGCCAGGTCAATAGTCCACACGCTCTCCGTAAACTCCAAGTCCAAACACGCTCTCTGAAATTCCTCCTCACTAACTGGATGTAAATACCTGTGCACAAAAACAAGAGTTTAAATATTTGACCATTAGAGTAACTATGCATAATACATCACTCAGGATTCATACTTACTCTAGTACCATTCTCGAACAGGCCAAGCCACAATCCCAGTGGTACAGCTGCCGGATGACCGGTACGTTTAACATCACATCATCTGGCAAAACAAGGTCGGAAAGGAAGCTGGTAATGTCACTAAGCCCCAATGAGCAGCTTTTGATCCTCTGACTCTATCACAAGTTGCATTATTAGGTTGTATCGAGGATTAAGCAGTTAGTTTTGGTTGTGAACTTAATTACATAAAACCATTTTGTTGTATTTCCTTCATGTAAAAAAGCATGTGAATCTGAGTGAATAACAACTTGGAAAAGTTAGACACAAGCAGCATGAGGATAATACACGGACTGCTCATTCAAATTCAATATATCCGGGTTGAGTGTTTTGCCCGGTTCTGTATGTTAGAGAAGGGTCATGATTGATAATAATTGCTTGTTAGTTTACAGTTAACTTACCAGCCATCGAAGATGTTACGTTTAAACGTCATTTAACACAAACTCACCGTTCATGATGCAGTCGGTGTGTGTGTCTCTCTGTTGTTGTGTTTCAGTGATGTTTAATAGCCGGGATTGATTCATGAAGACTGTCTGCTAGCGGGGTTAACGTTAGCCGGACAGCTGCTGCCCTCTTGTCCTCCACATCAGACACGCTAATATATGTCCATCTTCAGCTCAATGAAAGCTGTTAATGAAAAGCGGTGAAACGGCTACAAACCCGACTCGTTTAGCCCACGGCTTGTGGTCATTCCCAGGGATGAATATTTCACTTCCTCTGTCAGTCCAAACCACAGTTTGCTTCGGCGCGTTAAGAATAGGCGGAACTGCGCCCTCTGTTGGCACGACGAGACAGTACTCCACCTCAATTCGACATAAATAAAGCGAACAATTAGAATATGTATAGAAGCTCCAATATTTATATATACATTTTACAAGATGAGTAAATACAAGTATTCTTATTTATAAAAATTATTTATTTCATTTATTTTAATTCAACATAAATAAAAAGACAATCTAGAATATTTACAGGGTAAATTTGTGATTAAATGGGTTATTTAATTTGCTATGCTTATAAGGCATGTTAATACCTAAATACCTAGTAATAGAATGAACTCGTTTAATCACAAATGTACCCACCAAAAATGTAATTCTGTTTTTAAAATGTGGTTTTACCATATCCTGTATGGGTTTTGGATTTGACCCATAATGGTTGATGTGTCATTCAGTCCGGTAGGTGGCAGTACGTGTCTCCGGTATAATAAAACTGCCGGAAAGTCTATTGAACGCCGAAGACAAAACTGTTTGTGGACGTTCGGTGCTCGTTTGGGTGAGTTTTTAATAATTTCTTTGAAAAAGGTCAAACTGGGTCGTGTCTGTCTGGGATTATTTGTAGGTTTATGGTTAAATTATTATCTCGTTATGTGTGTGTTTTTAGTTTGCTTGTTTACGACAAACTTGCATTAAGATCTGTCTAACCTATTCATTTCATCCATACAACTTTAATTAGATTGCACCTCTTCGTAAAGTCCTTTGTCGACGTTATTTCTCCTCTGCCAAATTTTCTGCGGTGTCTTATTCTCGCTCTGTGAAAGTTCACAGACAGCTAGTGAAGATGTCTATTGGAGTGCCCATCAAAGTTCTTCATGAAGCAGAGGGACACATAGTCACCTGTGAAACTAACACTGGGGAGGTTTACAGAGGCAAACTGATCGAGGCTGAGGACAACATGAACTGCCAGGTACTAAGATTTGTCATGTGTATAGCAAACTAATCTTCTGCTTATCTTCTGAAGTACTATATTTTCCCCTGATAGAAACATTCATTTGGTCAATTTTTTGTTATTTTATCAATCCTTGCATTGGATTTCATAGATATTCTTTTTTTTTGTAACCGGATTTGTACAAAAGTACACCTGTCTCTTGTTGGAAAAGTGTTTTTTTTTTTTTTTATAGCTTTTTTTTCTCTAAATTGTCCTCCAGATGGCAAACATCACAGTCACATACAGGGATGGCCGTGTATCTCAGCTGGAGCAGGTGTATATTCGTGGCAGTAAGATCAGGTTCCTCATCCTTCCCGACATGCTGAAAAATGCTCCTATGTTAAAGAGTATGAAGAACAAAAATCAGGCCGCTGGTGCAGGTCGAGGAAAAGCAGCTATTCTCAAAGCCCAAGGTATATACTCTCTTTACTCCAGTCCACACATCTAACATCAAACATATCTTTTTCAGAGGATTAATGTGACATTAATGTTTTTTTTCTAATAAATATTATATTAAAACAGTGATCAAACTTGAGTTTGCGTTAATGTTTTTGCAGTGGCTGCCAGAGGCCGTGGCCGGGGTGGACCAGGACGAGGGAACGTGTTCCAGAAAAGGCGCTAGTTTTGTGGAAAACTTTTTTTCTTTCCTTAATTTTAAAATAATTTTGTTCTGATTTATTTTATAATGTTCATTTTATGCTTTGGGAAATAAATGGTTGATTTTGCTAATTTTTTTTTTCTAATTGTTTTTCTGGTTGGGATCTTTTTTTTTTTTTCTTAGCGTGTTTATAGTTCTGTATATATCAGCCCTACTGAGCTGAATATGAATACTGAGCAGCCCTAAATGAGCTGTCAAGTATTAAGACACTACAGTGAAACAAATGCAGTGAGGACATTTTAATGTATTTTTTCAATAATGGACCCTTTTCACAAGACTGTGATGACAAGTTTCATCAGCATCATAAATCAAGTTTTTTGTATTTTCATTTTTTTAATGTGTACATATATATAATATATATACATACATATACAGTGGGTACGGAAAGTATCATTAAAGACCATTACATTTTTCACTCTTTGTTATATTGCAGCCATTTGCTAAAATCATTTAAGTAAATTTTTTTTCCCTCATTAATGTACACACAGCACCCCATATTGACAGAAAAACACAGAATTGTTGACATTTTTGCTTACATTTTTCACTCTTTGTTATATTGCAGCCATTTGCTAAAATCATTTAAGTAAATTTTTTTTCCCTCATTAATGTACACACAGCACCCCATATTGACAGAAAAACACAGAATTGTTGACATTTTTGCAGATTTATTAAAAAAGAAAAACTGAAATATCTCATGGTCCTAAGTATTCAGACCCTTTGCTGTGACACTCATATATTTAACTCAGGTGCTGTCCATTTCTTCTGATCATCCTTGAGATGGTTCTACACCTTCATTTGAGTCCAGCTGTGTTTGATTATACTGATTGGACTTGATTAGGAAAACCACACACCTGTCTATATAAGACCTTACAACTCACAGTGCATGTCAGAGCAAATGAGAATCATGAGGTCAAAAGAACTGCCTGAAGAGCTCAGAGACAGAATTGTGGCAAAGCACAGATCTGGCCAAGGTT
>NW_015505455.1:839059-878438 GCF_001515645.1 Sinocyclocheilus grahami | reverse complement strand
CACTCTTTGTTATATTGCAGCCATTTGCTAAAATCATTTAAGTTAATTTTTTTTCCTCATTAATGTACACACAGCACCCCATATTGACAGAAAAACACAGAATTGTTGACATTTTTGCAGATTTATTAAAAAAGAAAAACTGAAATATCACATGGTCCTAAGTATTCAGACCCTTTGCTGTGACACTCATATATTTAACTCAGGTGCTGTTCATTTCTTCTGATCATCCTTGAGATGGTTCTACACCTTCATTTGAGTCTAGCTGTGTTTGATTATACTGATTGGACTTGATTTGGAAAGCCACACACCTGTCTATATAAGACCTTACTGCTCACAGTGCATGTCAGAGCAAATGAGAATTATGAGGTCAAAGGAACTGCCTGAAGAGCTCAGAGACAGAATTGTGGCAAGGCACAGATCTGGCCAAGGTTACAAAAAAATTTCTGCTGCACTTAAGGTTCCCAAGAGCACAGTGGCCTCCATTCCTTAAATGGAAGACGTTTGGGATGACCAGAACCCTTCCTAGAGCTGGCCGTCTGGCCAAACTGAGCTATCGGGGGAGAAAAGCCTTGGTGTGAGAGGAAAAGAAGAACCCAAAGATCAGTGTGGCTGAGCTCCAGAGATGCAGTCGGGAGATGGGAGAAAGTTGTAGAAAGTCAACCATCACTGCAGCCCTCCACCAGTCGGGGCTTTATGGCAGAGTGGCCCGACGGAAGCCTCTCCTCAGTGCAAGACACATGAAAGCCCGCATGGAGGACTCCAAGATGGTGAGAAATAAGATTCTCTGGTCGGATGAGGCCAAGATAGAACTTTTTGGCCTTAATTCTAAGCGGTATGTGTGGAGAAAACCAGGCACTTCTCATCACCTGTCCAATACAGTCCCAACAGTGAAGCATGGTGGTGGCAGCATCATGCTGTGGGGGTGTTTTTCAGCTGCAGGGACAGGATGACTGGTTGCAATCGAGGGAGAGATGAATGCGGCCAAGTACAGGGATATCCTGGACGAAAACCTTCTCCAGAGAGCTCAGGACCTCAGATTGGGCCGAAGGTTTACCTTCCAACAAGACAATGGCCCTACGCACACAGCTAAAATAACGAAGGAGAGGCTTTTCAACAACTCTGTGACTGTTCTTGAATGGCCCAGCCAGAGCCCTGACTTAAACCCAATTTAGCATCTCTGGAGAGACCTAAAAATGGCTGTCCACCAACGTTTACCATCCAACCTGACAGAACTGGAGAGGATCTGCAAGGAGGAATGGCAGAGGATCCCCAAATCCAGGTGTGAAAAGCTTGTTGCATCTTTCCCAAAAAGACTCATGGCTGTATTAGATCAAAAGTAGATGCTTCTACTAAATACTGAGCAAAAGGTCTGAATACTTAGGACCATGTGACATTTCAGTTTCTTTTTTAATAAATCTGCAAAAATGTCAACAATTGTTTTTCTGTCAATATTGGGTGCTGTGTGTACATTAATGAGGGGAAAAAAAATAACTTAAATGATTTTAGCAAATGGCTGCAATATAACAAAGAGTGAAAAATTTAAGGGGGTCTGAATACTTACCGTACCCACTGTATATACCACTATACTTTGTATTATTTTACCTTTGCATCAAATTACAAAAAACTACGCTAATGCAAGGGTGTTTTTAATACAGAGTCTATGGGAGTGATGGTAAATTTGACATTGTTCTCTCTACTGACTGCCGTTATCAGTATCTCTCTTCTTATTTTACTATCATGGAGTTTTTCTGTTGCAATTTGAGCAAATGGGAATGCAAAAAATTTATCTGTGGTAGTCTCCCGTTCACTGCTATAGAAGCTTACCCAACTATGGCGACTTCAGCTGCTGAGAAACCCGGAAATGTGAAAAAGGTCCATTATAGCAATTGCAGAGTGCAAGTGCAACTGGGTACCTAACAGGTGTTTAACCAAATACCTGCAGGTGGCTGGCAGTGCAAATCTTAACACTTATAATGATCCTGCACGTTAAGAAATTATATTTAACGCATGTGTAAATTCTATTGAAAGTATAGTAGATATACTACAGGCTGACACAATGTTCAACTTCTGACCTTACGTCAAGTACTGTAGTTTAGTGGACATTTCTTCAGCAATGGGCTGTAAGGACTGCAGTGGTATTTGCCTCCAGTGTCTTTTTGATTATGAAACCCCTGTAATGCTGGTTATTAAAACCAAACGAGTGGGAGCCCTTTTCAGACTGATCCAATTGTTGATCATCACCTATGTTGCTGTGTGAGTATAATTTTAGTTTTATACAGCATTTAAACTTTGGGAAAAATATTGATTGCATCTACTTGTATTCATTTCATTTTTAAGACACTTTGAATAAGAGTGTAATTAGAGCTTGTAAAGCCTGAGGTAAAGGTATTTTTAAAAAAACAACAGTTTTCCATTTCTGGTCCAGGCAAAATAACCTTATTTTTGTAGTCCCATGGATATGAAAATACATAAATGGTGTGCTTTTTAGGGACTGAGTTTGGAGTGACTTTCACTTTACCAAAAAATAAAAATATTTGTTTTCCCTTGTTACAATAAATGTATGTTTTTACACCCACTTGTTGTGCTCTCAGTGAAATTGAATGCAGTCTTGATGGTTTAGGGTAACTCCATATCTGCATTGTGCTTTAAAGATATGTCTGCTGGATTCAGCGTGCTTACCAGGACACAGACTCAGTGATCAGCTCGGTCAGCACAAAGGTGAAAGGAAACATTTTGACCAATTCATTCACTGAGGGAGTTCATGTTTGGGACATACCAGAATGTTATCCCACCCCAGGTCTGTAAATTTGTTTGACAGAAACGCGTTGCAATAGAAGTGCATGAGTTATTTTCTGTCCAACTGACATGCTTTTTGAAGCAATTAATTCCAGATTCAATCAGCCTTATTTGTATTAATTTGGTAGGGAGAAAACTCTTTGTGTTAACAAATATGATTGTGACTCCAGGCCAGACACAGAGCAAGTGTCCTGAGGTACAACAGAACACTTTCATATGCTTTGTCAATTTTCACACAAGACGAGACCATTGCATGTTGAATTATAAATGGTTCATTTTTACAGATTCCAAGTGAATTTGCTGACTGAGTCAGACAGTGATTGCAAAGAGGGACTCGATGAAGTCCGTGACAATGGTACGTTTTTATGTTTTCTAAATAGTGCTGCGGATGTAAGCTGTGTTCCTCCTCGCAGGTGTTCAGACTGGCCAATGTGTGCAGTACTCTGAAAAGATCCAAACTTGTGAGGTGCAGGCATGGTGTCTGCTTGAAAATGACACCATCATTCCAAAGTGAGTGTCTTAAAAAGTGGGAAAGTTTGATGCCATTTGCACAATTGAAAGTGAATATTAATATAATCTGTGATTGTACAGACCTGCTATAAGTGCAGCAGAGGACTTCACAGTGCTCATCAAAAACATACAATATCCAAAGTTTTTAAACTTTACAATACAATAACCAAAGTTTATAATAAACTTTACAATTTTAAACAACATACAATATCCAGGGTTATTAAAGTAAGTTCATGCATTTTAGTCTTAGAATAACAGAAAGCCCATGATATCTATCATTTAAATGTGAGGTCTTTAATGACGCAATGTAGAGAGATTCATCATTTAAATTCAAATGTTAGTGAGCTATGTGAATCTATTGTTTTGTGCTATTTCTAGGCGAAACATTCTGCATCACATCAACTCCACATACTTAAAAAACTGCACGTTTGATCGTAAAACAGACCCAGACTGTCCTATTTTCCGTCTGGGGAACATGGTAACTGAGGCAGGAAAAGACTTCAGTGTCGTTGCTCATAAAGTCTGTATATCTAATACATTTATTACATTTATATACACTACTGTTGAAAATGTTTAAATAAATGAATACTTATTATACAGCAAGGATGCATTAAATTGATCACAAATGACAGTAAAGACATTTATAATGTTATAAAAGATTTGATTTGACAAAAAAATTATCATGGTTTCCATAAAATATTAAGCAGGATTACTAAGAAATAAGATATGTCTCTTAAGCTTCAAATCAGCATATTAGAATGATTTCTGAACAGTTATGTGACACTGAAGACTGGAGTAATGATGCTGAAAATTCATCTTTGCCATCACAGGAATAAATTACATTTAAAATATATTAATACTGAAAATTATTATTTTTAATTGCATTTCAATTGTATTTGTATTGATCAAATTAATGCAGCCATTGTGAGCATGAGATACTTCTTTAAAAAACATAAAAAAATCTTACTGACCCTGAGCTTTTGAAAAGTAGTGTTAGATTAGTCCTTTACTTAAATATGTATTCATGAAATTAAGTTAAATACTGTATTTGACAGTGTGTTTTAATGTTAAAGGGTGGTATTATAGGGATTTTTGGACTTGTGACTTGGACTTCCCAGAACGCTTCTGCATTCCCAAGTATTCTTTTAGAAGACTGAACAACGAAAATCCTGAAAATAACGTTGCCCCTGGCTACAATTTCTGATAAATGCGGTTTAACTGAAAATTTTGATTTTGATTTTAAAGCTAGACAATAACAATTTTGTTCTTTCCTACAGATTTGCAAAATATTATAAAAACAATGAAAACATTGAAACACGGACATTGATAAAGGCCTTTGGAATCCGCTTTGATGTCATTGTGTTTGGGACGGTTTTTCTATTAGTCTCTGAGGTCAAAATAATAATCAGCATCTATTTAGTCTATTTTTACACCTATTTTTTTCTTATAATCTGAAATAGTCTCTGCAGGCTGGTAAATCCAATATTGTGCCCACTATTGTGAATATTGGTGCCACTCTTTCCTTTCTTAGTTTGGTTCACCTATTTGAGTGAAATGTCTTTGGCTCAAGTATTTTCATGTTGATCCTGAACTTCTCCCAGGTGAATGCTGTTTGTGACTGGTTCATGTTTACTGGCATGAAAGACCGTGTCTACTATGCCAAACATAAATTAATTCACCTGAACCAAAAAGGTGATGAGTGTGCTACTGGTGAGTAAAAGTTAAATCAGTTTATTCTATTAGTAATTTATTTTTGTTACACAAAATTATACCATATTTTATACTGTTATAGTGCTCCATGGAGACAACCTCATATGATAGAGTGAACTGGACACTTTCACCGCACTTAAAACTAGTAAAACTTTTTTATTCATTACAGTTTGAATGTATCAATGTTTAATAACACTTAAAATGATTAGTAAACCAGGTTGGTTGTACATGCTTGACCTCTGGTTTCATTTTGATTTTTTAATTCAAAGGCATCTGTGTTAGTAAATGCGTCCTGACAACATTTTTTTGTGGTTAATATGATACATAATTTGGTTGCTTTGCAGGTTAAAATTGCAAAAATTACTCAACATACTGAAATATTGACTGTAGTTTGTATCATTCCCTTTTATACCCAAGGCATTGTCATTGCGATTGAATGTCTAATCATAAAATGAATAAAAATCTTATCTAATGAAGTCTGTCTGAGACGGTACAGCCTGATAGAGTCTAAGGCCACTGTATTTCCCATCAGGGCTGGGGTATTCTGCTCTTATCCTCCATATACAGCAACTGGGTATTACTGGAACAGCATCTCTGGGTGTGCTGTCACCAAAGCGCCATCTAATGAATTGAGCATAGGCCCCATGGCGCAGCTGAACCTCCTCACCCAGCTCTGCTAGGGGATCCACATAGAACAAAGCGGTCTCCAGGACGGAACGACTGACAACCAGAGTTGAAAAGAGCGGGGAGGAGGTTATGCAGCGCCCTTTCCTTGACCGACAGCACAGCTGCTCCTGCAAGTTGTCGGTAGGCCGGCAGCAGTCACACTGACACCAGGCCAGACACCCAGACTGTGGCATCTCCAGTAATGGTGTGCTTGTGCTTTGTCTGCTGCTGTGGGTTCTGGGAAGTTTTTCGTCTTCCTTTAGCACACCACTCTGGCCATTCTGTACAGGCTCACTTCTGCTTTGACCATACTGCAGAACGCTCATCAGAGTCTTCATGCTTGCCAAATCATTCTGAAAGAGAACAGACCAGGGTTATTATAGTTAACTAAAACCATAAAAACAATTTCATGATCTGAAATGACAAACTTTATATGAGTGATTTATTTAAAGATAGCGATATACATATCAAATATATATTTCCTGTAAATAAGGTTGCTGTGACATCTACATTTTAGAGACCAGCGAAATTTCACAATTCTCAAAACCACAGTAGAATACTAGGGTAACTAATAATAGTAAAAAAATAAAAAAAAAACTCAAAAATTATTGAAAATAACTAAACGGTCAGTAATTAAAAAAGCAAAATACAAATACAATAGAAAAAAGATACAAATGAAACAAACAAGTCTAAACTAGAAACTAAAGCAAGTCTAAAGTATTCAGTCTACTGCAAAAATGTAATAATTAAATGTAAAATAAAACAGCATAGTCTTCATTGTTTAATTCTTGACTTCCTTTGTTTCTTATTAAAGCTACAAAAGTCCTTCAGTCAAGAGCAGTGAGTGATTTTGTCTTTGTCTTTTGTTGTTTGATTAATATTAAAGCACACAATCAGCAGCAGGAATATAGCCTGCTGTCACTTTAAGATGATGGATCCAATTTACTGTTGCACGTATTTTCCTTCTCAACTGTTTACGTGCATATAATACATAACCTACGAGGGTTTATGTGAATAATCACCAAGCGTCGCTTTTTGCTTTTAAAAACATGAATAAATCTAATAAACTTTAATAAATATGCCAGAATTGGCATAATACAGGGTACAAAAGGCTACAAAACTAACAAAATGTGAAGAATGTTTTCAAAAGTTAAGCGTTTTTACCAAAATCCTCACATCTCTGGAACACTAGGTGGCGCTTTGTTCAAACTTCTCAGGTACCTCCGGGACATGCCATCGATGATGCCTACCAATTTTTTTGCAATTTATGAAATTTTTCTAAATTGCGGACAGGCGGTTCATCTGATCCTGGCAAAATAGATTAGGATTTTCTGACTAATTCTGTTCAAAAGTTATTAATAAAAATAGCATGGACCTTCAGATCATGGTGCTGATGAAGCCTACCTAGTTTTGTTTCAATTGATCAAAGTTTGGCCGAGATACAGCCTCTGAAGCAGTTTTGGGTCAACATCGTTAAATTCACAACATCAAAACTTTTGAACAAAGATGAATATCAAAATTCTGTTCAGTCATTTCTGTGCGGCTTAGTCCAAAGAACATCTCTGCCCATTTTCAAAAGAATTGGACAACATTTTACAGAGTAGTGAAAAAACTGAATATTGTACTTTTCAAAATGGCCACTACTGTAATGGGTGGAGTCTTAATGTAAGCTATTGAATGTGATCAGCATGAAGAGCATAATCAGATTAACTCAATTTCATTTTTCTAGAACAAAGGGTTCAAAAGTTACAAGAAAACTTGTAAAAGTGAATTTTTGAACTGCTGGTGGTGCTATAGAGTTGGTCCTAGAGACCCCAAAGTTGGTCAGATCACTATTCATGACCATCACTTCAAGTGTGCAAAATTTCATAATTTTCCTATGTTGCCTTCATAGGGCTTCCATAGACTTTCATTGGGGAGGAATACTAATAAAGGCAACATACAAACACAATAGGGACTACAGCATCTTCGGGACTTGGCCCCTAAATATCATGTTGCTTTTCACCAAAAACAATCAGAGTACTTGGGAAATGATCAGTGAGCCACATGGCGTGTTCGCTGACACTTTTGGTTGCTTTATTAGTGTTAAAGTGAGTCAGGATGTACTGCCATTGTATTGAATTCATTGTGTTCTGCAGAAGAAAGGAAGCCTTACAGGCTTGGAACGACATGAAGATGAGTAAATGATGACAGAACTTTCTTTTTGGGTAAACTAATCCTTTAATTCAGTTTTATACCATGCAAAAATGCCTTTGGCCAAAATGGCTTAATGGTTAGAGAGTTGGACTTGTAACCCGAAGGTTGCAGGTTCGAGACTCAGGTCTGGCAGGAATTGTGAATGTACAGCGATCTCTTCCACCGTCAATACCACGACTGAGGTGAGACCCTTGAGCAAGGAACCGAACCCCCAACTGCTCCCTGGGCGCCTCAGCAATATGGCTGCCCACTGCTCCGGGTGTGTGTTCACTACTGTGTGTGTGCACTTGCACGAATGGGATGGGAGCACGAATTCCGAGTATGGGTCGTCACTTTCACTTTTTAATGTTTAATAACAAGTATTAATTTGGCAAATATGTGACAATTTAATATGAGAAACTTACTTTGGGCTGGTGTAAGGAAAGGGGTTTTGTCTCCTGTAGTCTTTTCTTTCTGGATTTTTTCACCACCCTTAACTTGTCCTCATCCACAAATGACACACAAAGGAAGCACTGCAACAAACACATTATTACATGCTAGATTCATGTATACAGAATCTTGGTTTAAGCTGTATTTAGCCTGTGTAACGCATTAACGGTGTTAATAAACTCCCACACAACAAATTGAAGTGCTATCCACTGTCATGTTTATAAGGTGTGTTCACCTCTTCTCTGTCCTGTATGGCCTCAAACTTCCTCTCAGTGTAGCTCTGTTTTGCCTCTTTGAAGTAACAGCCAGTTCCAATAAGCCAGTCCAGGAATACTGTTGTCTTAAGACAAACTCAATGGTAAACATTTAATTACTTCATACACTTTTCCGACTTGCTGAGGGCTTAAGGGTTACTTACAAGAGCGTAATACGAGAGCGTAGATCCAATGTAGATGATTAGCTGAATGATGCTGAACTTTCCAGCCTGTGAAGAATATAGAGAACTTTTTGTGTCTTATATGCTAAAGCTAACATGCAATGTAATGACAATATAGAATAATATGGTCTCACCTTTCCAAACACCATCACATCAAACCTAATCCCATACATTTTAAAGAGCGTTCTCTGCTCCACACCATTCACTGTAGAGTATCTTGCAAACCTACAAAAAAAATAAAAATCAGTATCACAGTTCACATATTTTCAATATGATTTAAGTGGTTCACACCTGAAATTGAGTCCAGGGTACAAGGTTCGGTTGCTTTCTTTTTCGTCTAAGCGACGAAATGAGTATTTGGGCAGACAGCTGTGAAAGATGTGGTTCAGGTCACAGTCCCAGTTAATCTGGATCCCAATCACACCACCCTGTGGAGCATATACGAAAATCCTTTAAACTGATAAAAAATGACAGTAAAGACATTCATAATATTACAAAAGATTTGTATTTCAAATAAATTAAAGAGTGCCTAGAAGCGTTGGCCCTCTGGGAGAGCACAGCCTTTTATGACAGCAGCCTTGTGCGATGGTCGCCAGGCATTCCGTGCCTGGGAAGACATGGAGAAAAGTTACCTGATGACCTGCCTGGATCTGCCTGGTGCTCGGAGCAGTTCACCTGTCTCTTAAGTGTTTCTACACTTAGCTCAGTCACAAGCATGTTCTCGTTCACAGGGACAACATGGTGGCCGTGGCATTCATACATTGCCAAGGCGGTTCCCTTCTCACCCTGTTCTCATGCTCACAACGAGCCTGTAGACGTGGGCAGACCAGCACCTCCTGTCTGTCTCCATGGCCATCTCAATCGCGGGGCAGACATACGTCGAGGCACTAGACGTCTCTACGCTCATAGGTGAAGAGCCTTCGAAAATTGTTGTACCTCGAAAGGCCAAGACCCTGTCAACTGCGTATTTTCAGTAGTCTCGTCTTTTCGACAAGAGTGTTTGGATTAGCGTTCATTCTGACATTGATAGGTTGTCAGTGTGGAGGAATGATTTAGTAATTGGATTTCTATGCTGAACCCCCCTCGCCCGTCCATTACCCCCACTCAGGACTTCGCTTTGGTAAAAAAAAAAGGAAAAAAAAGTGCTCTCCCTTAAGCCAGTGCTATTGCTTGTGCTTGCTCCTGTTAAGCAAGTGAATGATATTTACTAGCTGTAGTTATATATTATATGCCGTCTCCACTTATGCCGAACGCACTTCGCAGTAACACAGCGTGAAGTTACACGTTCCCCAAACTTTGAGAGACCCTATCGAAAGGGAACGTCTCCCGTTACTGACATAAACTCGGATCCCTAAGAAGGGAACGAGACGTTGCTTTCATGCCATGTTACGTAAGGCTGGAATACACTCCATGACTTTTAAAATCTGAACAGATTTTTAAAACACTAGGCATCATACACTTACCGACTTTGTAAATAGTGACAAAGGAAAACTGGCCATCATACATTACATGACTGGGAATCACACACTACTAGACTTTCAAGTTGTTTTGATCACAACAAATTCACACAGAAACATGTGCCTTGTTGCTAGGAGACGTGTGACAAATGAAAACAACATGTTCTCAAATCGACTGAAAATATCAAACATGTTTGATATCCTCTGACTGGATGGAATCAAAGTCTGAAGCGAAAAAAATCCGTGACCATTATCAAAAAAGTCTGTGACCATTATCAAAGTCCCTTTAAGGCAAGTCATGTCACTCAGCAGCCATCTTTGAAATGCCTCTCGGGCATGCATCTCTTTGAATGGAGAAACATCAAATTCTCCAAAACTGTTCACCAAATTTAAGATTAAATTTAATATTTGAAATCACCAATGAAATGTGACAACAACTGTTTCTAAATAAATGTTATTCATAAATGTTGTTTCTTTTGCTCAAATAGCGTTAAAAAAGCGTATTTTTCAGGCCAGCCAGTGCGCATGCGCAGTCCTGAGCGCACATCTCCAGAATGCTGACTGTTTCTATAGCAACCGGGACTTCTAATGGCAGCTGCAGTGATGCGCTGATTTTACCGATTAGTGATTGGCTCTTTTACTCAGAAGGCGGGGCTTCGTTCGATAGAGCGGCCATATTGAGCATTGCATAAAAATGCAATGCTCAATATGGCCGCTCTATCGAATCGAACTCCATTCAAAACTTTACGAGTGACACGTCTTGGGGTATTCTATAGTCTTTGCCACCATACACTACGTGATTTTCTATGGAATCTGTCAACTCAAATCTGCAGACTGACACTGTATTCCAGGCTTTACGCTCAGGTCTTTCATAAGCTCTCTTATTCAGTCAAAAGATTCTGATGAAATACCGCTCAGTGCCGCTTATATAGGGCTCTTTCCAGTGCCATTTTCACACGCTTGAGTACCATTGGCCATTGCTATGCAATGACATTAAGCGAATAAGGCTTCAGCATTTGAGGAGAAAGGTGTTTCCCCAAAGCGGCAGCTTATGCTGTACGCAATATTAAAATAGAAAACAGTTTTTTTACATTTTAATAATATTTTATTACTTGTTTTACTGAATGTTTGATCAAATTATGTCTTTGTGACCATAAAAGTCTTTCAAAAACATTAAAAAAAAATTCAAAAGGTAGTATTTGTTCTAGTGTGCTTGGAAAGAAATGTTATACCTCCACTGCCATCTCTGAAAAGTTCTCCTTGGCCTCACTCACAATATCTCCCAAACGGAAAATGGGGCAGTATGGATTTTTGTAGCGGTTATAAATGCAACCTTTAAGGTCAGTGTCTTTCATTTCAGGCAGGATGTTTCTTCTAAGAGAAAAACATAAATGGATGACTATATTATCAGTTTTTGAACACTAAATATTATCCGGAGCTTCCTTCTGGCTAACATTTAAAGTAAATTTCAATGTTACTGCTAACAATTAACACATACATTAAGTACAGTATGTTAGTGCACTAACATTTGTACTGTATAAGAGCATATGCAACTTTAAAACTTGCATACTACCTTATGTAATTAAATGCTGGAAATCTGATGTTATTCTTGATCATCACAGTGAAATTTTCTGCAGATGCCAAAAGAGCAGGTCTAGGGAAAAAGAAATGAAACACTGACATAAGAACACTTCCGTACACAGAATCTCAAGTTTATATAAAACTGCAACTTCCTCAGACAGATTCCTCAAATGTCTCTTTGGTGGCACTGGTAGCTCTGAACTGCAGTGTCAACTGTTTTTTTATTAATTCTGCAGCATAGTTGCCCACGAGTTGTTTTCTATTGCCAAATAGCTTTGCTGTCACAGCAAGTTTGAATCTTAATCAACAAACAGTATGTAGGACAAAGAGTCAATCAAGAGTCAATTATAGAATATTTCAACATCATTTAGATAGGGATGCATGATATTATCAGACCGATATCGGAATCGGCCGATAATGGCTTTAAATGTAAATATCGGAATCAGCCCGATATGAAAAATTATGCCGATATGTCTTGCCGATAAGAGGAATACATTAACTCACATGTGGTCAGGGTGTGTAGCGATTAGATCAAGTCAGCAGTGTGGCTCATTTTTGAAGCAAAGTTTTGCTTGAATAGTGATTGGATTCACTGTTTTGGATCTCTGCATTTAAACTGAGAATGCACGTACAGAATGATGCATTCGGTGTATGTCATGATAGAGTAAACAGTAATAGCATGTGCAGTGGCAGCAGCGCATCTTCCCCCAGGTCCTAATGCCCACTCAGTAAGGAGTTTTAATTCCGTAGGGGGCGCTGTTGGCCTACTTCTAATGAAATGAAAGTAAAATACACAAATAACATTTAGACTGTTTCTGAATAGAGCAGTAACTGATGTCATAAAATCATGAGTATATTTTGATTTAAAGGTCAGAAGCTATAGCTTACACGAATAAAAAAAAAATCACAAACATGACACTTGTAAATGAATAATTCTATATATACTGATTTATTCATTAATGTGTAATATGTTATATATTTTTTAACAAATTATGATCTTTAAAAGATTTTCAGAATTTTTACAACTCTTTTGCTTTAGACCAGTGTTTCTCAACCCTGGTCCAGGGCGCCCCCCAGCACTGCACATTTTGTGTGTCTCCCTAATCAAACACACCTGATTCAACTCATTAACTCATTAAAAGAAACTCCAGGACCTGAAATGGGTGTCAGATAAGGGAGACATACAAAATGTGCAGCGTTGGGGGCGCTCAGGACCAGGGTTGAGAAACACTGCTTTAGACCATCTACAAATGTTATATCTTAAAATAAAATGTTAAGGTTAATAATAATAATAATAATAATAATAATAATAACACATTTATTTTATATAGCGCCTTTAAAAGTTGCTTTCTCAAGGCGCTTTACAGGAAAGCTTACATAAAGGAAAACAACAATATAAGACAATATACTATAAATTCAACAAGAAATAAATCACAAAACTTCTGAATTCAATTCTGAAAAAATGTAGCAATTGATATATAGTTTATTTATAGTTATTTTCAAAGCTTCAATATACTGTTATTATAAAATAACTTCATTATTGTTTATTTAATTCTAACAAATAAGTTCTTGTTAAAAACTAACCAAAATTAAAAATAATTAGCTAATAATTTCCACACAGGAGAGACTTGGTGTTGTTTCCAAACAAAAGGGAATATATCGGTATCGGCATCGGCCAAAATGAGTTGAAAAATATCGGCATATCGGGAAAAAAATCCAATATCGTGCATCCCTACATTTAGAGAAAATACTGTCATGAAACAGTTCCTTCTTAAAGGTATAGTTCACCCACAAATCAATATTATGTTATCATTTACTCACCTTTGTGTCATTCCAAAACCAGTATGACTTCCTTATTTCTAATGAAAAATGTCTCATGTGGGACTTCCCTGACTTTCATTATATGGACAAAAACATTTTCTATAATCATAATATCTGCATTTGTGTTACATACAAGTTTGGAACGGCACAAAGACAAGTAAATAATGACAAAATGTTTATTTTTGGATTAGCTATCCCTTTAATATAAATCACATTACAGCACCTGGGATTCTTCTTGTTCTCAATGGGGCACCAAGCTGTAACTTCACATGTTTTCCTTAGTACGTCCAACTTCACACAGGCACCTGTTTGAACACCTTAAGAGGCAAACACAGGAATGAACCTCAGATCATGGAAAGACATAACAGTTTAGGTTTTATTTAGTATTATTCAAATTTGTAAAAAAAAAAAAAAAAAAAATTCATAAATTATGTATGGATAATCAAATAATACTAACTTGCTTCAGGCCATTAAGTGTTTATATTGAAATGTTACTAAAAATATAAAAAATATCCTTATGTTTAAATCATTAAAGATTTCACATCAAAAAGGACGTTTTTACTTTTTTACTAATAGATTGCATACGGCAGTTTTTTCTGCAAAGTTTTGGTCATGTTGATAATTTATGAGCTTTAAATATTTGTGTATCAGATATGATACTGTAGGCTTTATATGGTTAATAGTGTTTTAGTGTGTTATAGTGTGAGCTCATACATAGCTATGAGCTCACAACTGTTTTTTCAAGGAGCTGTATTTTAATATTAATATGTGAGAAATTGTGCATGTCTCAGTCTCAGGGTGTAGGTCGGACACAGGAGCAGGGGGAACTGCAGCAGCTGCGCTCTCAGCTGCAGAGGGCTCAGGACAGCCTACATACACAAGAACTGGAACTGGAGAGACTTCGGCTGCTTCAGGATGAGCTGGGAGACTCCATCAGGGAACAGCAGGTCAGCTGCCCCGCTGCAGGTCACATACGGGGACAGGTAGATCCAGATCCACAAGAATAGTAGAGGTAATAAAATGTTAAGGTTAATAATAATAATAATAATAATAATAATAATAACACATTTATTTTATATAGCGCCTTTAAAAGTTGCTTTCTCAAGGCGCTTTACAGGAAAGCTTACATAAAGGAAAACAACAATATAAGACAATATACTATAAATTCAACAAGAAATAAATCACAAAACTTCTGAATTCAATTCTGAAAAAATGTAGCAATTGATATATAGTTTATTTATAGTTATTTTCAAAGCTTCAATATACTGTTATTATAAAATAACTTCATTATTGTTTATTTAATTCTAACAAATAAGTTCTTGTTAAAAACTAACCAAAATTAAAAATAATTAGCTAATAATTTCCACACAGGAGAGACTTGGTGTTGTTTCCAAACAAAAGGGAATATATCGGTATCGGCATCGGCCAAAATGAGTTGAAAAATATCGGCATATCGGGAAAAAAATCCAATATCGTGCATCCCTACATTTAGAGAAAATACTGTCATGAAACAGTTCCTTCTTAAAGGTATAGTTCACCCACAAATCAATATTATGTTATCATTTACTCACCTTTGTGTCATTCCAAAACCAGTATGACTTCCTTATTTCTAATGAAAAATGTCTCATGTGGGACTTCCCTGACTTTCATTATATGGACAAAAACATTTTCTATAATCATAATATCTGCATTTGTGTTACATACAAGTTTGGAACGGCACAAAGACAAGTAAATAATGACAAAATGTTTATTTTTGGATTAGCTATCCCTTTAATATAAATCACATTACAGCACCTGGGATTCTTCTTGTTCTCAATGGGGCACCAAGCTGTAACTTCACATGTTTTCCTTAGTACGTCCAACTTCACACAGGCACCTGTTTGAACACCTTAAGAGGCAAACACAGGAATGAACCTCAGATCATGGAAAGACATAACAGTTTAGGTTTTATTTAGTATTATTCAAATTTGTAAAAAAAAAAAAAAAAGAATTAGCATTTAATTTCACATCAAAATATGATTGTTCTGATATCGAAATGCTTCCTCTCAAGCTGCATAACTTAAAATGGCTTCTTCATGTAACATTACCATGGCTATGTTGGTCAGAAAATCCTTTTTCACAGTCTTTATCTGTTCGACACTGTTTCCCGTGTGTTAGAACCTGAAGTGTGAACATAAAAAACGTCTGTTGAATAGATTATATTTGGCTTAAAACGACAGTGGTGAATGAATCACAAAGTTTGACTTGAGCTACATTTTGTATTGTATTACCAAATAAACTAAAATCAGACTGCACTTACCTCAGGGCAATTACCTTGTTTTTGGTTTTTTGTGACAATGACATTTGTTGACACAAAAAAGGAGTTTCTTCCCTACCGAAGTAAAACAAGAACAACATTATTACCTTGATTTGTTTGACTTATTACCGTAACTTACTACCTCGTTTTAAAAATTGAGCATAAATCTGCTTTATTTAGAAATGACCAAAATTTTTTTTGTGGCAAAAAAAAAAAAAAAAAAAGGTGTACTGTTACCTGATATGGTCCACTGTAGTCCACCACATCCCACACAACTTCTCCAATGTCGAGTTTCGTTATCTTTGCCACTCCCTTAACCTTTGTTGTAACAGAACTCACTACAAGATCATACACTTGATATTCTTTATTCCAAAGCATCATGATACTGGAAAGTAAAGACATAACATTGACTCGGGACTTCGAATCAAGAATCTGTGTTGGTCAGTACATGTAAACACATAATAACAAGTGTAAGTGACTCACTGCCAGAGCTCTTGTTAATGATGCGGGGGCGACATGCAAGAAACAGCGGACACAAACACTTACCAAATGAACATCAAGATCACTCCGTTTAACGTCCATTTCAGGGACCCAAGTCTGACGCTCTTGATTTTGACGAGCTTTTGCGTGTCATATTCACAGAGATTCAGCAAAGTGCAAGGCATGGCAGTGATTTAGTAAACACTGGCGAGAGAAAGATGACTGCGGAGTGCAGCAGTGCTGAGCTCGCGCAGGAGCCAGTAGGTCACATGGTCTTTTGGAAGACAGTTATCTGCCACACTCTTTCTTGGGACGGAGAAAGACTTTTCACTGAGACAAATGTACTCAAAATTATTACATATTTATAACCACTTTAATCTTGAAATCATGCCTTGTCAGTCTTTAACATTATTTTAAATACATTTAAATTTCATTCTTTCTCAGGTTGAATTTTTCATTTGAACTTAAATAAATGAAAGATGAAAAAAATAATTATAATGTATTTATTTAAATGTATGTATGTATATATAATACATATTTGATATATTTCCATTATTTCAGCTTTACCATTCACAGTGGCCCCGGAAACAAAACAAAACATTTCAAGTTCATTTTTGACAAGGTCAAGTAGGACCTCATAAATACAATGATTATTCCTGCCTAAAATAATCTTAAAACAAAATAATAAAATAATAATTTTACAACACTACCGTTCAAAAGTTATGACCAGTAATATATATATTTTTTAATGTTTTTGAAAAACGTCTATTAAGCAGGCTCATTTATTTGAACAGCAATGCTGTAAAACAATAATAGGCTACTGTGATTTTTAAAATAACTATTTTTTTTTTTTAAATATTTTCAAATGCAATTTATTCCTGGGAAAGCTGAGTTTTCAGCAGCCATTACTCCAGGCTTCAGTGTCACATGATCCTTCAGAAATCATTCTAATATGCTGCTTTGGTGCTCAAAAAAACATTTCTTATTATCAGTGTTAAAAACAGCTGTGCTTCGAAATATTTTTGTGGAAACAATGTTACATTTTTCAGTGTTCTTTGATTAATATAAAGTTTTATTTGAAATATAATTCTTTCATAACATTATAAATACCTTTACTGTCACTTTTGATCATCTTTGCTGAATGAAAGTATTAATTTCTTTTAAAAAATCATATACTCATATGTATATGATGGTAGCCTATGAATGTGAATTTGCTATGAATTTACATAACAAAGGTCAAATCCAAGTTAGCTTATTTAACAGCATGCACAGAAGAGTCTATAAGGTTAGAATTTGAGTTTCTTTCATGTTGTTACATTATAGATTTATCAAAATGCTTTTTTCATCTGTCAAGCCATTATCCCATATGTGGATGACAATGGAAGAACTTGAGAGTGGAAAACTTAATTCCCCACATCTTATTGGACATTTGCATAGTAAAATTGTACAGATTACATTTGATCAAACATGTTTCTAACTATGCCTAAACAAACAAACAAACAAGATTTTAATATAGGCAAATTCTGAAAACTGATTACATGAACATTCAATACTGATTGATACATATACATATGAAAACAAATGTAGTCTCATTGTATAAGTGACACGCATAAGCTTTAATATAATACATTTGCAAACTCTCTTGTTTTACCTTGGTTGGTGTAATCTGAACAGTAGTAAACATGGTGCATTTCTCTTACCATGTGCAAGATCACCATCTCCCTGGTGGGAGTTTATCTGTCCACTCTGTGTATTGTGGCTTTGTTTATCATTGTAAGGTTAATTGGGCAATTTATCACCTACCACATCTTAGCCAGTGCCTTTAGTTTTTACAGTGGTATGACTTCTCTCCTTCTGACAGCTTCAAACATATGGAGGACGAAACCTGCAAAAACAATAAATAAATAAATACACAAATAAATATGCAAATAAATAAATAAATGTCTGTATAAATAGACAAATTCTTGTTTAAATACATATAGAAATAATTAAACATGTGATTAAAGTAGGCAAATAAATAAAATAAATTAGTGGACAAATGGAAAATGTTTAAGGAAATGCTAAACTCATCCTATTTATTTTCCTTTGATCACTCATTTATTTCTGAATGTAGTTCCACATTTCTTTTTCCTCTGCACAACATGCTAATGAGAGGGTGTCAACCATGGACTTGGTCGGGGTCATGTCATAGCTGGGGGCGCGTGGCTTTCCCGCTGACAGGAGATGCATGGTGTTAATCCAGTATGGCCTATGTAAAGTCACTTTTTCCATTTAACAGAGCAAGATACATAAAAAACTGAGCTGTATTGTCCGTACAGTATCTCTGACTTTACAAACGACCCAAAGAAAACCAGTGTCGTTTCCTGACGTCGTTTTTTGTAACCCAATTGAGTCTCCAGCTAGAGACAACTGTAATATCAGTATCCCAAGGTCATCGTGAGATGACTGGTATGAAGAGGTTTAATCGAGGAACAGACAGTTTTTTCCCATTAGTTATCAGAACAGAAAATACAGGCGACAAAAGTATGTTTGCCATTGCGTAATATTTTACATTGGCCACTTAAAATATTTTATGATTTAGCTCTCTCATGATTATAACTACAAAACTAACCCTATGAAAAAGTGTAAGATAATAATCAGTCACCTTGACTGATGAAGTTAATACGCATGCGCAGGCAAACGCTCAAGCTCGTCACACACGATCCGCCCACTCTTGCATAATTGACACCCTCTCATTAGCATGTTGCGCAGAGGAAACAAAAGTGGAACTACATTCAGAAATAAATGAGTGATCAAAGGAAAATAGTTAGGATGAGTTTAGCATTTCCTTAAACATTTTCCATTTGCCCACCAATTTATATTATTTATTTGCCTACTTTCATCACATATATAATTATTTATTTATGTATTTAAACAAGAATATGTGTATTTATTATGCACACATTTATTTATTTATTTGTGTATTTATTTATTGTTTTTGCAGGTTTCGTCCTCCATACAAACAGGCATCTGAAAGAGAAGCTCTGGAGTCTCTTCTGTTGTAGCAAGGCACAGGAACAAGCTAGCAAAAGCCAGACAGTTGTGACAGGGGATGTTTGATATGATAAAGACAGCTTACTTCAGGGGATTTGAATTATTAAAATCGAACACTTAATATTTTTGGTCATTTAAATAGTAAGTAAGAAAGTGAAAATAAAATGAAGATTTAGTCACTTTGGATAAAATCATCTGCTAAATGAATACATGTTTAGACTGTTACTAATTGATTGACTTTATACTACAGTTTTCTGATAGTCAGGAGAATAACCAACACAATCTCATGGCAATTCATAACTATTTTACCATTTTGGTAATTTGGTGGCTAATTCGTATGAATCTCACTCATATGTTTTCGTATGATATGATTATGTGGTTATGTTTAGGGATGGACCTTCATGCTTAATTATTTTTTTGTAATGTTTTTGTTCAGTTCACATTGTTCGATTTTATTCAAAATCGCCAACATTTGCTTTCTCTTGAGATCAGGAATAACTAGAAACAAGTTAGTATTTGTTTAATATAATATTTAAATAAGTTGTTCTTGTCATATTGTGTAGGGTAATATGTCTTTTATGGGTTAATGAAATTGTTATTTTTGTCCTGGTGATCTTAAATGTAGACAGACATGTAGTCATATATTTTACTGAACTGTCAAAAATATCAATACAATTTTTATGGATTAATCATATGAATTCTGTTCATGAACAACTGAGAATCTCAAAAAACTATACAGAGATGTTTCACTCATATTACTCATATTTCATACATATACTGCAATTGCATATGAGCCTTGGCTTTACCAGCCTAAAATCTACGCTTTTTTTTATTTGAACTATTGAGCTATTTGAGCATAAGGAATAACATTTATGGGACAGTTCACGTTAGATTTTTTGCTGATTTCAAATGTGTTATTTAAATGCGAGTCTGGCAAGCAGTTTTTGAGACTTTGGTACTTCACCATTCAAGGAAACACACAACATAATATATGAATGCACTGCAAATTGTACAAATGCATACGCTTAGGCATAATTTTATTATAACATTTTTATTTCGAATACAGTGATTTCACTACTGTAATATTTTCTAATCCAAGTTGAATGTAGTCTGCTATATTACTACACAGTAACTTGATGAAAGATGAAAGTTTAAACATAAAACTAGACTATTAGACCATGCAAACAGACTTAGTTAAACATTTTCTGTATCGTTAGCTTGAGAAACTCTGGTAAACCCTTGTTCTCAAAGGTTTGTGGCAATGTATCAACATTCATGATAACCTTGTGCGCTTCATCAAAGACTTCCACACCGATTTCCTTCTTAACTCTGTCTCTCCAGGCACTCAGAACAGGTCTGCCTTGAAACACATCTAGACCTGTACCGACCGCCTTTAAAACACACAAACAGAATTGGTAAATATGTCATGTTTCAGTCAAGCACTTGGTCTAGGAAAACAAATGTGCAGTTTGTAACTGCATCATCTCCACAATGGCTACAAGATCAGCAACAGATATTTGATCTCCAATTATAAATGGCCTGCTCTGCAGAAACTTGTCCTCAAAAGTCTTCAGAGACATATTGAGGTCCTCCACAGCAGCATCCATCTTCTCCTTGGGCACTGGGGCCCCTGTGACTGCAGGCAAGACCCCCTAGAATTGGGAAATGTTAGTTCCACCTCAGAAAATGCACGCATTAAAGAGAGTACGAAACAGCTTAAAGAAAGCTTGCATAATCACAGTATACTCAGTGCACACAAACACAAGTGATCTGTTTAATGTTTAAACAGCGACTCTTACCCTGAACCAGAAGACCTTTGACCCATGAGTTCTTATGTTCGTGTGCTGCCAGGAGAGAAACTCGTCGACTCGTGCACACTTCTGCAGCTCAGCTGGATACCAGTGGTCAGGAGTGTGATGTTTTGCTGCCAAGTACTGCAGTATTGCTATACTAAAGTATACAGTCTTACTAGTCTTACAAAATCTAAATTTGCGTCAAATGTAAATCAGGGTAACAACATACCTCTCTGTCAGAATAAAATCTCCATCTTTGAGAACAGGAACTTTCCTTATGATGCTGACCTTGCCAAATTCATCTCCATATTGTTCACCTTTGAGCACAGAGGAAAAAAAGATATAGGTCTGATGCCTAATGCAGAAAATACAAAACTTTTTTCACTGAAACCAAAGCACAATATAATAAAATATTAAAATTGTGCTTAAAGTAAAAAAAAAAAAAAAACAGGTTTAGACCCGATACGGTTAAAGTTGCAGGTTACCAAGATTACAGTGCACAATTCCATAAAACAGCTAATAAAAAAAACACATGCAGATAAATCCACGGCTTTGAATTCAAAGGGAATTGTATTTATCTTGGCAAATAGGAAGACGGAGCGGCATGGCTGGGAATGCAAATCGAGATACAATTCCAGTGGCATTTTGGAGGGGAAGTGTCCAAGATGAGCTATTCGCCAAACCTGAAACCTCTTACCCTCCCTGACACCCTCATATGCTCTGTATTTATGCTCCGCCCTCCAGGGGTCAGTAGTAGGCCTACAATGTTTTTGCGAAACCTAAAACTAGGTTACTATGTTGTGGCTGTCGGCTTCGTTGATCTAATTCTGTGCTATTGTTGTTATGATCAAAGACAAATGGCAAGAGCTGAGAAAAACTTGTCTTGTCTGAGATATCGAAGGGACGAGAACTCTTAACACATTGTAAAGAAATTGAGAAGCTTCAAATATTGCTAATATATTCCTAATTCCTAATCACTAAAATATTAGTCATCAATTAATTTGCATTTACCATGTTTTAAGAGCATTATTATAGATACCTGAAAATTAGAATTAGACAGAGTTTATAGGCAAAACCTGCTGTTTAGATTTATTTCCTGTTTTCAGTAATAGCCTTTCAATCATCTTTTTACACTGCAATGCATGCATTTTCTCCTATTATACTGTAGCCTAATTTCAGCAATGCAGATTCAAATGCATATGCAACACTTTTATGCTTATAGGCTTCTTATTTTAGAGGTATTTTTCCAGCATCAAAAACTGCTTTACAAAAAAAAGGAGAATTTGAAATGTTGGAATATCATAAAATTAAGATCAGACTTTTTATTTTACTTTATATATATTTATAAAACACTCCAGGTTTAAAATACCATGTGCACTGATAATGACAAGTCAGAAAGTTTAATCATTTTTAATTGAAGAATTCTGCTACATGATGGCCCAAGAACACTTTTTACAAAAGGAAAATTTGATTCATAAGTCAGTACAGCAGCACCTTCTGTTCTGGAGCAAAGCAGTGAGTGAGTAGTATATCCAATGAATTAAAGGTATAGTTCATCCAGAAATTGAAATTAATTTACTCACCCTCATGTCGTTACAAACTTGTGTGACTTTCTTCTTGGAGAGAAAGTTATAATGATCTTTTATTTTATTTATATGGAAAGTCGTTAAGTTATAGCATCAAAGGAGCACAATTTCAAGTAAGGGGAACCAGGGGATTGTTGTTATCAGATAAACATTCAGTCACATAAATTACTCTGGACTGATAATCAAATCCATGCTTTCTAAACTTCCTAAAACCATTATGGAGATACATCAGAAGTTACTTTGTGTTGCACATCCTCTCCTTATTCGCCCTGCATTACTTCTAAGCATTCAAGCTCAAAGGTCATTCAAGTGTGCTTTGGAGTTGACCTTCTCAGTGAGGTCAGGGTGTGAGTGCATAGTTTGGATTTTAAAAGGGTGGGTTCTTGTTGGTTTTGTGTTGTATTTCACAGTAAAAGTACAATAAAGAGATTCATACACCTTTTGATGCATAAAAATATACTGACACACCTCTACACCATATTACACTGCATTGATTTATTCTTAGGGAAATCACAAACCTAAATTTCAAATACAATTACCATATTTAACTCTTTGTATTCTGTGTTTAATTGTTAGATAATTCATCAGAGCCCCATCAAACTCACAAGAGAAGTAAACAAAGACTGCTTGTGGTTTGGAAGAACCAATATAATGGTTCTGGTTAGGCCAGTGGGGTTTTCCTGCTGAGGCTCCCAGCAAGACTTCACTTAAAAGTCTGGTTTGAATTTAAAGAGGCATGTGATACCAGATTATAGCAGATACACAGATAAGAACCAAAAGTCTGGCTAAGATTGTTTCTCCATGTTCTCTACTATAAATGACCGACGGTATTAACAGATTCACTTTTTTATTGCTCTGAGAGACATGCAATGCTTGTGCTAGATTAGGTGGTGTATTTTCTAACAAACCCCAAAGAAAACTTCAAATTTGATACACCTTTTTAAGGATTCGTATTTTTGTTTGTTATAATTCGTAATAGGAAAAAGGGAAAAGCAGATGACACAACACTGCTTCGAAATCTTTTGCTTTCATTTTATAAATTTGTGATCAAATGAGAATTTAAATTTGATTATAGTGCATTAACCTTAAAATGTTCTCATAGTCTAAATGTAAGTAAATAATAATAATAATTAAAAAAAACTTCCATCCCATCATCCCTGTGGTTTTACATTACCTTGTGGTCAGATTTTGATCAGGCGAGGAAATGGGATGCAAGTTGTGACTATCTGGGCTTCCTGTTTTCCTCTCCAACTCATTTGGGGAAATTCTCCACCATGAGCTCATCCCCATCTATGCAGGTGAACGTTCCTGGGGTTAACCAACTGTATACACCTATGACCTTTGCACGTAAAATAACCATATCATGTATCTATGTGTGTGTATAGGATGAACTGCATCATTCATGTGGGCATATGAGTAAGTGAATATGTTTTCCAGCTTTCTTTAACAAAGATGACAATGTTTTGCTTACATAAGCACCGTAGGTTGACGCAGTGACAAAGCTACGAGCCCTTAGTCCAAGAGGCTTACCAGGGGAGGGAAAAACAACATCTGAGGCTCATAGTGGGGCATTAAAAGTAAATTAAGCCTCATTAGTTTTTTTGTGCTCTCCTGCACCTGCATCTTTGGTACACTCCCATGAAGTTAAAAAGGCAATTCAAACATTAACTTAGACATACACAAACACTTTTCATAATGTAACCCATTAATCTGTAATCACCGATTTGAAAGATTGACTGAAAATGTTCTTCATATTTGTGATTATTGTATTGCAACCTCTTGATCATCGCTAACACATTATTTGTGGTATGTTAGTCATTACAGACACTGACAAAAAACATATGTAGAATGTGCAAAGATCTGTGGTCTTTTCAACACTTCTGTAAACAGAATTCAAAAAGCATGGGTTTCTTTTTTGAGACATTAAGAGATTATATTGGCTTGTTGTCATGTAAACTAAAATGAGATCTTAATTCTTTTTTTTGTGGTTAGCCATGCATGGTGTGATTACTTCAATGGTGAGTTGAATTTAAAATTATGTTACGAAAAAAGATGAATGCAAGCAATGTATGATTTTGCTTGAAGAGTAGGTTTGTCTCCATTATCATTTGAAAGGGGGTTCTCTCTAGTGTTCAGGGAGCAGAGTGGAGTTTGAACCATATTTCCATTGAAAAAAAAGAGACAAATATAAGGAATCTAATTGATAAATCTTTTTGTAATTTGCTTATTTACTAAAAACCATCTGAATGAACCGATACACTAGAATGAATATGACTTTACAAGTATGAGAGGCTGTATCCAAAATCAAATACTTCTTTAGGCCTACTATTTAGTAGGTCACCTGCATATGTGGATGCGCTCATAGTGGAGAATTTCCCCAAATGAGTTGGAGAGAAAAACAGGAAGCCTAGAAATTAACAACTCGCATCCCATTACCTCAGCTGATCAAAATCTGACCACAAGTTAATGTAAAACCAAATGGATTACGGAATGAACTTTTTTAACAATGTATAGCCTAGGTGAAAAGTCCCAGATGACCTACTATTTGGGGCAAGATTCTGACTTTACTCTCCCATGAGGCCACGGGAGAACATTTGTGAATGGCAGTAAAGAGATGCTAGTTAAATGATAATGGCAGCATGACGAATATAGCAAGTCCGGATTACATTCATGCTACACACACATTTATACTATGTAAAGTCTAAATTTTTAACTGTCACTAATTATTTATTCAAAAGAAATAGCTACCTACTCAAAAAGTATGCAATTGTGGATGCAGCCAGAGAACCATTTAAAGGGATAGTTCACCTTCAGTTGCTGGTCCCCATTGACTTTCATAGTGTTTTTTCTTCTGCATACTTTAAGTCAATGGGGATGGGGACCAGCAACTGAAGGTGAACTATCCCTTTAAGAATAAACTTTCCAAAAGCTATATCTATGGACTGTTTAGGAAGAACTGACTCATTAAAATGACAGTAGGGGACAAAACTATAGCTTACAAGTATTTGTCTCCGCTCGCTCTGCAATAAAGTAATAAATGTGATTTCAAAAAAGTTTTGAGCCTTAAGAACGCCACACGCGGAATCTTAGCTAGCCTACCTCTGTTTCATTTCCTTTGCCATCGTTTTATTCGTCAGAAACATTTTACAAATCACGAGACTATTTTGTTGTTTCCATGAATAAATAGTCACTATAAAAGTGAGACAAACCCGACGTCTCACAATATTAGCCACAGTGTCGCACACTACAATCAGAAAAATAGCGGGCGACTTAGAGATGAGAGGATGCCCGAAATAAAAAAACACCCTACCTTATGTTTGTATTTGTGAATAAACACTTTACAGAGTATATATGCTAACCAGGTATTAATCTGCAGTTTCATTTTTATCCTATTCTGACAGTTTGATTTGACAGACACTGACCCCTCACCTCTGTACTAGCCTTTATTAAATCATACTCACAGTCACAATCATGCTATTATTCTGTCATGATTACCTGAAACTATTCAGCACTCTTGCTAGTGATATTTAGGGTTTACTGACTATTTTAACACTAAGTAATTGAAATATTTGATGTAGCCTAAATCTAAATTTAAATCTTAGTAGGCTTCATAAATCTTTATAAATCTAAATAGGCTATAGCTTAATATAGCCTAAGGCTTTATCTAAAATGTCAAAAATGAATAGAACATGCAAATTAGGCAATTAATAAGGCCAGGTGGAAATTAAATTTGGAAGTTGTTTTTCTACACTCTAGACTAGGCTGTATTTTATTATGAGTGTCCCATTTGATTCGCTCACAGAGGCAAAAGAGTTAAAAGTCTCATGGTGAGACTAGGCAATATTGTCACTCCGGCCCATAAAAAAAATGTGTATTGGAGGAAAGAGAACAAAGAAATCATTGCATATAAATAAGTGCAGTAGGCTATCTGCAGCAGCAGTCGTTCACAGGCATCGCGCGAGCTTGCGCCGCAGCCTTCTCAGACACTTCCACTTAAAGCAGCGGAGCTCGAAGATACAGGAGGAGGATGCGGGTCTCCGGGCTTCTGTCAGGCGCTTTCGCTCTGCATGTGCTCCTGACCGTGAGATGCACGCCTTTGCATGAGGGACGAGGACTCGTGAAGCACAACGAGCCTCCGGTGAGTTTATTAATGCACACATTTGATGCGTTGTTTCATTCTACACTCTTAAAAATAAAGGTGCTTCACGATGCCATAGAAGAACCTTTTTGTCTAAATGGTTCCATAAAGAACCTTTAACATCTGAAGAACCTTTCTGTTTGACAAAAGGTTCTTTGTGGCGAAAAAAGGTTCTTCAGATTATAAAAAGGTAATAAAGAGATGGTTCTTTAAAGAACCTATGACTGAATGGTTCTTTGTGGAACTAAAAATGGTTCTTCTATGGCATCGCTTGAAGAACCTTTTGAAGCACCTTTATTTTTAAGAGTGTAGCTCTGGAAAACGCTGCTCTAGCGTTGTAACTTGCTACAACATTTTGAGTTTTGAGTTTGTTTAAAGTTTTACTTTTGAATGTTTAATAAAATACATTTTATTTTACTTTCATGCTGCATGGCAAAAGCATGAACAAAGCAAAATTTGATAAGTTTTGGCTTGTTACAATTATTGTTATAATTCAAAATCGTAAAACAGCGTCTGCAGCCTCTACATTTACAAGCCAGAACCTGTCAATTTCATCTGGGTTTGTTCACTTTTTTATGATTTAGATTAAGTAAATGATGCTTATGAGAGCCGTTAATTTGATCTCATTTAACTGTTTAACTGCCATTAAATGCTCTTGATAAAAGTTTTTTTTTTTCCAATTTAAAATATACTCACAGGCTTACAGTTTTCTGTTTATACCCTTTATTGGACATGTTTGTTTGATTGTTAAAATGGCCTAATCTACCTGTCATCACATTCCTAAAACTGAGGAATGGATTTTAGTGTTGTTTATTATGACTCAGGTGTAAAACTTAAACATAATGTTGTCAGTTTGTTCTCTCAGCGATGACAAAAGAGCGAGGGATTGTGCAGGCATGGGCAAGTTTGTCTTTTCTGTGCCATCTGGAGGGTCACACACTCCCTCACTCTCACACATGCACGGATGCATATCCTATTGTAGAGAGAATTTAGGGAATGTGATAGTCTTCTCACAGAAATCGTGCTGTCCTTTTTCCTGGCACGATTATTTCGGCCCCTTGCTCCCAGACACGTCATCTGCTAAAAGAGAATAGAATATGATCTCACAGTGTTTTTGACCCAGTCACTGGGAGCAGAAAACACTGCAAAGAAGGAGGCTCTAGGACACTCATTTATACAGTTTATTTGAGGTTAATATATGCAGCTTAAATATTTACACCACTTGAGGCAAGTAATTTTCAATTAACTTTAGTTAAGGTTGAATGCCTGAACACAAGAAGCATAAGAAACACATAAAAGTTGTCATATCCACAGGTTAAGCATTATTTGCTAGTTTATAAGTGGAGCCACAATTTACTGGTAAAAAACATCAAAATGAAAAAAATGGGCAAATAAAGACGATTGTTAATAATACACTCCTGTAGTGGGACTGTGCTGTCTAAGAGCAGTTTTATTTGGTCTGTTGGTTGTAGCGTCTGGACCAATCAAACACACAATATATATTTTGTTAGCTAGATTTAACAAATACTCTGTAACACCCCTCAGTTAACAAGCCATATGAGGACCTACGGTTGAATATTTGTTCGGATCCTCTAAAGCTTAATTTATCTTGTCATGAAGTGTTGTGATATGTTGGTGTAAGGATTAGCTTTTCTTTTTTCTCTCCCTGTCTGATGTCTGTAAACCAGATTGGACAGTGACCCAGATCTTTGATCCTGCACTCTACCCATCCAAAATCTGTTTGTTTTTTTTAGGGTCGAAAGACTAATTTAGCACTTTTGATCAATGTGGAAAGAGGAGGGGTCGACAACTATCATACTAAATCAAACAATATTCCAGCATGCATGATCCATTTACTTCAAGTACTATAGTTTATCATTTCATGGAGACCTTTACTCAGTTGGTCCTGAAGTTATGAGTTATGATTTAGATGTTTGTTTCTTAAAGGTGATGTGTGTAATTTCCGTGGTAATAGTCACCAAACTGAAGAAAAAATAATGATTGTTTCCAAACAGGTGTTCAGTACAAGTTTAACTCAATTAATAGCATTTGTGACAAAGGTGATTACCTGAAAAAAAATTCAACTTGTTCCTGCATTCTTTATAAAAAAGCATAAATCAAGGTTACAGTGAGGGACTTAAAAATAATTTAAAAGGAGAAATGTAAGCTTAACATTTTATAGTTACATAATTTTTTCTTTAAAACCTGCATTACTTGCACAGTAGATTTCTCTTAATTTTACGGTTATTTTACACCATTATGTTTGTCATGAACTAAATTTGAAAAACGAGATATACATATACATAGTAAAGGTTAGTCAGTGATTTTTTTGAATGAATACACACATGTAGATTAGAACTTGTGACTACACTATTAAAACAGTGGCTGCATTCAAATATGCATACTTCCCTACTATATAGTATGTGAAAAACAGAATGTGAAAAGTGCTTCACTGTAACCCAAATTTTTGCTTTTTTAAAGAAAGGGAAATGTAGAAATAATTTTTTTGTCATCAACATTATGCCACAATTGCTGCCAATTGAGCGTAACTTGTACTGAACCCAGAATATTCCCTGAAGTAAAAATAAAAATGTTTTGATAGCTCAACAGAACATTTACATGTTTTGAAAAATCAGTCTGCAAATTGATTTATTTACAGTTGAGTTGTATCTGTATTGGCATATGGGATAGGTGAAAGTGTTACACAAAGTTAAGCTTTAAATCACTGTTTTGCTACTGAAAGTGGCTTGTTGAGTTTGTTAAAAGCAATGACAAAAATCCTAAAAAAATTAATCCATTATGCAACACGAGCACCTCACATTTTTTTGCAACATAATGGTCGCATATTCACACAATATCGCTCTTTCTTGTCAATCTTGCTAAACAAAGGCCACTGTTTTGGAACAGTTCAGATATCATTAGCTTGATCTCAGTGAATCTGGATATCTGCTGGTGTTTTTACTGTAGGACAGAGTTCTGGAGAATAGCACATAGGGGCAAACATGGCTCTCAGATGCACTCTTATCAGGAGTGGGAGCTGAAAGCATGTGTTAACACAAGAGACATGGGAGCTCTAGGCCAGGACAGGCAGTTTTGTATGAGTGAGGCTCAAGCACAGACCTACACTGGCAAATTTAACCATATATGAAAGGAGAAAGCAGCATTTATAACTTTGCTTTGTCTGGGGGGCTTATCTGAATCATAAATTATGTCAAACTACAGGCAAAACGCTGACTCAAAATATTTCCAGCATTAAAAAAATGAATCAGAAAGCATTGTTGGCTAGCTTTCAAACTCACTGAGACAAGTTTTTCTCTCCCTGTCTGTGAACCTATGAATTTTGATTCCACTCTAAAAATATATTTTCAGTAGCTTTAGGGTCAGATGGTTCATTTAAACAGTGCTGATAACAGTGGACAGCTACATTCTCACACTTATTTCAAAATTCACTCTGATCTTTGCAGAAAAAAGTAGCAGAAAAAAAAACATTGTATTCCTTTCCACATCATGCCACTACCTGTGTGTATTTAAAATGAAATTGTGTTGCTTTAATCTCCTCAGACATTTAATGAAATAAACTGCTTAAACTTTGGGGATTCTGTTTTGGCAGAACATCAAGATACCTTGGGCAATGCTTTCTCTATAAATTATTACACACACACACACACACATAAAATAGCAACCTATTGTGTTGACTTCATTTCCCCCTGCATAATAAAGCCAAATGTGTCCTAACTTGCCCTGCATTTTTGAGAAGTGGGTCAAACACATATACGTTTGAACTGGAGTTCTTGAAACTTGCATTGTATGAACAATGCAGAAAGCACCTCATCTTTGTGTGTGCCAGATGTGGAATGTGTGTGTTATTACAGGGTAATGGCAGATCTTGCCCACTCATAGGTCAGAAGTCACAATGCAGTTGGATGTTATGATGACATAAACAACTGAGAAAAGAAATTTAATCAAGCATCTGATTTGAATTTCACTTTAACATTTTGTATCCAGATTGGTCATGAGATTAGATTGAGCTGTACAGTGTAAGTATTGGTGTTCCATGAGCTGTACAAGGAGCATGTTTTTCATTTCTGTATTAAAATTATTTTTATGGCATAAAATAATAAAATATCAGGTTGATACAACTGTCCTGATGTTATAATAAAGAAATAAATATTGAAATTTCTGAAAAAAACGTTTATTTTTAATTATAAATATTAAAATAATTTAATATTTTATCAATATTTTAAGAACCTGCTTTGACTGTTTCATTGCTTATTTTAAAATACTTAATCCTATTTAAAACACTAAATCAAAGTAATGTGGTGCACCAACAAGCAGAATCATGCAGGGGGGAAAAACCATAAAACAGGAAATTATGCTTTCTAGGTCAATATGTATCTTAAAATATCAGAGTCCAGGTGAAGGGAGACTAAAATGTCATGTGGTGCAACTCCCTAAAAACATAATAATTTGTAAATTAATGATTTATCATATTTGTGAAAACACCTTTACCTTGAAGATGTGTGTGTATATATATATACGTATGTATGTGTGTGTGTGTAAACTTGATTGGTTAATAATGATTAAGATGTGTTCATGTATTCAAAATACTTTTTTTTTTTGCTTTATGATACATATGAACATAATATACTGTAATGTTAAACATAATTTTAAAGTCAATAAATGTTGAAAATGGCGTTGAAAATGAACCACAACTGTCATGTTTGAAATCAGCATGCTGGTAGAAAGTCTCGCTCTGAGACCAGGGCACATTCCATAGTTCCTGCTGGGCATTGTCTCCAATATAGCAGCTCTGCCTCACGCATGAGGAGTCACCTCTGTGCCGCCATCCCTAGGAGAGAGACACGGGGTCACTGAGGGGAAAACGTTTAGCCTGTTTGCTGTTTCTTTGCAAAAGTCCTAAACATTTTACATGTTGTAAAACAAGGGCACCTTGTCAGAACTGTTTTTCCTCTTAGTCCAAAGAAAGACATGAAGATAACATACACATTTGAATATCACACTATAGAACTCATTGTAAATTCTTCAGATCGTAACATATTTAGCTTTTTGAGGTAAATGCTGATTTCATGTAAATGAACTATTTAGACATTTTTCTCTAAATGAGTAAAAGGTGAGCACTGTAAATGAAAGCTGAAACATCCTGAAGTTTAAAGCATCTATAAATGTCCAGAATTCTGCCTGAAAACGCCACAGTGCTGCCCACGGCATTTGTCTCAGTTTTTAACGCCCATGTTAATGAACAGCCATTTCCTCCAAAGAATGTTTAGGGAGTCCTAAACACTAAGCAGTCCATCCGCTATCATATCCCACAGTAAGTAAACAGCATCAACCAGGAAAGAACATGATTTTGCTTTTTGTATCAGATTAGTGTGGTTTGGCTTGTTTGTTTTTATTTAATGTTTTAACATTTACATGCAAGATGTTTATTATCATAAACTGTGGCCTTGCCAAACGGGTTCAGTATGTTTTTTTAAACTAATGTCAGTTTATCATATTTGAGACAAATAGACTTTAGTTAAATAAATATGTCAAGAGCATTTTCTGGCAATATACTTTAATATACAGTAAACTACTGTTCAAATTTTAGGGGTTGTTTAGGATTGTTTTTGAACAATGCTCACCACGGCTGCATTTATTTGAAGAAGAAAAAAAGTAAAAACAATAATATTTTGAAATACAATACAATACAATTTAAAACAACTGTTTTCTAATTGAATGTATTTTAAACTGTTATTTATTCCTGTGATGGCAAAGTTTAATTTTCAGCATCATTACTCCAGTCTTCAGTGTCACATGATCCTTCAGAAATCCTTCTAATATACTGGTTTGCTACTCAAGAAACATTTCTTCTCAGAAATCTTTCAGTGTTCCCATGGGGGGATGAAAAGTGCCACAAAATTGTTAAAAATGTATTTCTCCAATACACAACTTTTAGTGGAGAAACATGCTTTTTGTCTGCATAATGGTGTAGTGATGATAACTAGCTAACCAGTATTAGCATGGGTAATATCCTTCAGCAAATTTGTATAGTGATTGTTGCCATTCAGTTCATTCCTTCTTTATATCGCAGGGTTTATCGCAGATTCATCATTCCCTCTCTGAAAAGAGGAGAGACAGGGTCCCCCACCCTCAGGACACCTTCAAACCTCAAGCATGGCCAAAAGATGAGCCACAGCTCAACACCCAGCTCAAGAACAGCCCCGGGGGTGCAGGTCCACTGCGCTGTGGCGTCCCAGACTACCCTGACCAGAGAGAGGTGCATCTCAGCAGGCACCCCCGACAGAAACGCTTTGTGATTTTTGGAGGACGCTGGCCAAAAACTGACCTCACTTACAAGTAAGGTGTACAAGGAAATCAAGATCATTCATTATAATTCTAAGTAATATATACACCATTTTTTCTAGTGTGCCTACTGCATTTTAAATTATGGGAGGCGCTTGAGAGGAGAAGTTCCACTCAAAAAGACTGAAATTATTTCAATTTATTAAATTGTAATTGTACAAATAATCCATATTTTTTCAGTTTGACCGAATAAGTTAAGTCTATTCTATCTGCTGCATTATTTCCCTCCTCATGATTTATTTTTTCTTTTGTAATCTGCTGTAACGATATGAAAAAAGGCAACATATACTGTGCATTTGTTGTCTGTTCTCCTGATTAAATTACAATATACTGTATCTCATGAATAATTCACTAATAATTCACAATAATTATTGTGAATTATTAGATGTGAGAAACAGATGTGAACAATAATTCACATCTAATTTTTCTCCCCAAATCCACGTCTTATTCCAGGTTTGATATAATAATATATAATTATTATTTGCTTATTATTAGCTTATAAATCAACTGTGTAACTTTAGTGTGTAAGCTTAGTCCTACTTCATGGTATTCCATGTGCACCAAGTAACTGAAAGTATCTTGTTACGATGGTTGATTTTAATTATTTAATAATAACAACAACAACAACAATAATAATAACCATTTAGCTTTCTAATAATCTTGGAATTGTATACTATGAAAATTGCTGGCACAATGACAAATGGTGGCACAGTGCCTGTCTGTTTTCATCATAACAAAAGGGTCATTTTTGTCCTTATTTAATATCTGAATAAACGATAATGTTTGTGTGCTGATAGCACTTTCTATTTTTGTTCTGATCATGCTTACAGCAGTCAGTGTATGTGGAGGAATGCAGAGACATTATAGCCAGACCTTTGAAGGAGAAAAGGGTCGTCCCTGAGAGAGTAGTAATCAGCAACATTTGTACAGGAATCTATTCACAGGCAGCACAGTGTGGATGCATCCGGTTGAAGATGTAGGATACTCAATTTTCTTTCTGAGGTCTTGTTGCTCTCCATTGTTCTTTGTGTACTATTTTAATGGCTGAATAGTACAGAGGCATGCATTGTGTATTAGAATGGGGCATTATAAGATAAACGAAATGTTTTTGAAGGAAAGTGTGTGTGTTTATATGTGTGTGTGTGTGTGTGTGTATATATATATATATGTGAATATATATAAACACACAGCGTCACACACGGCGAGCTAGAGTGAGCGGAGGCCGGCTTGAGAACGGCGTGGCCGGCGGATTCGACGAAGGAGCGGCCGACGGGCTTGCAGCAACCACATGTGACGACCCCGGGCTGGACTCCGCTTCATCCACGGTGAAAGCCGATCCAGCGATCCACAGCGCGAAGTTGATGTATTTCCTCAACGACCAACACGGATTAGCTCCAGGCATAACGAAGCGGATATCGTCCTCTTTTGGAAGGCCAAACAAAGTAGTTTCGCTTTTACAACGAAACACACAGCGCCTTCACGACATGGCGGCGGCGGCAACAACAATACTACAGCGAGAATAAAAGTTACGCTTTCTTTCTTTGCGTGAACATTTGGGCGGCGTTATGCAAATCTTCCCACATCGTGACGTAGACATGTGGGGGCGTGTTAGAACGAGCCGTTTTAGGTAGGTGTGGCTGACTCTTAACTTTTATAAAGAATATCTTTTTGGATTTGAGACTTTAGTCTTTGCAACTTTACAGATCTTCTTTATGCACCAAGAGCTTGTAACACTCCAAAGAGAAAGGAAAAATTGAAATCGCATCATATGACCCCTTTAAATTGTGTTCCGATTACGGGTTTGGAACTACATGGGGGTAAGTGATTAATGACAAAATTTTCATTTTGGGGTGGAGTAACCCTTTAAGTTCCTATTAACTTGAGCTTAACTTGAGCTATGTGGATTTGTACTGCTGTTCAACACAAATATTTGAAGAGTGCTCACCTTTATGTAAATGACTGTAATAAAAGGTTAGTAATGCCCAAATTGTAAGTGACGATCCAGATTAATCTGATACGTGTCTGAGGTAACAGGATCCCTGGAGGGTGAGTTCTGCTCCTGTCAGAGAACTGCGTCATGAAGCTACACATAATACCACTGAAACCACAGTTTCATTATGCTCATAAAACAACCATTCAGAGCACATTATGAGATCATGTGACATGCTCACCAGACAGATACCTATGGTGATCACTGGTCATATGAATCACTGGTGGTTTCTGATGTGGGTTTGTGTCGGTTGGTGGTCCAGCAGTGCAAGGACCAGTGGTCTGTAACACAATGCGACACACACACTGCAGGGGCAAACGTGTGTTTTGTTGATAAACTTTGAGTATGACTGTGTCTATGTGTGTTCAGAATCCAGCGTTTCCCATGGCAGATGAGGGAGGATAAAGTAAAGCGGGTTTTACAGGAAGCTCTCAAGGTTTGGAGTGATGTCACACCCCTCACCTTTACTGAGGTTATCAGCCAAGAAGCCGACATAGTCATTGACTTTGCAAGGTAACAAAAAAAAATCATCCTTCAATATGCCTAGGTGTAACAGAGTGAAGCAGTTTAAGTCATTTTTGCTTTTGGTCTCTGGCTCCTGTTCATCTTCCTAAACTGATATGATAGTAGTCTGGTGAATTTCATATTGACACCTGAGTGCCATGCAAAATCATATTCTCAGTTATAGTCGTTTTGAAAATACCCTCTTCACAGGTGTATTTGTCATCCTTGATTAATTGATCCTGCAAACAAATACAAGGGTTACAAAATAAAGTGAGTACTAGTGTAGTATTCAATATAGTATTATAGTATAGTACAACACAGAATAGTAAAGTAAAATATAAATTATGAAATTACTGTAAAATATAAAATATATAGTATAATACAGCAGAGTATACAATTTAGTATAATAAGTTTGGGACTTGTGTATCTCACACGAGTCTACATTACTTAACACGGAAATATTTGTCATATTTCATATAACAGATTTTCATATTTATGTCTTTAGGTATACAACCAAAGAAATTAATAAGTGAACAAATTTTAAATATATCACATATCAAATCATATCACATCCAATAGTTCTTAATGTCAGTCTATTTTCTGCTATGTTAATACTGGCAGAAAATAGTTAAAGGGGTCATATGATGCTTTTTTAAAGATAATTTTTTTGTGTATTTGGTGTAACAGAATATGTTGACATGCTTTAATGTTCAAAAAACACATTATTTTTCAAATACTGTACATTATTGTAGGTCCTCTATGCCCTCTATGACATGGCTGCTTCAACACTAACTGCGGTTACTGAAACCACACCTTCTTTCTTTGCGTGCACATTTGGGCGCATTATGCAAATATTTCCACATAGTGACCAAGATATGCGGGGGCGTGTTAGAACGAGCCGTTTTAGGGGGGTGTGGCAGAGTCTTAACTTTGATCAAGAATATCTCTTTGGTTTTGAGACTTTAGTCTTTGCAACTTCAGGGATCTTATCTATGCACAATCAGCTTGTAACACTCCAAAGAGAAAGGAAAACTTGAAATCGCATCATATGACCCCTTTAACACTGAATATTTAGTTCAAGTCACACGTATAAATGGGGAATGTAGTGCTTTAACTTGTTTATTTTTATGTGATAGTCCTACTGTGATGCAAAGATATTAAATAGTGAGTATATATATATATATATATATATATATATATATAATTACATATATATGTGTGTGTGTGTTTTCCATATAAGGTACTGGCATGGTGATAATTTGCCCTTTGATGGCCCCGGTGGAATCCTGGCTCATGCTTTTTTCCCGAGAACACATCGGGAGGGAGACATTCATTTTGACTATGATGAGTCCTGGACGGTTGGCAATGAACTTGGTAAATTGCAGAATATTCATCTTACTGCTTCACTGCCTGCCACTCACTTGGAAATCTGGAAATCTCAAATACAGATAACACACATTGTAAAGGAATGAATCAGTGAATGTATTATAGATTCTGTTTTCAAAAAATTACTTGGAAAGTTTGGATACATCTCTAATACGTTTTAAGTTTTTTGCATATTTGGCTCCAACCATAAACCCAGTCCACATCCTTATGGGATTTGACAGATTAAACTGATTAAAGCGATTAATATGTTTTTTTTATCATACAAATGCATGACATCATACAAGGTTTGTGTTATTTTAAGGTTGCTGCACCTTTTGAGTTCATGGTGAGATGTCACCATAGACACGAGCAAAGGCAAGATGTCTGGTTTTCCGTCCTCTCAGTCCACACAGACAGCTACTCTCAGCTGTTGAATGAGAAAGTCTTCTGGCATCACACTGACACTTACATCATTACTACAGAAACCGATGTAGATGCACCAGATGTTGATGACCCTGTCTGAACAAACAGATCAGAACAAACAAAATGACAGTCATTCCTTAAGATCAGATATAAAAGCCAAATCAGATTTGTGTGAAAATGCCTGATTTTAAATGTCATTCTACAGGAACTGATCTTCTTCAGGTGGCAGCACATGAGTTTGGTCATGTCCTGGGTCTACAGCATTCTCTGGAGCCTGGAGCCTTAATGTCCCCATTTTACAGCTTCTCTTATCCTCTCCAGCTCAGTGAGGATGACAAGAAAGGGATTCAATACCTCTATGGCCCCCGGCTGCAAGCCTCGGTCCAAATCCCTACAGAAACCAATGAGATTATCACCAGTGCAGTGAGTCACCGAACATTTAAACATTGAAAAAATTACACATTTAAAAGCAATATCAACAGCATTGCCATAATGTTGATTACCACAAAAGATTAAAAAAAATAAATAAAAATTGAGATTACGTTGAGGCTCTTACAAATGGAAGTAAATGATAATATACTCACTGTTTCAATAGACTAAAGATGTTAACAATTACATTTTTTATTGAGTTATTTGTCAATTTAACCTTAATTTTATTTTATTTTTTTAGAGAAAACCAGAGGAAATTCATAATTATTTTTTGTGGTAATCATTATTAATGTTATAAATATATTGCAATTGTATTGTATTATAATTATTATTGTATTAAGCCCAAAATATTCCTAAAACATCACATATTTTAAATCAGTTTGTGCCCTTCATTCTCACTTACGTTATCCCATCTCCTCTCGCTGTCACTGTTTGTAGCCTGATTCTTGTCACACAGACTTCGATGCTGTGTCTGTAATCCGTGGGGAATTGTTCTTCTTCAAGGCCAGCTATGCCTGGCGCATCAGGGAGGGCCGTCTGCAGGCGGGATACCCTGCCCTGGCCTCTCGACACTGGAGGGGCATTCCAGAGAATATAGGCGCCGCCTATGAAGACAAAAAGGGCAATATCTGGTTCTTTGAAGGTGGGTGAGTTCAGCACCAGTGGCTGACTGTGGTGATTTGTGGTTGGAGGACAGGATCAGACAGGCCTGGTTATATACATATCTATGGTGGCGCGGTACTTCCCCTTGACCCATATCTGAAGCATCCTGCTTCATCCTGTGCCTCTAATGCAGGGCATGATAAAACATGAGCACACAGAACACATGCTACTAACAACAGATAAATATATGTGTTGTGCAGTGCAGTACCAAAACAGTACTGTACATTTATAGGTGGTTATTGTATCTCAGATGGAACTTGTGAATTTCACAGAATGAAATGTATCATTTCAAGATTGAAAATTTGGGTTAAACTTTACTCTGTGCATTTAGAACAGGAATAGCATTGGTTCAGTGAGTCAAACATGTGGTATGTTGATGTGAATGTACTTGATTATGATTATCACTCGAGACAATTTTATAGACAAAAGGTGTTTGTGGATCCTTAAAAAGCATTAAAACATCTTAAATTCACTTTTCCATAATTTATGGCCATAAAAGTCTAAACATGCCATTTTGTGATCTGTATAACATTTAAGATTATTTACTGTCTCTAAAAAAATAATCTCTAAATAATCTAAGCCATTTTAGAATATTGAATATCATTCAAAAGCTGAAAAATATCAGAACCTTTTTATTTTTTATTTAATCACCCAGCAACTGGACGTTTAAGTTATGACATGACATTTTGATTAAAAATTACAAGGTCAAAAAAA
>NW_015505455.1:832897-838933 GCF_001515645.1 Sinocyclocheilus grahami | reverse complement strand
AAGATTTGTCTCCACCTACTGGCTGTTTTAGTTTAATATTTAAAGTAGAATTTCAGTCAAATGTTATGTTTAAATATTAAAAATTTTATTTTTAGAATTATTTATGTAATACAAAATGTGTTTGTGGGTCAAAGTGACTCAAAAGATGGAGTTGGTCATGTTCACAAAGTCACTCATGAATAGCATCCTAATTTCCTGCCGAAATGATGCTGCTTCAATCCATGTCAGGGAATCGGCAGAGAAAAAGGCAGTCATTTGATCTGTCACTGCTCAGCCAGTTTTAATTGGTGAGTGTGACAGACCTCGATATTTCAGCAGCAATAGTCAGTGGCAGTTGTTTAGAATTAAGTTGTGTTACACCACATACTTCTGCATACTCACAGTTCTGATTTATAATTACTAAGTATGTAGTTGTGCAATATTCTGCAATATTAATACATTGTGTTATGAATTCCCATTTCCCATTAACGAATTGGTGGTATGCTCCTCAGGCTTTGCCGTCTTCATCAGCCGTCGGCAGTACTGGAGGTTTGACCCAGCTCAGCGTAAGGTTTTGGAAGGTTACCCACGCTACGTTGGTGCAGATTTCTTTGGATGTAGCATGCCATAAACCCTCAGGAAACTTTTCTGTCTCTTACAACAAGTTCTCACACTCTGGTCTAAAGCATAGTGTAAATTTCCCTACTTTATCATGATGAGGAACTGTACTATATAAAATAAGTTCTTGTTCCCGGGCATTTCACTTCCCTTCACCTCAAAAATGTCTGATTAATCTAATTTCTTCTCAGGAAATCTTGCACATCTGAGCTTTATGAACCACGAGCAGCTATGTCTGTATTTGTTATACAACCACTGTGTAAGGAGACATTTAAATGACCTGTTTGTTAAGGTGCTAAACAAGGTGCTAAAACATTCGTCAGGGATCTTTGCACTAGTTGCAATGTCCATAACTATCGAAGTTTTTTATGATTGGCTACAAGTTGTACTGTAACTTAAACTGTGCAGTTTGTATTATTAATAGAGAATAGGTCTCTCGTTCAAAAAAAAAACTTCTTTATTTTGCACAGGGGAAGGATTTTTTCTTTCTTTTTAAGATCACACAAACTCTTGACACATGAGCATTTGTTTATGAGACTGTATGAATAGACAAACTGGCACTCTTCAGTGCAGGACACTGACAATGTTTTAAATCTTTTTTTTTTAAAATATACTACAATAGATCAGCTTGGCATTTCTTAAGATCACATGTGTACAATCTTTTCTCTAGTTTTTGTAGTTCTTGCACTGTTTTCTTTTCATATTTACTGTGTAAATACTTTACATGATGAGTAAACAATAACAATTTTCATTTTTGGGTTTTGTTTATTTGTAGTGATGAATTCAGTCTTTAGTCTTATTCAGTCTTCTTTAACTCTGTCTATAGCTATTTGGTCTATTTGCCAACCTGTTCTTTTTAGGACAGGCTTTCACTATCATGCTGGTTTATATCTGGAGTAGAAGGAACCCTTATGTCCGCATGAACTTCTTTGGCCTGCTCAACTTCCAGGCCCCATTCCTTCCCTGGGTGCTCATGGGATTCTCACTGTTACTGGGCAACTCCATTGTTATTGATCTCCTGGGTATGTTAACTTTTGTCCTGAAATGCTTGTGACAAAAGAGCTGACTTTTGATATGATTTTGCATAAACACTGAAATAAATGAACTTTTCCACGACTTTCTAATTTGAGATGCACCTGTATGTATATAGTATATATATATATATATTTGTGTATAAATAGGGATTGGTGTAGGACACATCTACTACTTCCTGGAGGATGTATTTCCTAACCAGCCCGGAGGCAGAAAGCTTCTTACCACTCCTGGAATTTTGTGAGTTTGACTATAAATATTTGAAATATTATAATATTTTTCTTTTTTATCATTTGTTTGCCTTCAACACGGAAAACGAAATCAGAAATATTCATTAATGTTTTGCAGTCGAGTTTTGTTTGACATGCCTCAAGAAGATCCGAATTATGCCCCTCTTCCAGAAGACCAGAGTGGGATATCCCGGAATGGACAAGGTGTAGAAGATAACGGCCAAGGTCAAAATGATGAAGATCTTCAAAGAGAAGAAAACTGAAGGTTTCAATACCACAAAGACAGCAATAAATCTTGTCATGCTTTTAAAGTCCTCCTTGCTTTAGTTGGGGAAGTTTATGTCTGCATGTCAATTTTTGTAAGTTAGACTGTGTAATAGAAGACACTTTGTTAAAGAGGCGATGCTTTAGCACACGGTCCACTGTGGATCCAGGAAACCTGGAGACTATGGCCACCTTAGTGCCTTTGTGTACAAAATAAATGGATCCAAATTTAGCATTTAGTGCCATGCATGTCACAAACAAGTTTTCCTTTGTTATTTTTGTTCTGGAAGAACAATGCCTTTCTGTTTTACTTCTCCCTACAGGGTTTGAAACAATTGCCATTTTCTCGAAGACTTCTATTTAATGAATTTTACAAAGCAGTGGTGGATGGAAGGATTGGAGTTGAAAGAGAAGCCATTCAATCTCCCAAACTATAATCCATCATTTTGGAGGGGGTGCGAACTCCACAAGAGGGCATTTTCTTGGGTACAATACAGTGGCATATCTCTTTTCCCACAACACAGTCAGCGGTGAGGCAATTGGACACATTCACAAATGTGCCGACTATCTGAAATGCCAAATTGAACTGCAGACTATGCATTTTCAAGCCTGTGGCCTTTTGTTAGCACAGCACCATTGCGAAAACACAAAAAGCTTTATGCAGTGAAACTAAAAGATGGATTGTCTGGAAAAATGTGCTCCACAAAAAGATCAAATTAACTTAAAACCACAGATATATGTACATGTGTTGTGTTTTTCTCTAAATATGAATACAAATACATTTGTTTGTCTGAAGGCTGATGAGTTAAGTTTTCTGTTGTATTATATTTACAATTTGATTGATTGTTCAATATTTCTGCTTTACAAATAAAAATAGGTCTTATATTTTTATACCCAAATCCATAGCACTCAAGTGACCAGTTTGCTAGTTCAGAACACAATACTGAGTCTCTTATTTTTTAAGACACTTGTCCCACTTGCCCCGTTGGGACTGTCCTTGCAAGTTTATTGCAAGCTTTTGGGAATGAAAAGCATTCCAAAAAAAGAGTCGGTCTTAATTTTATTTAAAAGCACATTATGTTTACAAAATGGCATCTATACACAAACACAAAACAAGACAAATAAAGATACCATAAAATATTCTCAATTTCAAGACAGAGACGGTCTGTCTCCAAGATGACAGATACTGGGTATCTCATAGTCAGTAACTCTGATCTGGAGGGACTGGATCTGGACTGCCCAGTGGAATGTCTCTATGATTTTATGTCAGTAATGCCGGGTTGTACCTCTATTGCTATTTCCTCTTCAGATTTACATAGTTGTGGAAGGGGGCTGTTATTTTCACCATGCTGGTGCCGTGTTTGCAAGTCGTCTCATTCGCCTGAAACAGAAAAAGTTTGATATGAGGACTGAAACAGTCACAATATCTCCCAAATATTCAAATGAAAATCTGTACAAAGAAGTATTATTGGTCTTAGTGAAACAATAGTTTGTCATTGACATATGGCTTGCCTCTCTAGTTGGTGCACACCTGCTATGGGGCAAAACACTATCTTAAGTGAGGCAGTTAATTCTCTTACCTTGTGTTTCTGTCCTGGTCCCTGATCTTCTTCTCCATCTCAGCATCTGTCAGTGTCTCCAGCAGCGGACACCACTGGTCAGCATCACCTGTGTTTCGGATGGCAATCTCCACTGTGGGGAGAGGGTTCTCACTACAAAAAGACAAAACACATCATTTTAGACCCAGTTCAGAGACCAATTGTTCTTTTGAGTCAGATCTTTACTAGTAGGTTCACAAACCAAACAAAAATTTCTCTGTACCCATATGGAGACTATACTTTTCTGTGTTTTATCAACATACAGCAACACACAAACACTTCACTTTTTACTACATTTTATCTTAAGCAGTGAAAAACTTTAAAAGAATTAATGCTTGGCTAGGATTGTGATAAAGTGTTCCTTAATAAAGGATTTGTGTGTGTACAAGTCTGAACCTGAAGGCGTAGGTCCTCTGATGCCAGCTGAGCTGACCGCGTATGCTGTATGCAATAGTGGTGACAAACTCTCCTCCCAGGCCCAGCTCAGAGCACAGCTTCAGAGCAAACGTCTCAGGAGAGTTCTCCTTCTCAGACATGTCCCATTCAAACTGGTCCACCAGAGAAATGTTCCCAACATGGATGTTTAACTACAGAGATAGAGAGAGAGAAATCAACAACAATCAAAAACCATGATAATCTATCTTTATTCAACTGAATAATAACAACATGATAATACTGTATATACGCTACCATTCAATACATTATGAGATTTATTAAAAATGTATACTTTTTTTTTTTGCAAGGACACATTAAATTGATCAAGTAGGCTCAGTAAAGCCATTTCAAATGCTGTTCTTTTGAACTTTATTAAACCAAAGAATCCTGAAAAAACTGCATCACGGTTTTCACAAAAATATTAAGCAGCATAACTGTTTTCAGCATTGATTACAATAAAAATGTTTCTTGAACACTAAATCAGCATATTAGAGTGACTGAAAGATCAGGAATAAATTGCATCTTAAAATGTAACATTTTAGAATATACGATAGAATAATAATTTGCAGTATTACAGTTCTTACTGTAATTTTGAGCAAATAAATACAGCTTTGGTGAGCATAAGAGACATAAAAAAACACTGATATTATGAATATAGCAAGCTTTTTTAAAAACAAATGTTCAGCCTTGTGTTGCCATGCATACTACCAGATGGTCAAAATAATTGAGTAATGAGATATGATGTTTAAAAATGGGATTACTGAAATTAAGGTGACTTGACAGAATGACGTATGTACCTTAATGATGACTCTCTGGTCCATCTGCTCATCCAGTATGCTGTCTGTGGAGTAGGACTCTATCTGCTGTCTGATGGCCGAGGCAATGGCTGGAACAAAGGTCAGTGGGCTCAGATCCAGATCGTCGCAAAGGATTTCAGCAAACATCTCCGGAGTCATTAGCTTCTCTATTGGGTCAAGGAAAATATTAGAGTTCAGGCACTTGTGTAATGCGGAATAAAAAAACATTCAAAAATAACTTCAATGAATGCTCCTCAGGACGTATGTAACGGAGTCTACCATTCATGTTCCATGTGAAAGCATCACGCAGCTTCTGCCCGTCAATCTCCATGTCCAGACGGATGGGCACCAGGATCTCAGGCTGAGTGGCGTTCTCATGAATGACTGCAGGGTCATGATCATCAAAGCTGTAATAGCACAAATCCAGGGGACAAACACAGTAAGACAATGAAACTAATGATATTATAAACAGGGGTAGGACAAAAGAAAGTGATATAATTTTTGTAGGCTACAGTAAAAACATTCCAATTATCTTGTATCTTTTTTGTTGTTTATATTCTGCAAGTTTTATATCAGTGTAGAATAAGTTTTAATTAACTAAAAATCTCAATATTCACCTTGAATACCCTGTTTCTGCAAAAATCACACACAGAGAGCTCCACAAATAAATCCAACATCCATGAAAGAGCTGCAATTGCTACAACTTTAATCACAAAATGCAATAATTATGGTGTCATGATCAAGAAACCTGAACAGTTGGAGCATCAAAACGAACTTCAACATCTGCCCTGGCCAGACAAATCCCCTGACTTGAATACTGGAATACCAATTCACTGAGGGCAGTTTTCGGAGAGAAGAGCGAGAAGCAGATTCCCTTCTCCAAAATATCTCAGACAACTGGCAGATGTTTTGACAGACAACATTCAACTGAAGACTATTCAAAAGTTGGATGAATATATTCTAAGAAAGCTGGAAGCTGTATTGAAGTCAAATGGTGGTAAAACATCTTAATAAATAAACACTGCTCCCAGGTGTTCACATTACTTTGTCCAACCCCTGTATATGTATGTGTATATATATATA
>NW_015505455.1:831159-832717 GCF_001515645.1 Sinocyclocheilus grahami | reverse complement strand
TATATATATATATATAACCTTTTCAATTCCTATTGACTTCCATAATATTTTTTGTCCATGCAAAGTCAATGGGACCTGAAATATCTTCTTTTGTGTTTCACAGAAGAAAGGCATACAGGTTTGGAACAACTTGAGAGGACATTAAAGGATGACAGCATTTTCTTTTTCGGGTAAACTATCACTTTAAGCAGACATAAAACATCATTACGGGAGTCATAAGTCACATTCTGAATCCATCACTTTATAAACAGTGATGCTAAGCTCAAAGTGAAATTGAAATTTTTTGCCCATTAGAAAAAAAGTCTCACCAGAGCGGGAAGGTCCTTTTTTTGTCACGCCCCAGTCGATTGCGGTTAATAGTGGTGGAGCAAGGCACAGCGTCCAAATGATGGGAACTATTGGGAAGAGTGGGCACCCACTGACTGTTTCTTTTGGCTTTCTGCTCCCTGTGAAGGAAACCATGTGTTAAAGGGGTCATATGATGCAATTTAAATTTTTCCTTTCTCTTTGGAGTGTTTCTTTTCTCTTTGGAGTGCATAAAGAAGATCTGTAAAGTTGCAAAGACTAAAGTCTCAAATCCAAAGAGATATTCTTTATAAATAAAAAAATAAATAAAATAAAATAAATTTAAAAAAAAATAAAAATCGCCGGATCGGCTTTCACCCTGGACGAAACGGAGTCCAGCCCGGGGTCGTCACATGTGGTTGCCGCAAGCCCGTCGGCCGCTCCTTCATCGAATCCGCAGGCCGCCGCTCACTCAAGCCCGTCGTGTGTGACGCTGTGTGTTTCGTTGTGAAAGCGAAACTACTTTGTTTGGCCTTCCAAAAGAGGACACGACTAGAAATCAGTGGTTATGTTGTATTTACAACACTGTTCCAGAACAATTCAACCCAAATATTCAGATGTGTGCAGCACATTTTATGGAGGACTGTTTCCTAAGAGAGTAGCCTACAATGCTGGTGTCTGTTTCTATAAAGTGGGGCAATTCCAACTTTGCAACATGTGTTAAAGGGGTCATATGATGCAATTTAAATTTTTCCTTTCTCTTTGGAGTGTTTCTTTTCTCTTTGGAGTGCATAAAGAAGATCTGTAAAGTTGCAAAGACTAAAGTCTCAAATCCAAAGAGATATTCTTTATAAATAAAAAAATAAATAAAATAAAATAAATTTAAAAAAAAATAAAAATCGCCGGATCGGCTTTCACCCTGGACGAAACGGAGTCCAGCCCGGGGTCGTCACATGTGGTTGCCGCAAGCCCGTCGGCCGCTCCTTCATCGAATCCGCAGGCCGCCGCTCACTCAAGCCCGTCGTGTGTGACGCTGTGTGTTTCGTTGTGAAAGCGAAACTACTTTGTTTGGCCTTCCAAAAGAGGACACGACTAGAAATCAGTGGTTATGTTGTATTTACAACACTGTTCCAGAACAATTCAACCCAAATATTCAGATGTGTGCAGCACATTTTATGGAGGACTGTTTCCTAAGAGAGTAGCCTACAATGCTGGTGTCTGTTTCTATAAAGTGGGGCAATTCCAACTTTGCAAGGACAGTCTGGCGCTTCTG
>NW_015505455.1:821007-830986 GCF_001515645.1 Sinocyclocheilus grahami | reverse complement strand
ATGCCTCGTTTGTAATGGGTTTTAATGTTTTTGTCTCGTCGCTCCGGCCGGGACACGGCATCACAGTATGGTGAGGGGCGTAACATTTCCGTCACACGCTTGAGGTATTCAGCCAATCACAACACACAGGACACAACCCTCTACGGAAACCTTGGCAATTGAATCGCCATTGGCTAGTAAATTTTAGTGTTTACTCGCCAGACTGAAATACTAATTATACTATACTAATATTAAATATCTGAAAGTACACTCTTAACATCAGTCAGTCAAGCATTATAATATGATAATCAAGTATTGTTTAATAATAGAAGTTTAGTAATTAGAATTAAAATTTGGTAACTATGTATGAATGCAAATTAGTCATTTTAACTGAACTTAGGACTGGTGGTGGTGCTTTTTTTGGTCAGTCAGGGAAAAAAACTAATAATAATATACAAATTCTACTAATAAGAACAATATAAAACGCACCAAGGATTAACAAGCTGCTGGATTCATGAATGTTAATCAGGTTGTATGCGTTCGCTGGAACTGATTTGCTGAAATCAAAACAGGGACGATAATAAGTGAGCGCCAGCCAATGAGATTTCACTGCACATTAGTTCCGCCCACTACCGGAGAACCTGGCAGGTCTTACAAGCTGAAGAATTCTTTATATTATTATTATTATAGTTATTTTGACAGGAAAATACAACAAAGAATATCGTTTACATGTAGCGCATCAATTCTGCATGTTATGTAAGACTCTCTCTCTCTCTCTCTCTCTTTGCGCATGTGAGAGAAAGCGACGGTGAGTCGTGTGCCTTCACACTACAGTTTACGTTACGCCAAATACACATGCACATCCATTGAGATGAAATGGAAAATATCACAGATCGCTTGACAGAGAATGATACTCTGAAGCGCTCAGAGTGTTTGGCGAGTGAAAATATATCTGTGCTAAACTTATACTTAGCCTCTAACTCACACTGGCGAGTAAAATCTGAGAATTTATTAGCCATTGGCTGATATTAGACATAATTTAGTCGCCCAGAGTGAAGATTTAGTCACATATGCGAGCGATTTACTCACAATGTAGAGGGTTGGGATAGCTGGCCAATCACAACACACCTCGCTTTTCAGACCGATGAGCTTTGTAAAAATCGACGCATTTCAGAAAAGCGGGGCATAGAGGAGAAACAATAATGTGCAGTACGTGGAAAATAATGTGTTTTTTGAACCTTAAACCGCATAAACACATTTCATTACACCAAATACACAAAATAATGTTCTTTTTAGCAACATATGACCCCTTTAAAGCAGATGTGCTGTCATTCAACAACTATGGCTGGATGAAGAACAAAACAAAACAAAAGACCTTATAATAAACAACAGAATGTTATTGTCCATTGGTGTGGATGCTAATATATTTATTGTTACAGTTGTTTTAATAGTTATTGTTCTAGGTGTGAACGGGCCTCATGTCCACTAAATACTGTACCATAAGATTAATTTCCTCACTCATGCCATAACCCGAAAATATGTACAGATCTCTGTGTGGCATTTTCCTATTTAAACCATATGTGGATGATGTTTATGTATTGATAAACTGGTGCATAAAATGATTATATGATTCTTTCTTTTGGGTTGTTTGTTGAAACGAAAAAATATATATAAAATTCATATATTAAGATATTTATATGAATGTAATTTATCTCTTGCAAAAACAGAGGAAAGGAGAAGCCCAACGAAAGAAGCTTATTGCACTAAATGTCTTCTTTTTATTATCTACATAATGTAACAAGAGTACAATTATAGTCAATTATGAAAAATGTAATTGTTGTCATTTGTGTTATGCATAAGAATCCTCTGCAATGGCCATGTTAAAATTTGAAGCAAGTGTGAATGCATTTTCTTCATCAAAGGTGAGAAATGGTTTACCTGAGATAGGCTGGAGGTTCAGTGCTGATGGACACAGCCTTGTACTTCTCATCATGTCCCTCAAATATCTCCTCTACTTCGGAGGCCTTCAGCAGCGTCACACTGGTGGCTAAAGTGGTGTAACCGTGATCTAACACAAAACATTGCTTATACTGTAAGATAGAAAGTGCCACTTCCAGCCAACTTGAACCCTTTTAAATCCTCAGACCTTTGATCAAATGTTTACAGTGAATTCACACTTACCGTGAGATGATGCTACTATTTTCTTTCTCTCCTCTACTGTCGCTAGCCTTCTTGAGAGTGATGGGTAGCGCTTATATAAAGACCCTCTGAACATACGTAAGTAATTCCCCACCTAAACACAGACACATAATGGAACAGGGCTGACTAAATAATTAGCCGTAGTTCTGCCAGTGTCTGTACTCTTTATCTATTTATCTCCGGTGAGCTCACATCGTGTAATAATGCAACTACACCGCAAAGGACACCCAGGTATATCAGGTATAGACCTGATGTGTAAAACGCCGGGACTGACTCCTTTCCATGAATCCTCAGTTAGCGATCTTATCCCAATCGACGGTAATCTTAGCAAGCTAGCTGGTGTATTAGCACTCAATGCAACACAATATTCGGTTTATACAAACATAAAATAGCTTAGTGCGTTAAATTACACACCTCTGATCCAATCATGTAAAATTCTTCATCCTCCTCTAGTTGGAATTTAATAGGTTTCTGTCCGTATGTTTTGCTTAACGCCATATTGAACGTTAGCGCAACGCGTTCCGACTCCGAGCTGTTTGGCGCAGGAAAATGACGTATGCGGGCTCCGAATTTAATTTGAAAGAGTTATTCAACATCAATTTTCAGGTAAAAAAAACCCTGTTTTATGTTTTGCTTGCTGAATTGCAGCATTACTTTGGGACTATCTTTAACTCGTGTAACAAGAAGGCTTTAAAAACAACTGAAATGTGTAAGTCTTTTAATCTTTTCCTTTGATGTGATCTTTTGTGATTAGTTATATACCCCTGTTTTGTACCCTGTAGTTTTCTTTCTTTCTTTTTTTCCCTTTTGTTCTACATTGTGACTGCTTTTATCTTTGTGTATATAATGTTCTTAATAAAAAAATAAAAATAAAAAAACATTAAAACCCATAAAAAAAAGAGTTATTCAACATTATTTATGCAAATGTTTAGTTGAAGATACAGAACATGTATTTTTTACATGTAGTTTGTCGCAGTCTTTTTGGAAAGCATTGCAGGACTGGATGGTAGAGAAGGGTGTGATTGCTGATGGTTTCACTCTAACCTTACAAGATGTAATGTACGGAATATAACCAAAGAGTGCTCTGTTTTGTACGATTTGATTAATAATATTATATTATTAGCAAAATACTTTATAAATAAATGTAGATATTTTAAATCCCCTCCTTTGTTTATTGTATTTCAAATTGATCTAAAATACTTCTCAGATGCCCTTAGTAAAATGAAAACTCCAAAAGCAATAAAACTACCTAATTTGTTTGTATTATATAATTTGTTGTAATTATGTATTTTTTATTATTTAATTGATTTGTATTTGATGTTTCTTGGAATGTTTTGTTATATGATTTGTCTGGAGCTTATTATGATTCTATTGTGTTGAGCCTTCCATACCAGAATCTTTTTTGTATACTAATTAATGCCAGTTTGTTGTATTCAGATTTTGTACTTAATAAAAAAAATAAAATAAAAATTAATCAGTTCAGAATTTGTATGTAAATAGGTTGTTTTTCAATTAAAAAACATACAATAAAACAGTTCAGATTTGTTACCTTATCTGTTTAAATAAAATAAACGTCTGTGTTATTCTGAGTTATTATAAATGTACGTTAACTTAAAACTTAATCGAGTTACTATTTTAGAACTAAATAATAATAATAATAATAATATGATGCAGTGTTAACGTCTTACAAAAAAAAATAACTCTAGCAATTCCCCCTTTTTGTCAATTTTGAATTTGTAAGACATTTTCAAGGAAATCGTTAGGGTATTTAATCATAATTTGGAACCAATCCAAAAGAATCCTCTAAAATTAAAGTGATAGTTCACCCAAAAATGTAAACTGTCATAATTTACTCAACCTCAAGTTGTTCCAAACCTGTATGAACTTTTTTCTTCCGTTGAACACAAAAGAAGATATTTTGAAGAATGTTGGTAACCAAACAGTTTAGTTTAATTTAGTTGAACATTCTTCAAAATACCTTCACCAGAACAAAGAAACTCATAGAGGCTTGGAACAACTTGGTGAGTAAATGATGAGAAAATAATTATGAAACTGACTGCACTCTGTTGTGTCATGAAGAGTGTAAATAGATACATGTGCGCACAATCCCTCTGCAGTACCTCATACTGTTTCTGCACTAGACAGTGATTGACAGACCAGATTACATACAGTAGAAGACTAAATGTGACTTTAAAGACTGGATGTTCTTTACGATTCTTGTTTATTATTATACATTAAACATACATAAAAAAAAACTGGGCTACTCTAAATAAATATGAATTTTATGATATTAAAAAAGAAAAATCTTGTCAAAATAGCTTAAATTAAAATGCTCTTGATTGGTCAAAATTTATTGATAAATATATTAAATAACTAAGATTATAAAAGCCCTGGGCTGGTTTCTGGCTTTTAAAAGTCATTTTTTGCTGATTAGACATCACCCATTTGTTTGCAAAGACATGTGACTTTGCTGTGCACGTAGTATTTGTCAAGCATCTTTCTTACGCAAGTCTGCAGGTCCAGTTCTTATATTTAAAAGACTTTCTGCTCCTCAATTACATCGGAATTGGTCAATATGATGAATGCACATGGACACTGAGCAGTCAGAGAAAACTCCAACTTTGGATGAGACCGAGTGTCTGTCTGAACCAGAATCATCACCTTATTCACCAAAAACTGAAAAGCACAGAGCCAAATCTCTGCCTGTAGATCTATACCAGGATGAATCTTCTTCACACAAGGAACATCCGACTGTAGTCCGTGGAAAGAGAGTCCAGTTTGCAGACATGATGGGGCTGAACCCCCCTCATGTCATCTCTGATGATGCAGATGAAACATGCAATGTGTCATCTAGAATCCAGAGTCGTCCTCCAAACCAGCAGCTTCAACATGAAGATGATCTGATTTCAGCATGTTTAGTACCAGCCTTTATATATATATAAATGTTTGTAAAATGGCACAGCTTTTTAAATATCTGAAAGTACACTCTTAACATCAGTCAGTCAAGCATTATAATATGATAATCAAGTATTGTTTAATAATAGAAGTTTAGTAATTAGAATTAAAATTTGGTAACTATGTATGAATGCAAATTAGTCATTTTAACTGAACTTAGGACTGGTGGTGGTGCTTTTTTTGGTCAGTCAGGGAAAAAAACTAATAATAATATACAAATTCTACTAATAAGAACAATATAAAACGCACCAAGGATTAACAAGCTGCTGGATTCATGAATGTTAATCAGGTTGTATGCGTTCGCTGGAACTGATTTGCTGAAATCAAAACAGGGACGATAATAAGTGAGCGCCAGCCAATGAGATTTCACTGCACATTAGTTCCGCCCACTACCGGAGAACCTGGCAGGTCTTACAAGCTGAAGAATTCTTTATATTATTATTATTATAGTTATTTTGACAGGAAAATACAACAAAGAATATCGTTTACATGTAGCGCATCAATTCTGCATGTTATGTAAGACTCTCTCTCTCTCTCTCTCTCTTTGCGCATGTGAGAGAAAGCGACGGTGAGTCGTGTGCCTTCACACTACAGTTTACGTTACGCCAAATACACATGCACATCCATTGAGATGAAATGGAAAATATCACAGATCGCTTGACAGAGAATGATACTCTGAAGCGCTCAGAGTGTTTGGCGAGTGAAAATATATCTGTGCTAAACTTATACTTAGCCTCTAACTCACACTGGCGAGTAAAATCTGAGAATTTATTAGCCATTGGCTGATATTAGACATAATTTAGTCGCCCAGAGTGAAGATTTAGTCACATATGCGAGCGATTTACTCACAATGTAGAGGGTTGGGATAGCTGGCCAATCACAACACACCTCGCTTTTCAGACCGATGAGCTTTGTAAAAATCGACGCATTTCAGAAAAGCGGGGCATAGAGGAGAAACAATAATGTGCAGTACGTGGAAAATAATGTGTTTTTTGAACCTTAAACCGCATAAACACATTTCATTACACCAAATACACAAAATAATGTTCTTTTTAGCAACATATGACCCCTTTAAAGCAGATGTGCTGTCATTCAACAACTATGGCTGGATGAAGAACAAAACAAAACAAAAGACCTTATAATAAACAACAGAATGTTATTGTCCATTGGTGTGGATGCTAATATATTTATTGTTACAGTTGTTTTAATAGTTATTGTTCTAGGTGTGAACGGGCCTCATGTCCACTAAATACTGTACCATAAGATTAATTTCCTCACTCATGCCATAACCCGAAAATATGTACAGATCTCTGTGTGGCATTTTCCTATTTAAACCATATGTGGATGATGTTTATGTATTGATAAACTGGTGCATAAAATGATTATATGATTCTTTCTTTTGGGTTGTTTGTTGAAACGAAAAAATATATATAAAATTCATAAATTAAGATATTTATATGAATGTAATTTATCTCTTGCAAAAACAGAGGAAAGGAGAAGCCCAACGAAAGAAGCTTATTGCACTAAATGTCTTCTTTTTATTATCTACATAATGTAACAAGAGTACAATTATAGTCAATTATGAAAAATGTAATTGTTGTCATTTGTGTTATGCATAAGAATCCTCTGCAATGGCCATGTTCAAATTTGAAGCAAGTGTGAATGCATTTTCTTCATCAAAGGTGAGAAATGGTTTACCTGAGATAGGCTGGAGGTTCAGTGCTGATGGACACAGCCTTGTACTTCTCATCATGTCCCTCAAATATCTCCTCTACTTCGGAGGCCTTCAGCAGCGTCACACTGGTGGCTAAAGTGGTGTAACCGTGATCTAACACAAAACATTGCTTATACTGTAAGATAGAAAGTGCCACTTCCAGCCAACTTGAACCCTTTTAAATCCTCAGACCTTTGATCAAATGTTTACAGTGAATTCACACTTACCGTGAGATGATGCTACTATTTTCTTTCTCTCCTCTACTGTCGCTAGCCTTCTTGAGAGTGATGGGTAGCGCTTATATAAAGACCCTCTGAACATACGTAAGTAATTCCCCACCTAAACACAGACACATAATGGAACAGGGCTGACTAAATAATTAGCCGTAGTTCTGCCAGTGTCTGTACTCTTTATCTATTTATCTCCGGTGAGCTCACATCGTGTAATAATGCAACTACACCGCAAAGGACACCCAGGTATATCAGGTATAGACCTGATGTGTAAAACGCCGGGACTGACTCCTTTCCATGAATCCTCAGTTAGCGATCTTATCCCAATCGACGGTAATCTTAGCAAGCTAGCTGGTGTATTAGCACTCAATGCAACACAATATTCGGTTTATACAAACATAAAATAGCTTAGTGCGTTAAATTACACACCTCTGATCCAATCATGTAAAATTCTTCATCCTCCTCTAGTTGGAATTTAATAGGTTTCTGTCCGTATGTTTTGCTTAACGCCATATTGAACGTTAGCGCAACGCGTTCCGACTCCGAGCTGTTTGGCGCAGGAAAATGACGTATGCGGGCTCCGAATTTAATTTGAAAGAGTTATTCAACATCAATTTTCAGGTAAAAAAAACCCTGTTTTATGTTTTGCTTGCTGAATTGCAGCATTACTTTGGGACTATCTTTAACTCGTGTAACAAGAAGGCTTTAAAAACAACTGAAATGTGTAAGTCTTTTAATCTTTTCCTTTGATGTGATCTTTTGTGATTAGTTATATACCCCTGTTTTGTACCCTGTAGTTTTCTTTCTTTCTTTTTTTCCCTTTTGTTCTACATTGTGACTGCTTTTATCTTTGTGTATATAATGTTCTTAATAAAAAAATAAAAATAAAAAAACATTAAAACCCATAAAAAAAAGAGTTATTCAACATTATTTATGCAAATGTTTAGTTGAAGATACAGAACATGTATTTTTTACATGTAGTTTGTCGCAGTCTTTTTGGAAAGCATTGCAGGACTGGATGGTAGAGAGGGGGGGGATTGTTGATGGTTTAACTCTAACCTTACAAGATGTAATGTACGGAATATAACCAAAGAGTGCTCTGTTTTGTACGATTTGATTAATAATATTATATTATTAGCAAAATACTTTATAAATAAATGTAGATATTTTAAATCCCCTCCTTTGTTTATTGTATTTCAAATTGATCTAAAATACTTCTCAGATGCCCTTAGTAAAATGAAAACTCCAAAAGCAATAAAACTACCTAATTTGTTTGTATTATATAATTTGTTGTAATTATGTATTTTTTATTATTTAATTGATTTGTATTTGATGTTTCTTGGAATGTTTTGTTATATGATTTGTCTGGAGCTTATTATGATTCTATTGTGTTGAGCCTTCCATACCAGAATCTTTTTTGTATACTAATTAATGCCAGTTTGTTGTATTCAGATTTTGTACTTAATAAAAAAAAAAAGAAGAGTTATTCAACAAATAAAGAATAACAAATCTCCAGGCAACTTTTACAAGACTTTTTCTAAAGAACTTTTTTTTTTGTCTTATTGTTAGTATTTGTAGAAACTAGCCTATACAAAATGGTGAATTGCCTGTTTCATTAAAACAAGGAATTATAACACTGATTCCCAAACCTAATAAAGACAAGTTATTCATTGAAAATTGGAGGCCTATTAGTTTATTAAATAATGACAGTAAATTCTTTACAATGATTTTTGCTATAAGACCGAAGCAAGGTTTAGACAAAATAATTGATATAGAACAGTCTGGGTTTATGCAAGGCCGTCATATCAGGAATAATATTAGACTAGTCTTAGATATGATTGATTATAATCACTTTATTGAGGATGATAGTTTATTTATTGATTTCTATAAAGCATTTGATACGGTGATTCATAATTTTGTTTTCACAGTTATTAAATTGTTTGGTTTTGGAGATATGTTTTTGAAAGCAGATAAACCATTGTATAATGGGTGTAATAGTTCTGTCAAACTTGCTCATGTTACCTCACAAAGATTTGACATTCATGGTGGCATTAGGCAAGGATGCCCTCTCTCGCCTTTTTTATTTTTGGTAGTCACTCAAGGTTTAGCATCGCATATAAAAAGAAATCAATTGAATGGTATCACAGCTTTAGGTTTACAGTTTAAACTAGTTTGCTGATGGCACTACAGTGTTTTTGAAAAACAAATTTGAAGTACCAAAAATAATTAGATATATTGATAGATTGATTTAGATAAACCTGTATTATTTCCCCTCAAAGATTGCTCCTCTTCAGAAATAGAGAATATTCCAGCCAAACATAAATTAACATATTTAGGTGTAATAATTTGTAAAAATGAAAAACATAGGAGTCAGTTAAATTTTTGAACCAATTATTGAGAAAACTAAAAAGAAATTTAATTTGTGGTTAATGAGGGACATCTCAATATTTGGGAGGGTATTATTGTCAAAGGAGGAAGGTATGTCTAGATCTGTTTGCACATCATTATCGTTAGATGTGCCTCCCAAGATTATTAAAGATCTAGTTTAGATTCTTTATAACTTTATTTGGAAAAACCCCCCATAATGAGGGACATCTCAATATTTGGGAGGGTATTATTGTCAAAGGAGGAAGGTATGTCTAGATCTGTTTGCACATCATTATCGTTAGATGTGCCTCCCAAGATTATTAAAGATCTAGTTTAGATTCTTTATAACTTTATTTGGAAAAACCCCCCACATTATTTAAAAAAGGAGGTAATTTGTAATCCTAAAGAGCAAGGGGGACTGGAGGTCTTAGATTATAATACTCTCAATGACACTTTTAAAATTAAATGGTTGATAGAGTTTATGAAGAATAGAGAAAGTCCTTGGAATGTATTTCCTAATTATATATTTAATACT
>NW_015505455.1:730146-819424 GCF_001515645.1 Sinocyclocheilus grahami | reverse complement strand
GAAGCAAGGTTTAGACAAAATAATTGATATAGAACAGTCTGGGTTTATGCAAGGCCGTCATATCAGGAATAATATTAGACTAGTCTTAGATATGATTGATTATAATCACTTTATTGAGGATGATAGTTTTATTTTATTTATTGATTTCTATAAAGCATTTGATACGGTGATTCATAATTTTATTTTCAAAGTTATTAAATTGTTTGGTTTTGGAGATATGTTTTTGAAAGCAGTTCAAACATTGTATAGTGGGTGTAATAGTTCTGTCAAACTTGCTCATGGTACCTCTCAAAGATTTGATATTCATCGTGGCATTAGGCAAGGATGCCCTCTCTCTCCTTTTTTATTTTTGTTAGTCACTCAGGTTCTAGCATCGCATATAAAAAGAAATCAATTTAATGGTATCACAGCTTTAGGTGTACAGTTTCAACTTAGTCCGTTTGCTGATGACACTACAGTGTTTTTGAAAAACAAATTTGAAGTACCAAAAATAATTAGATATATTGAGGAATTCACTGGTGTTTCAGGCCTTAAAATGAATTTAGATAAATCTGTATTATTTCCCCTCAAAGATTGCTCCTCTTCAGAAATAGAGAATATTCCAGTTAAACATAAATTAACATATTTAGGTGTAATACTTTGTAAAAACGAAAAATATAGGAGTCAGTTAAATTTTGAACCAATTATTGAGAAAACTAAAAAGAAATTTAATTTGTGGTTAATGAGGGACATCTCAATATTTGGGAGGGTATTATTGTCAAAGGCGGAAGGTATGTCTAGATCTGTTTACACATCATTATCGTTAGATGTGCCTAAAAAAGGAGGTAATTTGTAATCCTAAAGAGCAAGGGGGGCTGGAAGTCTTAGATTATAATTCTCTCAATGACCCTTTTAAAATTAAATGGTTGAAAGAGTTTATGAAGAATAGAGAAAGTCCTTGGAATGTATTTCCTAATTATATATTTAATACTTTTTGTTGAAATATAATTTTTCTGTTGACAAAATTCCTGTTAAATTGGCCGGTTTTACAGGAAAGGCCTTTTTGCATTGGAAATGATTTATATATTATTGAAAAATATAGAACAATTGCAGATTTAGAAAAATCATATGGAAAGTATTGGGAATTAATGAAGTTTGATATTAGAACGGCATTTATTAATCAAGGAAAATTGGGGAAAAAAATTAAAATATTAAGGAAAAATTGATTATTGAGGATATTTTTAATTTGTGTAAAAAGAAAAAGGAATCTTTGACTGATTATGAGTTACAAAAATTAGATTTATTGCAAATTGAATTAGATAAGATCTATGAGGATAAAGCAAGAGGAGCTTTTATTAGAACTAGACTTAAATGGTTAGAAAAAGGGGAAAAAAATACAAAATATTTTTTTGGCCTCGAAAAAAGAAACTGATTTTGCCTCAATTTCGAAATTAGTGATTAACAACAAATTAGTAGATAATTCCTCAGTTATTTTGAATTACGTTGCTCAGTTTTTTAGTAATTTGTATTCTCCCATATCAGCTACTTCCGACATTGATACTTTTTTAAATAGCTTGGTGAGTGATACCAAAAAAATAGACCAGAACTTTCAAAATATTTGTGATAAAGAAATAGACATTGAAGAGTTGAGAGAATGCATTAACTTATTAAAGAATAACAAATCTCCAGGCAACTTTTACAAGACTTTTTCTAAAGAACTTTTTTTTTTGTCTTATTGTTAGTATTTGTAGAAACTAGCCTATACAAAATGGTGAATTGCCTGTTCATTAAAACAAGGAATTATAACACTGATTCCCAAACCTAATAAAGACAAGTTATTCATTGAAAATTGGAGGCCTATTAGTTTATTAAATAATGGCAGTAAATTGTTTGCAATGATTTTTGCTAGAAGACTGAAGCAAGGTTTAGACAAAATAATTGATATAGAACAGTCTGGGTTTATGCAAGGCCGTCATATCAGGAATAATATTAGACTAGTCTTAGATATGATTGATTATAATCACTTTATTGAGGATGATAGTTTATTTATTGATTTCTATAAAGCATTTGATACGGTGATTCATAATTTTGTTTTCACAGTTATTAAATTGTTTGGTTTTGGAGATATGTTTTTGAAAGCAGATAAACCATTGTATAATGGGTGTAATAGTTCTGTCTCATGTTACCATGTTACCTCACAAAGATTTGACATTCATGGTGGCATTAGGCAAGGATGCCCTCTCTCGCCTTTTTTATGTCACTCAAGAATAATTAGATATATTGAGGAATTCACTGGTGTTTCAGGCCTTAAAATGAATTTAGATAAATCTGTATTATTTCCCCTCAAAGATTGCTCCTCTTCAGAAATAGAGAATATTCCAGTTAAACATAAATTAACATATTTAGGTGTAATACTTTGTAAAAACGAAAAATATAGGAGTCAGTTAAATTTTGAACCAATTATTGAGAAAACTAAAAAGAAATTTAATTTGTGGTTAATGAGGGACATCTCAATATTTGGGAGGGTATTATTGTCAAAGGCGGAAGGTATGTCTAGATCTGTTTACACATCATTATCGTTAGATGTGCCTAAAAAAGGAGGTAATTTGTAATCCTAAAGAGCAAGGGGGACTGGAGGTCTTAGATTATAATACTCTCAATGACACTTTCAAAATTAAATGGTTGATAGAGTTTATGAAGAATAGAGAAAGTCCTTGGAATGTATTTCCTAATTATATATTTAATACTCTTGGAGGCATAGACTTTTTGTTGAAATGTAATTTTTCTGTTGACAAAATTCCTGTTAAATTGGCCGGTTTCACAGACAAGCCCTGTTAGCATGGAAATTGATGTATAAGCACAATTTTTCACCCCACGACTATTTGATATGGAATAACAAGGACATATTATTTAAAAACAAGTCTTTATTCTATCATACTTGGTTCACGGAAGGTATTCTTTTAGTAAGGCAGTTAGTTAATTCCCATGGGTACTTGTTGTCCTATACTGAATTTCTTCAGAAATTCCAATTACCAGTTAAACCAAGAGAATTTGCTATTGTTTTTGATGCAATTCCAAAGAGTGTGATGTTACTTTTAAAAAAGTGTATCTCAGAAGAAATCAGCATGGTTAATCCTTGTGGTAACATTCTCACTGAAAATGTCGACGTTTTAAAACAACAAGGAATGCTCTTTGTTCTGTGTCCCTACCTGCAGCAAGATTTTTTTGGTCTTCTTTATTTGGTAATATCTCTTGGGTTAAAGCATGGAAACCGCCAAATAAGTTTTGCATCAATAACAAAATTAAGGAAGTGTCTTACAAAATACTTCATCGAATTTATTCTGCTAAGCATGCTTTGGAAAGATTTAAGCTTAATATTTTGTATACCTGTGAATTTTGTGGTCAAGAAAAAGAAACTATTTTGCATCTTTTTTTTCATTGTATTTACTCGAGATTATTTTGGAATTTGGAATTCTATATTAACAGAAAAATAGAGTGTATGATAGAAATTTGTGTATTTGATGCACTTTTTTTATACAGAAAACGAAAATTTGAATTGTAAAGAACAACATATTATACATTTGTTTATTTTGTTAGGAAAATTCCATATACATAAGAAGAAGTGGGCTCAATGTGAACCAAATTTAAATTATATGTAAATCTCTTAGAGCAAATAAAAAACAAAAAAGCATTGAAAACATGTAATGCTCTGAAAGCATTGAACTTTATGTCATTTTCTTCCTTTTTTTCTCTGGCAGCTAATAATGTTAATTTGATAATGTGAATGTGTAATACCTCATGTTATTGTGGCATTGAATTAATAAAGCATAAAAAAAGAGTTATTCAACAATATCTAAAAACAATTTTTTGTTTGAAAAATAAGAAAGGTGTAAAATGTCTTACCAATTTGTTGTTATTTAACTTTATTTCTTTAAATTATATTTTATTCGTTTTTTTGTTTATCCTATATGTGCCCTCTGGCTACATTTGTAATAATATTAAAATCAATAAAAAAAGATAGAAAGAAATGGTTTTATAAACATTTACCCCTTTAATTAAATTTTATGTGATGAATTAATACCCAGTTCATTTATAAATAATTGATACCTGTATTGATATTTAATATTGATGCCATATTTGGTTGTCTGATATTTTCTATAGTTAAAGGATCTAAATTTCATAGGAAAGGTTTTTACAGCAACATTGTTTGCCATGTGGCTTGTGTAGGTGAAATAATGAAACACAGAAGCGTCAAGTACTGGGGTCTCGGCGCCCCCACATTTATTTGTAAGTTCTTAAAAAATGTAGTGCTTGTTTGTACATACAAAGGTGCATTTATTAATTATCTTCACAATGATTAAATTATAAATAAAACAATTACAAACTTATAAATAAATAAAAATGTGGCAATGGCACAAACTGGAATTCAACATTCAAACTCTTGACATTAGCATTCAGAGTTAGATTCAGACATACAAAAGGCTAAAAAGGGGATAAAAACAAATACAACTGTATTTTCACATGTGTTGAGTGACAAGCCGCAGGCAGGAATATTTCACTTAATGGTCGTAGTTTCCTGACAGCGTGTTTGTCAAGAAGACATTTTTAACAGTGAAACCACTATTGGCATATATTTTCTCCGTGCATTTTGATCTTTTCATAAATCATAAATGAAGCACAATCTATATTTTGTTCCAGATCAGCCTATATAGCTGGCATAGTAGCAGAATACAACCAATGCTTGGTGTATTTCTTTCATTGTATTACAATACAAATTCCTCTATATCCTTTCTCTCAAATGAAAACGCACACACTATAACATTCACCTCTGGCTGAGTAAACACTTCTGAAATCTCTCCTGATAGGAACAACATCCCCTCAAATTTTCTGCTCATCATTTTAGACCACATGGTAAGAAAGCACTCATGGATATAATTCACAATGCAAAAAGGCTTAGCAGGGTGAAGCCACTCACAGTGTTTGGTACAAAAAAGCCTTTCTGTAGAGTTACAGTGTTCTATAATGTGAAACACAGAGAGAGGCCAGCTGCAAATAAAAGAGAACGGCTTTGGCATTTATTTATTTCTAAGACATAGATTTGCAATTTTTATGCACTAATAAGCACAAATAATATTATTTATGGTTAATAAACCATAAATAACAGTGTAAATCCTGCAGCTCAGACCAGCTCAGACCTGTCATCTCCTCATGCTCACTTTAACCAAACTTTAACCAAGTCACTTAGCAGTCAAAAGAGAATCTTTCAGTCTTGAGTGATCCGATTATTGCCTGAAAGGCTAGTTTCAGTTTGTGATCAGTGACAGGAAAACAGGCAAGTTAAACTGGCAGCAGCAACAGTAAAAACAGCCATGTAAAAGAACAATAAGCAAACAAAAGACTATACACTTTATAGAGTTTGTACTGTACATGTAATACTGTATCTATACCATGAGACTGTGATAGCAAATTTTGCTATTGAGTCCAAAGGGAGAGTCTGTTTGAAGATGAATCAATAGAAAATCCACTTTGAATTTGAAAAGGACCAAATCAGCTCTCCAAACTGCTCTCCTGCTTTCAGGACCTTTCTAAAGTGCTTGAAATGTCTTTGATTAGTGTGCTCATGCATGACTGACTGCATTTGGTAAATGCTTCTCATACACAGTGTGCCTCGCTCATATGTGCAGTCTTAAGGCAAACCTTGTAAGTACCACAGTGGTCCTCCTGTGCCTATCGCATAGTCTGTAGGGACAGGAAACACAGGGACAGCTTCCTGCAAGAAACAAGCAGCTCTATAATGCAGTAAATCCATTGGATTAAAGATCCAGATAATACTGGGGGAGTAGTAAAGTGACTATTTGTAATCTCCAACAGCTTCAGGCTTGCTGAACTCGGCAAACCACTTTCAGAAGAAGCCCTTGGGTATTTTGAACCCTTTCTGCTTCATGCGTGGTAGAGTCAGGCTCGGGGAGCTCTTCGACCGGCAGGTTTTGGTGGCGCCACGCTTTCGCAGCAAGAAGTCATAGTTGGCAGATGAGTTCATGGCATAGAAAACATTTCCATTATCTGGGATTTTAAGTTCTGTGGAGTAAAAAAAAAAAGAAAGTTCAACAAACTTAATTTGGAATTGAAAATACCATCAAACTCAGAACTGAAGTTCTTTTAGCTGCTTTTAGTCCATGTGTGTTAGATTTCAGACTATTTAAAATCTAATGCACACCAAAAAGGTGACTAAACCTTTATCTGATATACACATTTAAAACTACAGTCTTTCTTTTTCCTGGAAACTAGACAAAAAACATGAATATCTATAACAGACATTTTTTGTCCGATAAATACCATAAATACAATTTTGGCTGAAACTGATAATTATTTTCATTTTATGGCTGATAACTGATAAATAGCTGATATTGAAATGTCAAACAATTTAGACCAAACAAATAAAAAAGCCAATAATTTTAAGTGAATTTACAGCATCACAACATTATAATGTATATTATGAAAAATTTATATGAATTTTTATACTGTTATTAAATTGGTGTTAAAGATTAACTTTAAGAGAGCGTTAGATAATGGCTAAGGTAATTTAAATGTAACAATAGTGGAAATAAATATTAAATATTCAAAAAGCATCAGATACTGATAAATTAAAATAAATCTCTAATATCTGCCAGTAACTGATAATGTACCAATATAACCCTAAAAAGAACGAGCCCTTCGATATTTCCAGCCCCTATGTCCTGTTTCAGGTTTTTACCTTTATGCTTGGAGACCCTCTGTAAAAGCTCATAGTCATCTGACTTGTCATTGTCCAGGTTGTGCTTGGCCATGGCTTTCCTAATGACACCAGGGGTTTTGTCCTGGCTAGTGACCTGCAAAACACGATAATCAAGATTAATTTTACTACTACCTCACTGACTTTTCTTCATCATATATCCATCTCGCGTAATGTCTCTCACTCACCAGGATGCTCTTGTACATGTTGCCGTTGTCCTCATCAAGGCTGACTCTGATGATGCAGCAGTCGTTTATCTGTTGGTTGTACAGCGGTAGGGAGAGAGATGTGTAGTCAGAGACACCAGAGACGGACCGTTTGTGAAAATGGAAGGTCTTCCCTGCAGAGGTGGAGACTGAGGACGAAGAAGAAGAGGTGGAGCTGCTGCAGCCAGACTCCAAGCCCAAGCCTGATCCAGAGGCCTCCAAGGATGAAGGAGTGGATGACTCCCAGAGCTGGAAAATACAGAAATAAATCAATATGTTTAAAGCTCATTAAAACAAATATTATAATTCAATTTAAATGACAAAACATGTTCAAGAAAATGCGAATACCTTGGAAGAGGAATCAGACGCAAGCTCCCCTGTATCGGAGGCTGATGTAGAATGTTTCACAGTTGGTGTGGATGTCTGGAGAAAGATTCAGTAGTCAGGTTAATACAGAGTCACTACATATATATATATATATATAAAAAAATTATAATAAATAAATACATTTTGAATTTTGGTGAATTTACGGATTGATAGCATTAAATTTAAGTGAGCATTAGATGATGGCAAAGGTTACATAAATATAAAAATAAGAGAAATTATTATGAACAATTTAATATCCAACATCAGTCGATATCTATTAATTAGAAATTCTTAATCTTGACCAATAACAGATATGAAACTGGTATATAGTGTATCACTGCCAACAACGGCAGAATTTGAAATCTCAACAATGTTTGCTAAGCATACAACTAGGTCTGTAAATAAACAATATGGCCTTACTCTTTGACTTCCTGATTCTGGGGAGTTCAGCAGACTGAGACTCGTCTCCTCTGCGTCTGAGCCGCTGGATCCTGCTGAGGTGAGGCTGAGGGAATCTGCTCCATCTTTGAAGCTGTCTTTGAACTGGCTTAAGCGTGGCTGCTCAAAGGACTTAGAGTGTAACGTCCCTGCGCTGCTGTAACCCGACTCCTCGCTCATGCGTTTGATGATGCCCCCGTTCTTTTTGCACACTGACTCAGACGGCGGCTCGATATCACAGGACATAGAGTAGCTGAAACAGAAAAGTCACCATAGATATTAAATACATAAAATATCTTACATTATTATCTCTAGCATATCTCTCTCAAATCATATGTCTTTATATCCTCCATATTTACTTTTTTCTTTCTCACCTCTCAGTCTCTGTAAGTCTCTCCACCCTCTTGAACCATTCAATGAAGCGCTGGTTTTTGGTGAAGTTGTAATAATTGCAGGTCAGTTGCAGCAGCTTGATCTGAGCGATCACTTCAAATTCCTAAACAAAAAGAATATATTTCATTTATTTATTTTTATTTCCTTATGTACATATGTTTTTATTTTTGAATTATTTTCATTAGACGTGTCCCTCTTAAAGCCAAGAACAATAATTATAAAGATAACTATATTAGTGCCGACACAAACAGGCAATAACAGTCTGTTTATTATAAGTGTGCACAGTTTTGTCATCTGCTGCTTTAAATATGTGAGATCATTAAACTTGGGTGGATTCTGATTGGCTGTCAATGTTTTATGTTCATTAAGTGAAAGTGAAAGTTAAAACCTTGTTAAGATGTGCGGTTTCTGATAACCAATTGTGATTTTTATAAACATAATTATTTTTGTATGTGAATGATATATTTTTCATTGGGGATGTTGTAAAGTGTCTTCTATTGTATACTTGAGCCATTGGTATCTATTACGCACGTGTTTGTAATGAGTCCGCATGTGACTGTCAATTATACTCATTGATTGTGAAAGTATATAATTATGTCTTGTTTTTAATTCTATACATTTGCCTGATGAAGGTCAGTGGACCGAAACGTTGCGTTTAATAAAGTTTAAGAATTAGCAAGTATTGATAGTGTGCGGGTTCGTTACTTATTTTATCGTTCATTAAGTGGAAAAAAATTTAATTGATTCCAACAATATTGTATTCCTCTGCGACTCACCTTCTTTCTCTTCTCAAAGTTGATCAGCCCAACCTAAAAAAATATATATTTTGTGAGAACCAAAGGAATATTTTCTAATTACTAAAAATATTAAAGACTTCCATTTTTTTCACTGAATACTCACCTCAAGATGGTCTTTCATAGCAGTATCTAACATGACTAGATCAGTCAGAAAAGTGCCAAGGTATGGAATAGTTCCCTGTACAACACCCTAAACAGCAGAAATAAAAATAAATAAACATACAGTTTACAATTTACATTGAGTAAAATACAGACAGTTTACATTCCATTCCGGACAGCTTATTCTGTAGCTCTACAAATGGAATATCTGACCCATTTTGACCATAAGAGGGCATTGTTGCTCAATAAATAGCAAGTTCACCTGACATTATGTGACATTTATTCCTGTACATACCATGTCTCTTTGTTGCTGGTGTCTTCTCTGGGCTCCTTTGTGGTTAATCTCGACGATGGCAGATTTGGAGGTGCCCTCCTGCGGAGACATCCGTTTCAAATCATCATTTTGGGTTTCAAAAGGGAAAGCATTTACATTGACGCTGTATTAGCAGCAGTATAACTTGCAGGCAGATAAGGCTGTCAAAGTGGAATCTTAAGACTGCACTGTCATGATATACCATGACGCAGAATGGACGTGGAGTTTGACTGTATGGTGTTTAGTGATAGTGCCAGCTAACACCCTGGGGAAGCCCTTAGGTATTAAGGAGCAGGTTTATCTGACCATACAAAAGGCCTATGACCTCATCCCAGGAATTCCCTCATAAAGAACAGCAGCAACTGTTTTGTTTCTTGGCCCCAGCACACATACCAAGGATGCTTTCTGGTGTTCTGCTCTAGTTTGCTTTCTAACGTTGAATGTACGTAAAGGAAAGCTTTTGTCATGCTTGGTTTCCTTCTCCTTCTATACATTTGTGTGCCATGGAACGTCAGGTTGCCACAACAAGGTCTATCTGAGTCAATTTCACTAACCAAACAAGATACATTTAAATTAAAACAAGATTAATTTACTTGATTATAAGTAAAGTTCTGTAAGACTGATTTTCAGAGAATGAATGAATGAGTTTAGGGTTATTAAGACTTTTTAATGTTTTTGATTAAAGTCTCTTATGCTCACCAAAGCTGCATTTATCTGATCAAAAATACTGTGAATTATATTACAATTTAAAATAACTATTTCTATTTTAATATATATTTAATATATTTTAATGTATTCCTGTGATGGCAAAAACTGGACATGATCCTGACAAAATCCTTCTAATTTTTTAAAAATAAAGGTATATTCTCTGAAAACAAGTCTTACCTTACACAACATGTATGACTAACCGCAGAGCTGAGTACATAATTACTGTTCAAGATCCCCTCTGTTCAAAGTTGCATAATGCTTTTATCATTAATGGATTCTTTTCAAGACATCTATCAAATGCAGAAGCATGTCAACTAGTGAAAAGTGCAACAAAGGCATTTGACGCTGTACTCAACAAAACTCAGCAGGCCATAGAGAACCAAGCCTTGAGCACGCTGCAGATACTATGCAACTGAATACGGCTTTTCTGTTTACCTTGTGGCTGCTATAGAAACATGGTTTTACAGGCAATGAAAACACTGGTTAAGTCACTGAGCTTTCCTGTGGATGACAGTCTGATATAACCACATCCTGTCTTCCACCAACAACAGATACAGCGAACGTTGGTGGCTTATAGTGCACTTTTAGAAATTTGAAAAACGTGGGGTGTTTGAACGTGTGACTTAAACGTGACCAGATTTTTGAAATAGAAACATTTCCTAGTTCAGTGGTCAAGATATCACTGAATCAATTGTTATGATCTTTAAAAAACAACAAACAGGGACAATACTATTGTGTAGGTTTTTTTTTAATTGTTGCAAGTTCCATTTACTATTAATAATTATTGTGATGTTTGCGGGTCAAACTGACCCAAACTGGTTTTAGTATAATTAACCAAAAATTACACTATGAAAATAGTAAATAGTAACCATTGCAATTAGTAAACAGATCAAAACAGTATTATATTATGACAAGTGTGACTGTTTAGTTTATTATTATTATTATTATACTTATCCATTCATTTCAGGGTGTATTTTCACCACTTGGTATAGTTAAGATGTGTGTTAGAGAATTACTTTGTTGCGATGGCAGAATTTTTGGGAACATTTTGGGAACAACTGTGAGCAAAACACACGCAGACCCCTTCAACAACCATTTTACTCACCTTAATGAGAAGCTCTCTACTGAGGGAATAATTATTGTCATCTGAGAAAATTTCTGACAGCTCCTGGAAAGTGCGATAGCTTTCCCTGTAAGCAGAAGAAAATTGGTTGAGTCATAATCTGTTGCATCTATGTGAAATCCAAACACTGTAATTAACTAGCATTAAAACTTTTCTGCTCTTTTATCACCAAATGCCCCACTATAAATCAAGTCTTTCATAAAGAAAGTTGAGCTTTAACTAGAGGTTTGTTTGTATGAACATATAAGCAGGTATAAGCACAAAGAATGTTACTATTAATCAGCGGCTAATGCTAAAATATTATCATTGACTCTGTATAATCATTACTGACAAAAATCCATTCAAACTCCTACCGGGACACATCATCCCAGGTTCTCCTCAGTCTGTGGATGGCATTACTCTGCAAGGCGGACAGGATGGCTTTCAGAGAGGAGAAGCTCTTCAGGATACGGCATTTCTGATGTCAAGACAAACAAACAGATGTTCATGAACTATAACACTTATGGACTGCTTGAGAATAAAATCATACCCTGCATTTACAATGGCAAGGCATTGCTATTAGATTGCTAGGTGTTGTGAGTGTTATAGAGCATTTATATGTGGTAGCTAGGTGTTTTGAGAGATTTTTAGTGTTGCTATGCAGTTGCTGAGTGGTCACAAGGGCATTCCTAGGTTTAGTAATTAAAATTGTGGTCCCCCATTTGAGTTTCTTCTTCAATATAATTTTGGATGCAGTGCATACCCCTTTTGCAACCCAAGTTTATTGGAAAACTGTGCCTATGGCTACTATGTCAGAAAAGCCATATATACTGTATGGAGCTGGCTATGTGATGAAAATGTCGAAATATATTTGTTTACATATTATGTACTATGGTAAAAGAGTTTAAGATCATAACATAGCATTGTGCAAGGAACTGAGCAAATAAGTTTTTATTTATCAATAATCAAAATCGGTAATCATGATTTGTGCGAAACTGCAGTGAATTGTATGTTTTTGGAGTTTTGCAAAAATGTAGGTAGAGAGGCATTTTTGTGCCTCTGACTATATCCCATGACAAAACCACTGTTAAAATGGTGCCTCACCCTGGCCACTTCTATCCAGTGTTCAATGCGCTTCGCTCTTTGAAAGGGTCTGAGAGACCTGTTATCCAAGCAGGTGGCAATCACACAGTTGGTCACACTGTTGAACTGAGCAACAGTGGCACGGATGGTGGGTGCCAGGTGCTCTTTGCCCTTCTTATCCCGCTGGGACCATATGCCACCCAAACAATGGTAGGGAACAACCCTCTTAAACAGCTCCTACGAAAAACAAAGAGTTCAGTTGCATTCACCTGTTTAATTTGATTTGAGCCTTGAGAATGTTTTGCAGGACAACTTTATTTACATTTATGGCATGTAATGACTTAAGTAAATCATTTTCCCAGGTTTGATTCTCTCAGCTGACCTTAATCTTGAAATGCTTCAAATCTACTAAAACATGCTGAATGGCATATACTTTGTGCATAAACAGGCCCCATAAAACACTGGGTTGAGCACCTTGTACAAAGGGTGTGGTGCAGGATTGTCCTTATTCTCTCTCCAGTTTGCTTACTCCTTTGCAGCCAACTTTCTAACCACCAGCTCTGATCCTCAACCACTAGATTACTTCTGCCATTAGAAAAGACTGACGATTTCTTGATCTCTTACCGCATCCATGACTGTTAACTGCTCAGCGACTAGGGCAGGACTGAAGGATGTGAAGTGTGAGGGGGAGAATTCATCATCCAAGCTGCTCTCCTCTGGTGTGGCAAAGGGGCAGGTGCACAGATCACCTGCAAAGAAGAGATAAGTTGTCATACAGTCAGTTTGGAAAACTCCTTTTTAGTTGTTTAGCTTTTAATACAGGATTCAAAGGGTTAGTTCATCATCAATACCTTCAAGCTCAACCTCGGTGTGTTGCCGATGCTGAAAGAGTTCCAGCAGGTTATGGGCTCGTCTCTCCATGTCCGATCCAGAGAAGTTAAGCTGCAAGTAAGATATGAGGCTCTGCAGGCATTCGTGGTCTGGAGGGCTCCAGAAATCCTCAGAGTACTGATCCAGCCACGCACCCAGGATAGATGAGACCGTACTGCCATGTACATTTATAAATATGGATGCATCAATATTAAAATTCTCTGCAATATCAATAAGCCACTTATTATTTTTATGTCATGTTTTGATGACTTAAAAGTAGTATACATTTAAAAATAGAAAAATAAGCATGCACAATTAAATGTCCAATATCGTCCGATATACAGTATAAACAATATAGACAAAACAAATAAATATCGTCTGATATCCGCTATGGTACCTATATGGTTAAAATTCACAAACTTGCAAATTTTAACAGCAGCTAAATTAATTTGGTTTAGCTGAACAATGTAAATGCTTACTTTTTAAGCTCTGTGTAGTCCTCTGGAGAGAGTTTTGGCTTGCCTGAGACTGGCTGATCATGCAGTTTGGCATACCTAAGATAGATAAGAATTCATTTTAAGTAATATTATAATGAATTAATTTATATTTCCAAAAGTGCTTGGGGTTGATGGCCTGTTTACCTGTTAAGCAGCAGGTCCAGCACTTGTTTGGTGGTGGCAAAAGCTCGGTAGGTGCAGAGGAAAATAGTGACGTATGTATAGTCCTTCCCTTTGAAAGCCGAAACCATGTACTCCACCAGTTTCTCCAGTGTGCCAGCCTTAATGGTCCGACCCTTGCATGTCTCGTACAAACTGAGGGCAGAGTCTGTCTCCACGCCCAGCCATCGCTGCCCCTTACTAGCCGTCTGGTGGAGCTGCACCTTTCGGAGTGTGATGGTATAGATGGCACCGTCTTCTACCTCCTCTCCAATCTCCTGAACTGAGCTCTACAGATAAAGAGAAGGGTTGAGTATTCTGGTCGTTATATTCATTAAACATTTTCTTTGATTACAACACACACAACCTTTCAACCTTTTGGGGTCGGTAAGATTTTTTTAATGTTTTTCAATATTTTGCTCACCAAGGATGCATTTATTTAATAAAAAAAAAAACAGTAGAATTGTGTAAAATTTTTATGATTTAAAATAAAGTTGTATATTTTTATATATTTTAAAATGTTATTTATTCCTGTGAAGCAAAGCTGGATTTTCAGCAACCATTATTCCTGTCTTCAGTGTCTCATGATCCTTCAGAAATCAATCTAATATGCTGATTTGATGCTCTAATATTCTCATTTGCTTTCTTATGATTATCAATGTTGAAGCTAGTTGTGCTGCTTAATATTTTTGTGGAAACAAAAATTCCTATTTTCTTTCAGGATTATTTGTCCTTCAGAAATCAATCTAATATGCTGATTTGATGCTCTAATATTCTCATGATTATCAATGTTGAAGCTAGTTGTGCTGCTTAATATTTTTGTGGAAACAAAAATTCCTATTTTCTTTCAGGATTATTTAATAGAAAGTTCAAAGGAAAAGCAATTATATGAAATTAAGATCTTTTGAAATGTTAAAAAATGTTTTTACTGTCACTTTTGATCATTTTAATGCATCCTTGCTGAATAAAAGCCATTTCATTCATTAAAAAAATAAAAATAAAATAAAAATAGGGCGATGAGGTCTTGTATCATCTTGACAGGTCAATTTTGCGATAAAGACCAGCTTTTTGACAATTATCTTACTTATTAAAATAATGTATATTATATTACTTATTAAAATAATGCAATATTAAATAAACATTAAATAAAATAATCAAATACTGATTTGAGGTGAAATTATCTGATTATGTGATCAGAAGAAAAAGACTACTCTATAAGTACAAAGCAGAACATTTTTAAATATATAATTTTGTGGTCATTATGCACAAATATTTCACTGCCAAATGCAATTAACCAATCAGAATCAAGTATTCCAGAGTGTCATGTAATAAGTCAATACAAAGGTACATTCTACCATTCATTCTCACACAGAGCATCTTATAATAACTAAAGGCAGCAAAGATGACTGATTCAAGTGCTGTTCCTCTCACTGCATTTATTTGGTGAATTTGCAAGGTCATACTGTTCTAACAGCAGGGCTTTTAAGAGTGAGTTGGGGATTACTGCTCATTTCCTTATTCCACACACAGCCTTAACACCAAGAGTGTGGCTCTTTATCAGTCACTGTCACATGGATATCCTAGTCCTTTAAATGTGCACTAAGCAGCTTTCGCTGGCCAGTACGACAGTGGTCTCAGACTTTATGCTGAAACCTACTGACATGGATGAAGCATGATGCAAGCGTTTTTGGTTATCACTGTCATTGCAAACATATGTGCCACCTGTGATTTATTCTGCAAACAAATGGTCTAAATTTTTCATTTGAGTCTACATTCTCTCTCCGACCAACAAAGATTGACATAATCGATCATAAAAACTAAGAATATAACTCTATACTTTCATTCAGTAGGGTCCTCATATATAACGCTAAGTTGAGAAACTCTGCAGTCAGTAATTTGCAAAAGGCTTCTAACTCAAGTACTGTTCCTGACATCATTATGGAAAGTAAGAGGGAACTCCCAGGGAGCTGTGGGAAGTGACCGTGAGCTTTGCCGTTGGCAGCGAGCCAATCATGTGAGGGTGTATCCTGTGTAAGTGTGGGTGTGAGTCAGTGCATGGAGATGACTGCTTAAACAGATAACCCAACCCCAGGGCTCTGTCCAGGAGTAGCTATGGTAACAAACACACAAACACGCACAACACATAACAGTGTCTGTCAAATATCGTTGCTGTGGCATTTCGGAAGTGCATCAATGGGCAAAAAAAGGAACAACGCTTCTTTCGCTTTCAGAAATGTTGCACAAACCTGTAAAAGACAGAAGATGTTAGATGTCGTCTGCATGCGAGACAATTTCCCTCTGATGATTACAAACAATGACGGCGATGGAGATCTCAGAGTATTTGGACATTTTAGATTATATTAAAAGATGAACTTGGTGTAAGTAAATGAAGAAAACGAAGTAGGGGAGGTTATTCTTATATTATCAATCTATCTAAGGCTGTGGGCAAGGAAACACCCTGGATGGGCAGCCATTATTATATTATATTATATTATATCATATCATATCATATCATATTATATTAGGCTATATTATAAAGATGAACTTTATAAAAAAAAGAAAGAAAAGGGGAAGTAAACCACCTCACCAAAACAATAAAAGTATTCTCGTACACTTTGGAAAGCCCCTCTGACTCAGGTTCAAACTAGTGGGCAATAGTAGGATCAGCCACACAGACCTGGAAAAAAACCCAAGCCTGACACAACACCAGAGCACTATAAAGGTCTGTCTTTGACATCTGACATTTGAAAACAGAAACAGAATCTACACTCAACTGTACTTTCTAAGGGAAAATCCACCTCACAACTACAGACTGCCAGAGAAAGCATAACAAACGTTTATATGGTGAAAGAATATTGTTTATCACTAATCACAGGCTTGCATTTTACTTAATTACATTTGCTTAAAATGTTATTGTATGAGGTGATCAAAGTCACAAAAAAGCCAAACTATGACAGAATGCATTAAACACTCCTCAAACTCTGCTCTGTGAACCCCTCGACTGCCTCTGATCCACTAAAGCCACGGGGTTTCCTGTGAAAAGACAAAGAGTGCTGAAAAGATACTGCATAACAGCTTCCTAGACAGCTGCATCCTTCACAAACAATGTTAAGAAAACAAAAACAATGCAGAATTTGTTCCAGTCAAAATCAGGGAGAGGTTAAAAGATGTTAGAGGACAAACCCTATTACGTGTCCTCTTTAACTTACATTATTAAACAATCAAGTTTTCTTAACAAGATTAAATATGTTAAAAATAGACAGTGATATTAACTTGACATGGCCTTTCACACAAGACATTTCTTGTCAAGTTATAAAAATGCTGTTTTTAAGCAAAGGAAAGTGTTGTGTGAATGCGCTGCTCATTGCGTGAAATGCTGAAAAACAGTGAGACCTCTCGCAACAGTCAAAGGTGTCTGTCTGGCATAAAATTGAAAAGCAGTGCATCTGAAATGCAAGAACAACCTTTGCTGTAAGAATATAAAATGAGAAAGTAAACCGATGAGGTCAGATGAAAGGAATTTGAAGCAGCAGTGATCAATCTGCTTGTCCTCCTGCTGATCATTATAAGCCTGGCTTCAAAAGGCTAGCATTCATTCATATTTTTATTATGTGTCATAACATTGTCTAAATACCTCACCACATGTTTGCTTTTATTGCCTTGGCCGGGTCGGACACATAGCTGTGACAAATACTGTCTCTGGGAATGATTTGATCTCATAATACATTATTTATAAATGCCCAGAACAGATAACAGCTTAAGCCACTGTAAGCTCTGACCAAATCTCTTTTCTGTATAAAAATAATAATGCTCATTTGTGCCGTGAGGGTTATGGATTTGGGTTAGGTTTTATATGTTTTCTCAAGATGCACAGTCCTGTACGAGTTATTAACCTAGAGAGAGACTGGATACGTAGAGCGAAGCAGCAGTATGTGTATTTTGGCATTGCTCAGTAGGTTTTTCAGCACACTCGGTTACAGCGCATTAAACCTCAGTACAGAGTGATGGCCAGATTCACTGCTGAAAACAGTGGAAAAAGGCAGAGAAAGGTGAAAAGGTGATTTCTCTTCTCGTCTGCCTTATTCTGGAAGTTTCCAACCTTTTCTTTTTTTTAATCACCTCCCGCTGACTTCTTCTGAATTCGAACCAGGCGCTCCAAGTATGAGAGTTACGCAAATGACGTGACAGTCAGCATAAAAATGCCACTTAATCCCATTTAAAATATTGAAACTCCATGTTTATTCGTTAAATACAATGGCGTCACAAATAAAAAAATAAAATAAATTAATGCCTTTTATTCAGCAAGGATGTGTTAAATTGACTGTCAAGACTTTTACATTGTTACAAAAAAGTCTATTTCAAATTAATGTTGTTCTTTTGAACTTTTTATTTATCAAAGAATCCTGAAAAAATATATAATGATTTCCACAATAAACTGTTTAACATTAATGAGAAATGTCTTTTGAGCACCAAAGCAGCATAACAGAATGATTTTTGAAGGATAATCTGACACTGAAAACTGGAGTAATGACTGCTGAAAATTTGCCATCACAAAAATAAATTACATTTTTAAATATATTACAATAGAAAAACATTATTATAAATTGTAAATCATTCATTTAAAAACTATTTTGTAATATTGTTGATTTTACTGAGCATCAAATATCACCAAAACAATGGGAAAAAGCATCATTGAGCTATAATAATTAACCTCTTATGAGCTTTATGAGAATATTTTTCATTTGCTAAAAGGCTTTATCAGTATTTTTCCAGCTTGGATGTTGTTGGTAATAATAACTGGATGCTGCTGTCCCTTTTTTTTTTTTTTTTGCCTGTGTTTTGGTTGTGCCAAGGTTTTTGTGAAATCAGCTCCAGCACTTCAGAGTAAGATTAGCAGAGCTAAGGAAGGAATTCTCAAATATAAGTCTTGGAAAAAGATTTACCCGACTTTGCCGGAGTGCAGCTCAGAACTGCTGAGTGTGGTTGCCGTCTGGCTCTGGTATATCGCAGATGTAGATATAAGGAATGTGTGGTATTATGTCCTGGCACCTTTTTTCGTATAAAGAATAAATTATGAATTTTCACATATTTAATCTTACACATTTTTTTTGCAGACCATTTATTTAAAGTTATTTACAGTGCATTCAAGCTATTTATCAGTATGTGTGTCCCCTGGGAACTGAACTCATGACCTTGGCATCGGTAGCACCATGCTCTACTAGTTGAGCTGCTTTTCTAAATTTAACCTAACAAACCTGATTTAACAGTGGTGTACTGAGTATTTGTATTTGACGTCTTGTACAATTGTTTAATTACATCAGTGCTCTCCTACCTATTCCTGCCTTTTTACTCTGCCACTTTCTCCTTTCCTGCCTCTCACATCCATGTTTTCTCTTCATCACACTTCATCCCACTATTCCACCCTCTCATCCCTCTCTTTCCATTCAAGAGATCTTTCACGACAAAAGCATCTCTGTATGTGTCAATGTAACCCCTGTCTGTCCTCCTCATTACACAATGGTCAGCCATTATGACGTTCTGCATTCAATCTATCACACAAAGGCCACTTTTAGAAAAATGCTGAATTTGTAAACACTTTTAACAAACACAGGAAAACAATGACAAAATGTATTAAAGTGAAAACCCAGTGACAAAAGTGCCAGTCAATTCTTTGACCGTTGTTCACTGGTAAACAATCAAAGCATACCTTAACAATAGTGATGTTTGGATCAGTAAGTTATGTTAACTTTTATTCAGTAAAAATTGAAAAATTGATTGAAAGTGACAGTAAAGACATTTATAAGAATGATTTATATTTCAAATAAATACGGTTCTTTTGAAATTTTTATTCCTCAAAGAATCCTGAAAAAAAAATTATCATGGTTTCTACAAAAATATTAAGCAGCGCAACTGTTTTCAACATTGATAATAATAAGAAATGTTTCTTGAGCACTAAATCAGCATGTTAGAATGATTTCTGAAGGATCATGAGACCCTGAAGACTGGAATAATGGATGCTAAAAATTTCTAAAAACAGGGGACTGTTATTTCAAATTGTAATAATATTTCACTATTACAGTGTTTTACTGTATTTTGGATCAAATAAATGCAGTTTTGGTGTCTTTTTTCAAAAACATTAAAAACATTTACTGATCCCAAACTTTTGATCGGCAGTGTGTTGTATTTTATTTATTTTTTAACTTAAAGGCTGACAGTATCTTGGACCACATTTAAAAATTACTTTATTTATTTATTCAAAGGCAAGTCACTTAACAGACATCTTGGATAAATGCCTCAGAAGCAATTTTCTATAAGTATCAAAGTCTATCCACTTGATAAAGCCTAAATTCTTTAACCTGTCAAGATGATAACAAAATATGAAACATGAAAATGAGAAAAAAATAGCTTCTGTTGCTCAAATCAAGCTACAATTACAAATAGTATTTTTCAAGTCGATCAAGCTAATGTGCAAACAAACTACCAATCAATCACTCTTTCAAAATGATTGTTACAATTTCCCTGACTCATTTTGCTACAAGTGCTGTGTTACTGTTTCTGACAATAACACAGCATTAAAGTGCTCTTACACAAGATCTTACACTGGATCCTTTATGGCAGCTGTTATGTTAAGAGATTAGCTGATCTATGTACTGAGCTTGTAATGATCCATTATACAAGAGTACTTTTACATCTGGCTGATTTGGTTTAGGTCTTCAGGGCTGATGTAACCAACTCTGAGCTCTTGCCAAGCCATCTGCGGGCTTGAATCACTAAAAGCAGAGATAAGTGCCTGGCATGCGGTGCTATTTTTTTTACAACCCATGAATTAATGAAAGAGGATGGGAGAGAAAGAGATAAGAAAGTAGGATTTATAGCAAAGTTACTTGCAACTCCATCCATCACTCATGGTTACCCTAGCCAACTTTTTAGACGTTTGTAGGTAGATGAGTCAACCATTTTCACATTAAAATGGTTGTAAAAGAAATGATGATTTCTGTAATGAGGAAGAAAAACAAAGAGCACCCACAAATCGAAGCAAATGCGTCCACAAAGGAGAAGCGCTCTAGTGCTATGCTGGGTGGAATGGGAGATTTAACCATCACTAATTGTGTAATGAGAGCAGATTAGATTTAGTCCAGTGAAGGTTAGCAGCTGTTGACACACTGGAACCTTCTTTTTGTGCATGACTGGAGTAAAACTTCAATGTGGTAAACAAGTTTTGGTGTGAAATGCTGTTTAAGTCTCAACATTGTGCTGTTGGCATTGAAATGCAAGATAAAAAGAGGACACGTTGTTCACAAACCATAGTCAGAAGTTTAGAATAACAACCTAGCAACCATAAAAAATGTGTGACTGCCATGGTGATAAAAAAAAAACTCGTGTTCAAAAACAACCAAGAAAAATATTTTGCGCTGGAAAGCTTGAGAAGTCACGAATAGGAAATCAATAATGAAAGTCTTTCATCACATCTGACAAGTAAATGTGTTGTCACGTATTATATAAGAGGTTCTCAAATAAAATCATTCATTCTCAGCTGACATATCTGCACTACTGTGGGCAATCTCATCATAAACAAACTCTAGAAATAACAGCATCAGTAACATCGGATTGTATTAACAGGTCAGCAAAATTCCCAGATAATGAATTCCATATTACAGCATTTCTTTCCACATCCTTAACTAAATCATCCTGAAGCTGTGTTTTCATTTAATACCTGAAGGGGACGTGATTCTCATTTGACTTTTATTTCCACAGCCCTTTTTGGGGAGAATTTAGAGAGGGGAAAGTTGGAGACGGAGTGAATAAGAGGAAAGCAGAGTGTGCCGGTGCTCTTGCCAAGATCATGGCGGATTTTTGCTTTACTTCAGTTAGGCCATCGAGAACAAGAGATTTCTGTAAATGCATTTATTCTGTCTTGTCATATATATGCCGCATCAGATGCAGCTTCTGAGCAGTCTAAGACATATACAAGACAAAGATCATATAAAGTCAGAAGAATTTGTAACTGAAGTTGCAGATGAGCAAAAGTATTTGAAATCTTTCTTTCTTATTTGAAAGTATCTAAGCTGCAAGTTTTCTACAAAAGAGAGAAACACTAGCAAAGCACGACAAAAACACTCATGCCAGCTCAGCAATCTATACACACAATGACACTACATGCTGGAAAATGTTTAGAAAAAAACAGGGGAAGAAACCTAAAAAAAAACATATATATAACAAACACAAGAATTTCAAAGCAGAAATACACACAAGACAATAATATATTCATTTTGTTGATATTAACAAAATGAAATTACATTTCTAATATATTTCTAATATTTAATATATTATAATATTGTAGTATATTATATTGTAAGAGTTATCTATCTACGTGTGTATGCATGTATGCACACACACACACATACAAGAAAGAATCATGTTGGTTTAAATCACATTACCTCCAGCACAGGCAGATCAGGGTCCAAATGGGTAAAACTATTTAAGACCACAGGGCATCCATCTCCGGCTGCGATCTCCAGCTTCACCCCATCCCAAATGTTTTTAATTTTCCATGTGCTAGATTCAAATAGCTCGTCCAGGGACGTGGGTTTGACACCAAGGGCGTCCGACTGTATCCCCGTAATGTAGACCATTACTGAAAGACTATCACCTCTGTTTACGATGTATTATTTTTACTCCATATTCTGTCATCCAGATTTCTACTGTAGGAACGAGTGCTTGTCTGCATCACTTTGGGTGAAGGGAATACCCTGAGCCGCTAGGCCCCGCCCCTTTGCGCGAGCTCAGCCTCCCTGAGCAAACACCTGGCCCCGCCCCTTCTATGACTAATCGTGATGTCAAGTTCCGGGAAACTCTGTTGTGAGCTACTAAAAATATCACTTTTAAATCGCTTGATTATAACTTCATGTGCCATAAATAAACGAATGCAACTGAAATAATTATGTGGCGGTAATTAAACTGATGATTCATTATTTAACTTATGGCTTAAACATTAAAGGTATTTGTGAATAAAAAGGATTTGCTCAAATAAATTAAAGTGTATCAATAATCTAAAAAACAAAAACAACAGTAATAATCAGTGCATTTAACTCTTCTACTGTCTACAGATCAAATTGGAACAAAGTGGATTTTTCATCCAGGCCGGATAAAATTTCAGGACACCTGGCTCATGTTAATACATTTTCTTCCTGATCCATCCTTTTTTTGGACAGCTACACTGTATATGAATAACTGTAAGTTACTCATGGTTATTCATGTTTCAACCTCATGTTTCAACCTCAACCTTGTTGAGCTACAAGCCTAGTTACCACAAAAACAAACACCTCCAGCATGATCTTCTTCCCAATGCTCTAACCCTGGCATTAATGCATACTAATTGCGCCCTCTGTTGGAAAATACTAGTAACTTACTCTTGGAGGATGGCTGCAACACTGACGCAAAGCTCCTAAGGAAAGTGAAACACTCCAGAGGAATAGTGTTTTGCGAGAAAGAGCAGCAACTGTGTGAGACATGTGCTTGGGGTGATGGTGTTTTCACTGAGGTAACCATTATGATTATATCGTGAAATCTGAAAGGACAGCTGTCTGAAGGAAAATGCTAAGTCTCTGTGTTGGAAGCTGTGGAGATCCTTAAATATTACTTAACTTAAAAGTGCACTTAAGTAATATATATAAATATATAGGAGAGATCAATCTTTTAGAAAAAGCTATTTCATTCTCCATGTCAGGCGATGACCATCCAATGTCATGCATTTGTTTACTACTGATTATAGTAGCAACAATAATATGTATAGCCAGTATTAACGGCACGTTACAAAGCATAAACATAAAAGAACACTTTAAAGGGTTCATGAACTGAGAAATCAAAATTCCCTTCTTTTGACATATAAGAGGTCATTGTACTACAAAAACATCCTGTAAGTTTCAGAACTCAAAACTTTCTTGTCAGTTTAAAAACTGCTTATTTGAAGCCAATCTGCCAAAACGACAGGTTGTGGAATGTGCCACTTTATGACTTAAAGGGGTCATATGATGCTGCTAAAAAGAACATTATTTTGTGTATTTGGTGTAATGAAATGTGTTTATGCGGTTTAAGGTTAAAAAAACACATTATTTTCCACATACTGTACATTATTGTTTCTCCTCTATGCCCCGCCTTTTTGAAACCAAAGCTCATCGGTCTGAAAAGCGAGGTGTGCTGTGATTGGCCAGCTATCCAGTGCGTTGTGATTGGCCGAATACCTCAAGCATGTGACGGAAATGTTATCCCCTTACCATATTGTGATGCCCTGTCCGGCTGGAGCCACGAGACAAAAACATTAAAACCATTATAAACGAGGCATTTGTTGCATCCAGTAGGGACGTAATTACGGATTATAATGACTTATACTGTGTTGCATCGCGCCGCGTAAACATAAAACCATGTCTGCATTTGTGATCGGAGAAATGACAAACAACAAGCGCTACTCTACACTGCTCAAAACTCGCATTTGAATCGTCAGTGGCAAATTCTTTAAATATAAAAACATACTGAACGTACTTACAGACTGTGAGTCAGAACAGCCGGCATTGTAGTCTACCAGGATCAGGAAACAGTCCTCCATAAAATGTGCTGCACACATCTGAATATTTGGGTTAAACTGTTCTGGAACAGTGCTGTAAATACAACTTAGCCACTGATTTCTAGTCGTGTCCTCTTTTGGAAGGCCAAACAAAGTAGTTTCGCTTTCACAACAAAACACAGCGTCACACACGGAGGCCTAGAGTGAGTGGAGGCCGGCTTGAGTGAGTGGCGGCTGGCGGGCTTGAGAACGGTGCGGCCGGCGGGCTTGCAGCAACCACATGTGACGACCCCGGGCTGGACTCCGCTTCGTCCACGCTGCAGGCATGACAAAGCGGATATCGTCCTCTTTTGGAAGGCCAAACAAAGTAGTTTCGCTTTCACAACGAAACACAGCGCCTTCACGACATGGCGGCGGCGGCAACAACAATACTACAGCGAGAATAAAAGTTAAGCCTTCTTTCTTTAAGTGAACGTTTGGGCGACGTTATGCAAATCTTCCCACATCGTGACGTAGACATGTGGGGGCGTGTTAGAGCGAGCAGTTTTAGGTAGGCATGGTTGACTCTTAACTTTTATAAAGAATATCTCTTTGGATTTAAGACTTTAGTCTTTGCAACTTTACAGATCTTCTTTATGCACCAAGAGCTTGTAACACTTCAAAGAGAAAGGAAAATTTGAAATCGCTTCATATGACTCCTTTAATAATGTGGCTAAACCCTGCCTTCACAGAAGAAGATCAACGCCTGCTTCTACATCACTGCCTGTTTAGCCCCGCTCACCGATTCGCGCATGTCGTGTAAATAACGAGAGAGGCAACGCAGGTCTACACAGAAACCAAACGATAAAGATGCTTTGAAGACAAGAAGATGCTGTGCAGCGCCAAGTTGTGAAAAAACAGTCTTTGCATTGCCTTCCTTCTGATCCCAACATTAGGAAAGAGTGGATGAACTTTATTTCTGTCATGACAACTCTCGTGAGATTTTTACATGATAATGGATATGACAGTGTTAATGTATTTGGTGTTGGTGGAATAGATCTGCTACTCTGCTGCTGCTATTGGTTATTGCTGTATTAGTAGATTATTGCTACTGCTGCTGCAAGCAAGTACAGGAACTTGCTACTGCCAATACATATGCCGATATGGTGCTGTGAGTATTCAAGACATACTGCTGCTGCACAAATAGCATAAAAATAACCCGTAGCAGATCTATACAGGTGGAGCTGGGGAAGGTGGAGGGTTTCAGAGGAACTCTGAAAGCTCGCTGCAATGCTCAAGCGAATGCTAACCAGCCATTTAAATGTAAAGCAGCAAGCTCATTGGCTGCGTATGCATAAACCAATGAGCTTGTGACAAGTCGTTTAATGCTAAGAATATCATCAGTTCACGTTAAGGACCCATCAGCTTGCGCCATCTAGAGTTTCATGACAGAACTTGGTATTTAATGAAGTTCCGGAATCACGTCAGTAAGAAATCGGTCCTTTCACTTCATTTTAAAGAAGATTAATTTATAAACCAGGCACAATTCGATGCAGGATTTTCAGAAAGATTGAAAATAAAGACCATGCTGTGCCGACTATATTGGATCTGACAGTAACATCGCACCACACAAGTGTGAGTAACTGTTTTTATTATGTGGTCACTATTGCTTTGTCTGTTATTACAGGTCATTGGATATGCATTTTTAACCTAAATCACAGCAGCGTCCATTTATGAAGGCTGTCAAACATACACAACTGATAGCCAATCGTAGCAGTGGGCATTTACTTCCGAGTCTACAATCCGCTACACCTATTCAAACGGAGCATTCCGATGAGGGGGTCAAAACAGCCTATTACTTCTAAATGATTGTTTATGATATAAAAATCTTGATAACATTATAAGTGTACCTCAGAGAACAGTACAAAATAATAAAAAGGCAGTTCATGACCCCTTTAACGAAACAAAGCAAACAATATAACAAACTCAATATCCATAGAGCAGCCAGGCCCATAGGTGTCAGTATAAAGTACAAAACTGCCGGTGTTCTGACAAATAATGCTACTTATCAGATTATGCTACCAACACTGTATTTATCCTACTGTAAGGGTAGGTTTAGGGTTGGGGTAGGTGTACATGTTAATAAAGCCTCACGCCTTATTAATATCATGCTGGAAGCAAAATCTGATAGGTAGCACTTTTCGCTATCGAATTATGCTACCATCTGTTTTAATGGGAGGTAGCAAGATCTGACAGGGTAGCACAAATCGTCAGAACACCGGTACTATTGGGATGAATAAGAGCCAGCTAAGTGTAAATATGTTTGCACCTTAAACTCAATTACGCTACAATTACTTTTAGCTTTATTTAGGATTTACATAAGCTTTTACTAATATTTCCACTGGCTACTTCTGTTAGATTTGCAGCCATAATCAGCACAAACTGAACTGGATGTGAATAACCCTGGGATCTCTAGTTGAATTGAAACAGTTGTTAGTTATGCTCGGCTGCCATGTAGAGAGATCACACAGATTTATTATATACTGTAATTTTCTATGCGTCAGAACTCTCGGGTTTGAAACACCATCCAAATAAATCTTGCAACAAAAACACAGAATACATAAATACATAATATACTATTCACATTTATTCATGCACTCTGTAAACTATCAATCCAAACTGTGAGAGAACTAGTGTCATATTATATTGCATTTAAGGCATTTAGTACTTTTTTTCAGTAGAATGTTGTCCTTAGAATTAACCAATAACTACATAACAGCCCATCATTTTCTGCTGTACTATACCATTCAAAAGTTTAATTATGCAAAGGTCTATTAAATTGATCAAAAGTGACAGAACAAACACCTAACATTACAAAATATTTATATTCCAAAGAAATGCTTTTCTTTTCAACTATTCATCAGATAACCCTGAAAAATGTGTCAAGGTTCCACATAGGGCTGGACAATAATTCAATATCAATATGTATCGCGATATAATTTTTTTCAATAACGGTGATATGATTTTTAAACACATTTCCGATATTTCGATATACATTACCAGTGTTTCCCATACATTGATTTATTTGTGGCGTTTGACTTTGTTGAATAAACATGAGCACTGCACGTTTCAAAATCATAACACGGCGGGTGTTTTATATGAATGTATCTCTGAAGGGAACCGACTGTCTTCAGAATAGTTTAGATGGCATTTTTATCTGATAAAGTAGCGTTCATGAGCGGAACTGCTTTGTTTACAGCCATTACTGTAGAAACCGTTAGTTCCGCCGCTCTCACAGCGCCTCCTGCTGGCAGACAAGCAGTTTGCATTTTCAAGAATAAACCCATTTCCAGCAACATGCTTTTGTTGTTGCTCTATTTTTTTGTTTTCTGAAGCAACTCGGAGCATGTTTCATACTCGTTATCTTGGTTAATGCACGTTTCAATCTATAAGAATAATCAGCCTACACTACCAGTCAAAGGTTTTTGAACTGCAAGATTTTTAATGTTTCTTAAAGAATTATCTTCTGCTCAACAAGCCTGCATTTGTTGACCGAAATTAAGAAATATATCGTGATATAAATTTTGGCCATATCGTCCAGCCCTAGTTCCACAAAAATATCAAGCAGCACAGCTGTTTTCAATATTGAAAATAAGAAATATTTCTTGATCAACAAAACAGCATATTAGAATGATTTCTGAAGCATCATGTGACACTGAAGACTGCAGTAATGATGCTGAAAAATTAAGCTTTGCCATCATAAGAATAAATTAAATTTTAAAATATATTCAAATAATATTTTAATCTGTAATATTTCACAAATTACTGTTTATATATATATTTATATATATATAGACCTAAATGTCCATGCATTGTTTTTTTTGTAACAGGTATAATGACCCATGGCACCAAAAGTTTGGGATTGCTGTAACATGTATACTTAGGCTAAGGCCATCTCTGTCACAGCTCGAACTCAGTTGCACAACCACTATTTGTGCTGCTCTCTGCTGAGAATGATAGATAATAGCTTGTTTTTCTCTAACAGCACCAGCATGGTATAGAAATCTTTGGAGAAGCTTTATTTGATCTCTTTTGTCCTTTTGCCCAGCGACTCACTGTCAAAAACCAGGTGATTATAGAATCTGGAAACCCCTTTCTATTGGACATTTAAACAGGGCTAAAGAACATTTCTATTATCCTTCCTACTGTCGGGAATCAAGGCCATCAGGGTTCTCACATAAGTGTTAGCAAACAGTGTTCACCCTGAACCCAGCCTCCTCTCCTAACAAGCCTGTGTCATGCTGAGAAAGGACCTGTACTTTGAGAGTCTACAACTTCAAATAGGGACAAATGTAATGAGCCTGCAAAAAAATATTTCCCTTTTTTGCATATACTCATAATTTCAACCAGATACACAATTACATTGTGGTAGCTTATCGAGGGATAGCAATCAATACCGTTTTATTGATTTTGAAGTGCTTACAACACTAAGAAGCTAAATTTGACTTCTTAACCTTTCTTTCTTTACTATGTCTACTATGTATACTATGAGAATAAGGTATGCACTTCTCAGGCTGTGGAAAACACCTGAAAGATACTAACACAGCCAAGAATGGTTTAAAATGAGCAGGAAGCAGCTTGTCACTCATTGGTATCCATTCACACCCACACACAAACGCTACCGCCTTAAGGACATGTCAAACTGTAGTTTGTACCGACTTGAACAGATTTCTCTAGTACTTGCCCACTATGTTTAGAAGAAATCACTTTGCATGCTCCAGGAACTAAGCTTGAAACTTATAAAGCCTTTGTAAATAATCCTACAAATTAGTAACCTGCCTAATAACACTACAAACACCATGACATATTAATAAACATAATAATGTAATTATAAAACGTTAATTTGAACTACATTAATATAACTACACTCTTAAAAATAAAGGTGTTTCAAAAGGTTCTTCAAGCGATGCCATAGAAGAACCATTTTTGGTTCCACAAAGAACCATTCAGTCAAAGGTTCTTTAAAGAGCCATCTCTTTCTTACCTTTTTATAATCTGAAGAAACTTCTTTCGCCACAAAGAACCTTTTGTGAAACAGAAAGGTTCTTCAGGTGTTAAAGGTTCTTTATGGAACCTTTTAGACAAAAAGGTTCTTCTATGGCATCGTGAAGCACCTTTATTTTTAAGAGTGTAGATCTGTTAAAACCAGATCTGGAAAGATGAACTAGATAAATTTGCAGACTATTACAGGAAATAAACTGTTCTTACCTGTTTTCTTTCCTCTAAACCTTCCAAATCACAGTAAAGAGCTTCATTCGCGAACACACAACCCAAGCCACACCAGCGTATCAGTTGAACAAGTTGATCAATCCTATCTTTCCAACACATCACCTTCTCAATTGAGTCTTTGTAGCATAAACTGTAAGAGATCCTCAATCTTGTGACAGATACGAAGTGCAAAGTTCTCCTTTGCCATTTGGCTGACCCCAAAACACTGACCCTGTCCAACATGTGTGGACTCAAACAGCTGTATCAATACACAGGGAACGGTGTAACACCACTCTCACTCTCTCAACTGTCTCTCACTGAACACTATAACGTTTGCTGAGTTTTTGTCATAAGCTCTTCTATTAACACCCTCAAGGTTACTGTGAAATCATTTGTAAGGGCTATGATGCACAGGCTGCTCTGGGAATTCAGTAGAATTCCCACACAAAATGAAACTGCAAGTGAAGCAATCAAACAAACCTAAAACCGGTGGGACAACTTTCTGTTCCAACAAGAAATCAAACCATGTGAAAGCAAATTCTGGTGTTCACAGGATGTCATTGTAAAAATGTATCTAAAATAAAACTTTTGCTATCGTTTTATAAAGGATTTGCTATCCTTTTTACCCAGTTACAAAAATGATTTTAGATTCAATTTTACTACTATCCATTTTTACTACAATATGATTAATATGAAGTAGTCTGATTTCACACAGGTATAAATCAGTTCTTCTGGAAATAAATTCAAACAAAGTCAAGGTACCAGACTGATAAGAAATAATTAAATAATATGAAATAATCACTGGATTTGTCACAGGTTAACAACATCAACACTTTGAAGGCTGTTTAGAGGTGTTTTGTTTGTTTGTTTTTGTTAGTTTTTTAGGTATAACAGGAAAACTAGATTTCCATGGTTTATTCTGCTAATTATGTAAATGAAATAGTCTACATTTTGTCTGTACTTTATTCTCAGTCATTAATCTCTTATTCTGAGTCTTATAGTTTAGACTGCTTTTCTGTACAAATCATTTGCAGCCACTGCCATGCCATTAGTTAAACGGACAGTTCTTGGCTATAGAATAAGCTGCAGTATGGACTGTCAACGGTCTACCCTAGACAAAACCTGACCCACAAACACAGACTGCACACACAGGTGGATACTGATGTTCAAGAGGCCAGACCTTGCCAATGCATGTCTATGTGGCTTAAAAGAATGATGTTCTTATAACAGGCCAGTGTGAATCAGTTCTCAATATGGGAGTAAAAACAACAAAAACAACAGCTTTAAGTATTGAATGTCACCAAACTTCTTTTTTAAAAATAGGCCAAGAACTTAATTCACTGGCCCAACGTAGATTCTTTTTCACACTGAGAGCTCACATACTTTCCTTTCTCGAGTGCCACAGAAACACCATTCTGTGGCTCAGTTTATTACCCTGCTGTATTCTCTGGAGCTCCATTACGATTCTAAGGCGCTTTGACACTCAGAACTTGGCATTTAAAAGTGCTTTCTCCTCACCACTGAGGCCAAATGTAAAGCTATATCAAAAGCCCTGTCCAGTCACAAATGAGTACAGACGGTTACTGGCTGACACACAGATACAAGTGAATCTGATAACACTGTCACCAAATATCGCTGCTGAAAAGATTATGTTCATTAATAGAAAAGCTATTGTGCCATGCGTACTGATGTGAATGAATCTTTAGTTTAGTGAGTTTATTAAGTTCTGAAATAAATGGAATCTATTTAAGGTGTTTACTGAGACACAAATTATGACTTTGTTAAGAACTGGTCAATGACATATAAGAGTGTCCATAAAGAAAAAGAAACATCTTTTAAAAATCAGCTTAAAACACAAGTGCCAAGTCATGTTAAAAACCTTTAAAAAAGTATGCTATTTTTAGGAATTCTATAACAAAAGTAATATTTTCCTTACACTTTGAACATACACATCTAAGTTATTATTATTTCTAAAAGTAAATTATTAAAATTTAAAAAAGTGTTTTTTACAAAAATCATGGCTTATTAATGAATAAATATCAAAATTAATTGTATTATTATTTAAAAATGTTGTAAATTATTTAAGAAATGTTCTAAGAAAGTATAATAAAAGATGCCAAACTACTTTTCAATAATTTTTTCAAATATCGCAGCTTATTAATGAATAAATATCAAAATTAATTGTATTATTATTTAAAAATGTTGTAAATTATTTAAGAAATGTTCTAAGAAAGTATAATAAAAGATGCCAAACTACTTTTCAAGAATTTTTTCAAATATCGCAGCTTATTAATGAATAAATATCATGATAAAATATATAATTTAAATTTTTTTTAAATATATATATTTTTCTAATACATTAGAATAAAAGATGCCAAACTACTTTTCAAGAATTTTTTCAAATATCGCAGCTTATTAATGAATAAATATCATGATAAAATATATAATTTAAATTTTTTTTAAATATATATATTTTTCTAATACATTAGAATAAAAGATGCCAAATTTATTTTCAAGAATTGCAGAGGTGTTTCAGAATTTAGTTTTGTCACCCTGGTATTTTTTTATTTTATTAAATTTTTTTACGTTTTGCCCTTCAAAACAAAAATCGAGATGAATTTTAATTTAGAAATTTTAAACATGCTCATCCTGTAATATGAAGTGCATTTTTACATCTTTTTAAATGAATTAATATATGTGGACAAAAATGAGCATCATGTCATTAAACCGGTTGCTCTTTATAACATTTCATTGACATTTATTCAAACAAATCCAAAACAAAACCCACAGAACCAACAGTGGATCACATCCATTTCAAGATGACTCATAAAACTTGAATCAGTTACAGTGCAGTACTGAAGTGGACCATATAATATGCGATAAAGAACGTCTCAGTAACCTAGAGGCGTACTCACACCTGCAGAACTGCTGACACATAAAAACGCTTGCCACTTAGCAAAAGTAACACATCATCTTTGAACATCTCTGGCCGAAATGTGCCACAGAACAAAGAAAAGAAAACAGCCACGGGCAGCATAGCAACAACATCCTGTTCAGCATGCCAAAAGTAGAGCTCACTATTGAGTGCAAGACATTCACAACTAACTCCAGACGCCGTTATCGGTTAGTTGTAACACGTTTAATGATGAGGAACAGCAAGAACTGACATGCTTTTTACCATGAAAGAAAGACCGTCACTTAAAGTCCTCACGGGCTCTAAGCCAACATGCATAAAAACAGCAGAATACAGCCAAAGGGTGAGCACATACTTATGCTAAATGAAAACACAAGCACACACAGACACCAACTCGCACCAGGTGAATCAGAACGAAACGACTGCAGTCTCTCTCTCTTACCAGATCATCCAGGATGGAGACAGGGAAATCAAACATGCACATCTTCACAGGCTGAGCCAGGGCTTTATGCAGGCTGAACAGAGATTTGGGCTCCATCTTACCCGATGGAAAGAGTGCAGGCTGCTGTCCAGGCGCCTGCTTCATATTAGGGGAATGCTGCTCCCCCTTTTCTGCTCTCTCATTGATACACAACTCCCTCTCTCTCACTCTCTCCCTTTCAATCGTTCCCTTTCCAGAGTGAGTGCACAGGCGCGCTCTCTTTCGCACACAAAAACTACTCGCCTCTCTCTGTATTTCTCTTTACTAGTTATGCAGCACAAACAGGAACTTGCTGCAGCTGTCACTAACACTCTGCTGTCATCTACTTCTCTCGCATCAGGAGACGGTAAGAAATCTGAATGACTCGACCTCCTCCCAGCGCTTCCTTTTGCACATTGTCTCGCTCTCTAACAATCTCCTAACCATGTAAACACCCACACCCATACATGCGACGTAGGTATGCAGGTAGATCTTAGTATAAAATGCAGCATCTCTGCAGAACGGTGTCTCTCCCTCCCTCTTAAGGTCCACATTCAGTCCAAGGCTGTTGCCCACACTCCTGTTTTCCAGCTCACGAAGATAAAGATGAGTTTGGATGGGTGTTTTCTGCGTTCTGCTGTGCTTTCCCCCTGACGTGCCCCTTAGAGACCCTGTGTTTGTGTATCTGAGAGCAGTTCGGCAGTGGAAAAGTGCTTTCTGGCTCATGTGCTCTGTCCGTTTTGTTGGAGCAACAAAAAAAGTGCCTAGAGTGTGTTCTCGCTCGTGTGACCAGTCTGCCCAGTGACCTGTGCAGCTGGGAGTCTGGGTCTGGATCCTACAAAACACACAGACACACACATATACATACATATAAATGGCAGACATACACTCAGATCCATTAAAGAGTTGAAAAGATTTGCAATGCCCTATCATTAAATCTAGGTCACAAAGCTTTTCGACCACAAACAGCTGTCCTATACTAAAAACATCCTTAACCATAACAGTATATAAGACATTTGCCTTGTACTCTATGCAAGTTAAGGGATGTGCACAAATGTAAATGCTGGAATCATTTGTATAATGCTGTCATGCAACAGGATAAAAAAGTATAAATACCAATACGATTCGGTACTGAAGGGTTGCATGTGATGCTTATCTAACAGCAGCATAGTTGAGGACCACGGGGAGGTGGCACTCTATTATGAAAGCACAGACTGTGGGAACTGTTTTGAAATGCAGAGGATATCTTACGCAGCCATAGAGAGATGTGGTTGCCATGGAGACAGCAAACGCTCAACCTTTGAAAAGAGATGCCTAGAGGAACTGCAATAAAGTCCACAGAGACAACTGTATTTGCACAAGAGCACCATACCTCACCACAAAGACGTGTGCACAAAAGCAGTTTCTATATAAAATTCGTCTCAGATTTATGCACTTCAGTTGCATTCTGTAGTCTGTGCAGCACGTTAGAGTCTGGTGACATTTAGAATTCACATAGAATATGCATTAACATGTCTTGCCTACATTCATGTCATTCCATTCACGTCCAGACATGCAAGTTGTCTTGTGAACAACTTGGATGTTGAAACACTACCTCTCAGGTATGATGGTTTTAAGAGTTCAAACACAGACCAAGGAGATATAAAACATTTTGAAATGTTACAATACAACACTCAATTTTATACAATGTTTATATATATATATATATATATATATATATATATATATAATATTTTATCCAAATAAAACACTGAAACTAATATTAATTGCATTATAATTAAACATTATAATTTACAGTATGAAAAATAGATACTAAAGATTATATTGTTAACACAGAATATTTGGAGTATTAGTATTTAAAAAAATCTTGTGATAGATGACAGTAAAGGTAATCTAAATGTAAAATAGGGGAAATGAGCATGAACAATTAAATGTCTGTTTAAATGTTTAGGGTCAGTAATATTTTGAAAGAAAAAAAATATTCAGCATGGATGCAATAAATACTGTTTGTTTGAACTTTATAGTCATCAAAGAATCCTGATCAACTCTTTTCAACATTGATGATATTTAGAAATGTTTCTTATGCACCAAATCAGAATGATTTCTGAAGGATGCGACACTGACGACTGGAGTAATGGCTGCTGAAAATTTTCTGAAAAATGAAACATTTTTAATATATATTTTAAAATCAAAAACATAATTTTAAATTGTAATAACATTATTGTTTTTATTGTGTTTTTGATCAAATAAATGCAGTCTTGGTGAACATAAAAGGCTTCTTTAAAAAAAAAAAATCGTTACCCCTGTCAAGGACCCCTGCTTTTATAAACACTCCCTAACTAGTAAGAACTGTGTGTTGTAGAATGAGAAGTAATAGAAAGGCAGGGAAGGAAGCACAGCTTCTGTCTGAACACACAGAGATCCAACTCCACACAAAGACAGGACAGGGTGGTGTTGGAGAGGTACTGTTGGAGCTGTTCACTTTAATGTTTCACTCGGCCTCAGGACACTGGCAATGGAACCATGAAGAAACATTACACGTAGATGGGAAACTTCTCTCTCGAGATAAAAATTTCCAAGGGCTATACCTCAACAACCACATGTTGAAGCAGACTATTTTAACAGCATGAATACAGCTACTGTGCTGTTAGGAATGATTCTATTAAAATATATATAATTTCTAGACATTCAAAATGTTATTAGTCACAAGTCTTGCAATATGAATCTGTTATATAGCATTAAAGTAATATATGTCAACGGCAATAGCTTTATCTATTAGACCTCTAACTGGAAAACCAATGGTGGCAGATACACAACCTATTGCCAAAGAGGATACCACAAAAATTCTGCATCCTCTTTATTGTGTAATGACACATTGATTATAACATGCTGTAAACAACTGTCTGCACATTCTTAAAAGCTTTTCCTTTGTTTATAACATCAGTTAAACAATGCTGAGTCCCCCTTTTCCTGACACAGAACATTTTCCTTTTGCCACTTAAAATATCACTACAAAACTCATACACACAAAGTATGAAACATAGCGACTGAGAGAAAGAAACAAAGAATGAAATGTGACTTATTCTTCCAAATCAATAATTTGATGGTAAAACGCCTGAAAAGAAATTGTTAATATGCCTCTTGCTGGGGACTCAAAGAATCAAAGTTTGGCTTGTTTGCGTGTTAGCCCCTGTTAGTCCCTGCCGGTAGATGCTGTAACTACATCATCTGGCTTAAAAGAGCATTGATGTTATATATACAGCTAATATTTGACTATATTATAGTAAATGTTTTATCAGTGTCCGAAACTGGCTAATAGGGTTCTTAAAATCATGAAATGGCTTTTTTTCTCTGTATTTTTTTCATGTTGCTAGTAAATTTAATAATTGGTTAATAAAAAAAATATGAATTTATTTTAAACTTAAGGGGGTTAATCAAAGTATTTAGAGCGTTTTAGGGCATTCCTTTTTTTCAGTTTCTTTAAAGATTAAAATACAAATTTCAAATCATTTTTAAATGACACAAAACTTGGATTTAACAAATCTGTGTAAATAAAGTCGTAAGCAACTGTCTTTAAGATGAATGGGAATGCTAACAGATAAGAGACCTCCTGGCCCAAGCCTGTAAACATGTCCTTGTTTTGTTTTATAAATATTGTCCCTAATAATAACACATAATTTATCCTGCAATGCAGGTATTCTAGAAAATTTATTAATTGATAATTAATGAATAAGTAAGTTAGGGGAGACTGGGGGAAATTGTAAAATTTTTTACATTTTCCTTCATAAATCACAGACTACTTGAAACACACTAGTCATCTTTTTATACAAGAAAGAAATATAGGTACACTAATTAATAAAATAATTTATATATTTTCACTAATAAGGACAAGATTATAATATTAAACTAAATGCAAGAAGTCAGAGTATTACAATTGCCCCCTTGGTGGGGGAGATTGTAACACTGAAATATAAGTCAAATTAGCCCAATGTATCTCAAATAAAAGCCTACCTCAAAGTAATCACTTTACTGTAGTATTTAATAACATTAAGATTTTTTTTTTCAAGAAGTTTTCAACTTCCTTTAGATGTCTAGCATCATATGCATTCAAAAAGCAAAAGTCTATTTCAATTTTTGCAGAAGACAAGGCAACTATTCTAGTGGGAACTAGATTTTAATTATTTAAATATATATTTTATTGAAATATTTATCAGCTGATGAGTCAAGAACAGTCTTTAACCAAACTTTAATGAAATGGTACAAAATATTGACATATTAACAATGTGATCATGTGGAGATAACATTCGTTGTATTTTTATAAATATTTAAAAGCTACACTGTTTAATGTGTAACACAAATAATTTCCGTAAACAATGACATAATGATTTGCCATACTTAATTAAGCTGCATGTTAAACTCTAGTCTGATTCACAGTTGTGGCACATGTATGTCACTGCCATCAGTGCAGGCCAAGTGTGCCCAGGAATGGCAAGACACACAAGACAGCCAGACCTCTCCAGGCAGACAATGCAGAATTCTTCCTCTTCCTCACTTTCCTCAACATTTTCTTTTGTACTCTTCTTTCTTTTCCTCTTTTTTCCTTTTCTGCAGAGACCTTTTGCTTTACTTTAGAGGAAGATGTTTTGTTCTGCTTCTCTGGTGAATTACATTCTTCCTCCACAGTCTTATCCTCATTTTCTTTTGTGTACTTCTTTCCTTTCTTTACCATTTTCTCCTTTGTTGCAAAGATCTTTCATTTTACTTTGGAGACGGGTGCCTTCTCCTGCTCTTCCTCAAAGGAATTCCTGACAGGTGTGTCTGTAAGAATTTCAGTCGTTCTCCTTTTTCTGGTCTTAGTTATCTTTCAGGGCCCTGCTTTTGGGAATGGCCTCACCAAGATAGGCAAAAAAATCCTCAATGATCAAGGAAGATGTTCCAGCAGCAGGCATGGTGGAGGCAAAGGAACTTGGCCCAGGGATAGGCACAGTGGAAGTGGTGGAGAAAGGCCCAATTGTAGGTACATTTAAGGCGATGTAGGGTGTCCCAGAGATGGATGCAGTGGCACGCACGGTGGAGGCGAAGGAAGGTGATGCAGTGGCAGGCACGGAGGAGATGATGGAAGGTGGTGCAGTGGCAGGCACGGAGGAGATGGAGAAATGCCCATCCCCAGACACGGTGGAGGAGAAGGAATGTGGTGCAGTGGCAGGCACGGAGGAGATGGAGAACTGCCCATCCCCAGACACGGTGGAGGAGAAGAAAGGTGGTACAGTGGCAGGCACAGAAGAGATGGAGAACTGCCCATCCCCAGACACGGTGGAGGAGAAGGAAGGTGGTGCAGTGGCAGGCACGGAGGAGATGGAGAACTGTCCAGCTGCAGACACAGTGGAGGCGATGGACACAGTGGAAGCTGGACCAGTGACTGATGTCTCAGGATTGTGTGGACGGTCAGTGACGCAGGATGGTGCAAAATCAGCATCGCTGAAAATTTCCCTGATGAAGGGCCAAATGCCTGTGCACCTGAAGCCAGCCTGGATATTTGATGGTGTGGCAGCCATTGGGAAAGAATCCCTTACAATTGCTGGTATGTCATAAATGGACATGGTTGTTCCAGGATGATGCCTCATCCAGCTGTCAGAGAAGGTGTAAACCATCTTCTTGAAAGGGCCAAACACACTGCGAACACACTGGAACAGTGCAGGGGGTTGGAGAGGAGAATAATGCCAGAAAAGTATACCTCGCAAAAACATGTGGTAGTGATGATTGTCGAGGATCAGCAAGACCTTCTGTGTTGGAGAGGCTCTTGTATGGGTTTGGAAGTGCCGCAAGAACTCAAGAAAATCTTCATCCTGCATCCATCCTGATTTGTTTGCTATTCCTATACAGCCAGGGGGTCCATCCCTAATGAAATGAGGGTGGAAGTTTACCCTGGATAACACAAAGTGTGGAGGGATTGCATTCCCCAGTGCATTTACTGCACATGCCACAGTGGCAAGTGTTCCACGCTCTCCAGATGTTACTGACCCCACTTGCTTTTGGCCTCTTCTGGCAAGAATCTTCTCCGGTTTCTGAACAGTGGTGACCCCTGTCTCATCCATATTCCAGATATCCTTGGTAGTGAAATGATGTTTTTGAAATACCTCTGCCAGATTGTTGAAAAACTTGGACACATTGGTTTTATTAAAGCTTGTTGCCCTAGCTAAGCTTGTGGCTTGTGGCTGTCTCAGGGAAAGGCTTTGGTGCCTTTTCAGGAAACCATCTAACAGTCAGCCCCAACCATTCCACGCTCATCCCATGACTTGGGGTGCTTGCAGTTGTGAGCCTTTGCCAGTTCATAGGCATATTTGAGAACCTGTATTAAAGCATTTGTGTGAATTAAAAATTGTAAACATATATAGGCTACAGTATGTCAACATAAGCTAAAAAAACTGTTCATTCTACACAAATAATCATGAAACATAACAAGTTCAGCAATGTATTATATTACCTCTTTGGGACTTAAACCATAATATAAGTCAGCAGCCCTGAGGAGGTACTCCGACAATATGGTCTCCTGCTCTGCCGTGAACAGTTTACTGGCTGGCCGGTATCCTGTCCTAGATGTGCCTTCACTCACTCCCTGCGTACCATTTGAAAGGGCTCATCCCTACGCTCTAATCCCTTCTAAGGGTTTACCCTCCGGAGTGAGAGCTTCGATGGGTTGAAGGGTGTAGGGGACCAAACAACTGTTTCTGTTTCTCATATCACGTGCCCACACGGAGGCAAATAAAATCATGCAAAGAATCTGCGCAAAGGATCATGGGAGTACGAAGTGTCCATCAGTTGTACCCTTCGAAATCCTTCATTCCGAAGGGCCCTTTGAAGTGGCCAGTTTTGAGCACTTCGATTTGGAACGACCCTTCAATATGGCGGCCATGATTGTTTTCACTCCGAAATGCGATATGAAAGTGACGTGACATGTGGCCAAGTATGGTGACCCCATACTCGGAATTAGTGCTCTGCATTTACCCATCCAAAGTGCACACACACAGCAGTGAACACACACACCGTGAACACGCACCCAGAGCAGTGGGCAGCCATTTATGCTGCGGCGCCCGGGGAGCAATTGGGGGTTCGGTGCCTTGCTCAAAGGCACCTCAGTCGTGGTATTGAAGGTGGGAGAGACTGTACATTCACTTCCCCCACCTACAATCCCTGGCGGTACGAGACTCAAACCCACAACCTTTGGGTTATGAGTCCGACTCTCTAACCATCAGGCCACGACTTCCCCGATATATCCCGTTTAGAGCGCACCTGTCACCCTCGCCTTCTTAATGAAGCGATATAAAGTCACATGACAAACGCCATGTGACTTTGCTGCTGCCCTCACTCTCAAAACAGTGATTGTGGCTGGAGTCCCCTATCCGTCTCCTTGGGTCTGAATCTAGGCATAGTTTACTGTAAAGAAAAGACTTCTGCTAAGTTCTCTGTTCTAACTTCATAAAATTGCTTCTTACAAGTTAACTAATCACAAGCTAATAAATCCACTATACAAACTGACAATGAAAGGAGCTTTTCTTTTTTCAGATATATATAGGCTAATAATCACACTTTCTGTCTAACACATATAAAACACACATAGTGCTGTCGATGAAAAACAACTAGATTGTGATTAAAAACACGTTTTAAGTTTTCAATATATTTTATAATGTAATAATGTCACAGTTCATTTCCAAATTGATGTAGAAACAACATAAAGACTGTATATTTTAAATACTGTACTTGTTTAATGGTAGGCTACTCTAGAACATCACAATAGGCTACTCCGGGTAAATTCAAAAACAGATGAAAATGTTAATGTTCAATTTGTACGACAATTGAAGTTTAATTAAAGTAAGTGGGGATAAGATGTCCAGATGTTGCCTCGAGTACGATGATTATCGAATATTTATTTTATCTCCTTAATTTATTGGTAGAGATTATTGAAGCATATTTTTTATTTGTATTTCAACCAAATTCATATATAAAAACTATTATATAAAGTAAATTTTGTAAAGAAATATCTTTAATTACAAATAAACGATTTTAATACCAAAAGAAAAGATTTTAACGCGGATTAATGGGGCATTCTGTGTTTGGTCCTCTCGCGCCCCTAGAGGAAGTAAACTTTCTCCTGGGAAACGGCTCTTGTATTCTCTTGTAGCATTTGCCATCGCGCTTGCCGTACTTGTGGGAGTTTATGTAAAATCATGATGGCGGCGGCCTGTGCGAGAACGCTTAGTAAGGTCGGCCGGTTAGTTTTAGACACGCCGACATGCCGGGTAACAAACACCGCAGCATTAATGCCGAGAATCTCCATGAGATGCCAAGGAAGAGCTTACGGTACCGGCGGAGCAGGATTTAGATCCAGACTTTCGCTCGCTGCGCCGGTGCGTGGCAGTGGGCGAGTCCTGGGATGCGCTTTCCTGCTCGGTGGTGGTTTCGGCTTGTACCAGACCGTCAAACTCACGCTACAGCGTCACCTTGCAGAGGAAAAATCAAATGTAAGTATCCAGTTCAGGCAGTATTTTTGGATGAAAGTGTTCAAATGTGCCCTTATTTTTTGGGTTTGTTTGCTCACTATGGTTTTATTAACTTGTTTTTATTAGGCTCCTGAGCTGGGGACAGATCTGAAGTTGACTCTGTATCAGTATAAAACCTGTCCGTTTTGCAGCAAGGTGCGAGCCTTCCTGGATTATCATGGTCTGCCATATGAAGTTGTGGAGGTCAATCCCGTTATGCGACAGGAGGTCAAGTGGTCCACTTATAGAAAAGTTCCCATCCTGATGGTGAACGAGACGGTGGTATGTAGCTATTCATCTGTCTTTCTGATTATGATCGATATCCTCTTCCTGATATATGATACCTCTACTCATCAAGTTCCTCTCTTTGTTTATATCTCAACAGCAACTCAACGATTCTTCTGTAATAGTTAGTGTTTTGAAGACATACCTGGTCAGCAAGTGAGTATCTTGGAGTATCAAATCTATGGATGTTAGAATTTATTTGTTTTAAGCGCTTTTAATGACTATTTGTAGCATAAACATATTGGTATATTTGGTACATTGGTATATTTGTGTATTATATTCATTTAGAAAAGTTTTTTTGTTTATTTTTTATGGACCCCAAATATGGTTATTCTTCCGACAATAAACAAAGTTTTCTTTACAGTACTAATTGGAAATTGACTATTTAATATTTTCCTAAATTTGAGCACTGTATTCAGTTTTCTAATAGTTTTTTTCGTTAGGCAAATAAATGTAAATATAAATGCAAATTTTGATTGTCTGTTCACTGCTTCTTTTAGGGAAAAAACTATATCGGAGATTCTCGCATGTTATCCTGAGATGAAGGCAAAAAATGACAGTGGAAAAGATGTGATAGAGTTTGGCAATAAATACTGGGTCATGGTGCGAGACACAGATGCTGATCATCTATATCCAGGAAAAGACACCAGAAAGTAAAGCAAATCAGTTATGTCTGAAAGTGATTGCTTTATTAACTTTTTTAAATTGAATTTACATTATTGTATTAATTATTGTATGAGCTTTTTAATAACACTTTTTGGCCAGAGAGGAGATTAAATGGCGGAAATGGGCAGATGAGTGGCTGGTGCACCTAATTTCCCCAAATGTTTACCGCACGCCGACTGAAGCCCTTGCATCCTTTGACTACATAGTACGAGAAGGCAAATTTGACACATTTGAGGGATTCTTTGCAAAGTATTTTGGAGCTGCTGCCATGTGGATCATTTCAAAGAGATTGAAAAAGAAGTAGGTTTTTGAGGGCAGTGCATTTTACATAAGATATTTGTCAAAAATGTTTTGATTATAAAGGTTAACCTCATACTACACAGACACCATCTGCAAGATGATGTGAGACAGGATCTCTACAAGGCTGTCAATGATTGGGTGGCAGCCATTGGAAAAAACAAGAAATTAATGGGAGGCGATCAACCCAACCTTGCAGATCTGGTATGTGTTTCTCTCTCAGTCTAAAATCTTATTCAAAATATATAAATACACTACGGTTCTAAAGTTTTCTGAATGAGATGCAGATGCACTCTCTGACAGCAGGTGGCGCTTATGAACAGCAATGATACAGTGTTTCCTGGGGTACCGCTGTAAACAAAGCAGAGCTGGCTTATGAACACTACTTTAACATGCATTGTTCAGAGGCAAGATGAAAAGAAAATACCACGTAAACTTTTCTAATGATAGTCAGTTCCCCTCAGAGATACATTCTTATAAACTCCTACTCCAATTGTTTCTCGATTTGTTTGGCATCTCAACCGATCTGAATCGCCACATTTGAATCGATTTTCGACCAGCTCGCGGTTAATCATTACATCCCTAGTAAAAACAGTAATATTGTGAAATATTATTACAATTAAATTTATTTTTTTAATTATATATTTAAAATGTAATTTATTCTTTTGATGACTAAGCTGAATTTTCAGCAGCCATTATTCAGCACCCAGAGTTGAAAAAGTTATGCTGCCTAATATTTTTTTTGTGTTTATGTTAATAAACATATGTTTAATTATCTGTGGTATGGTGGAAAATACCTTCTTATACTTTGTTTTCAACTCAGGCCGTGTTTGGTGTTCTGAGGGTTATGGAAGGCCTTCAGGCATTTGATGATATGATGGAAAATACCAAGGTGAAGAACTGGTACCGACATGTGCAGAAGGCCACACAAGGAGTGTCATAAAATCAAAGCTTCTGTCATCGCTGCACCAACTTGAAGCACTTGATACCACAGCACAACTTTAAAAAACAAACTTGATGCCATCTAATGGTAGTCTTCCTCCCCCCCCCATGTTTTGTTTTACTACTAGACTGAATTTATGTATTTCTCTCATAGTGTTTTCTTTTACTTTGTGAAGCAAAGCGCAACCTGAACCAAATGCTATTTAAAGTAAAACAACCTCATATAATCTGTAGAGATTGTGAATGGGTTTTAGGATTGTTCTGAAATCATCCAATTTTTTCCATCTTTGTGAACTAGCTTGAAATCAGATTATCGACAAATTTATAATCTAGTGATTTAGTCTTTTTTTCAACAAATGACAGTTTTTTTTTTTTTTTTTACACAAGTTACTGTTTCTTGTTGTTTTGAATTAATTTTCTTCCTTTTGTAATATTGAAGTGCTGCCACTCTCATCATGTGGTGTTCAGGTTACCTAAGCAGATGAGCTCAGCCCTGTGATAGATCATGTAGATGCTTGCGTCTACCTCTGTTTGGCTTACTGTTCTCTGTTCATAAATGTCCAATCTGAGGTTTGAAGCTGTGGTTTACTGAATGTTCATATTGATGTGTTTCGTCCTTGGGTTCTCAAGGGGTTTAACTTAAAATGTGATCTTACGGAGTAATGGTTATGTGAAAGTTGCTTTGGACATTTGGAGTGTCCAGTTAACCAAGAACTTTTGGCTATGCATCATCTTTTGATGACAAAAGTGATAAATATTTGTCAGTGAAATAAAGTAAACATCTCAAGCAGATGGTTGTCAGCTGGTTAGTCTGTAGTCTGTCATGCATTTTTCGAAATGAAGCTAACGCATGTCAGGTAAGACACTCCTACAAATTAAAATACACACTGTACATTCTAATGGCACCACATCAGACTGTATAAAATAGCAAGTTCTGAGAAAATTTCACGGACAGGCTAAAAACTGAGGTGTACATAGTAACGCGTCGTTGGCATAGAAACCCAATAAGCTCCAGTTCAAGTTTACTGGGCGTTAAACACACTTCTCAATTCTTTGTCGCTTAAATTTCGAACCAGCCAATCAGATTCAAAATAGAATGTTGAAGGCGGGACTTAGAGCGTCAGACGCGTCTCCGATTGGCGGCTATTGTTATCCATGCGAAAGTCTACCGGGTCTTTCAAACAACATTACACAGGGGACGCAACGTTGCATACTTGTATTAAGGTTAGTGGTATTTTTTATTCACATCACATTAATCGTTTAAAATACATAAATTTTCATCGATCAGGATTATTTATCTGACCGTATAAATATGCTGTGAATAAACAGAAAAGGATTAGTAAAACAATCTGTCATGCATTTTTCGAAATGAAGCTAACGCATGTCAGGTAAGACACTCCTACAAATTAAAATACACGCTGTACATTCTAATGGCACCACATCAGACTGTATAAAATAGCAAGTTCTGAGAAAATTTCACGGACAGGCTAAAAACTGAGGTGTACATAGTAACGCGTCGTTGGCATAGAAACCCAATAAGCTCCAGTTCAAGTTTACTGGGCGTTAAACACACTTCTCAATTTTTTGTCGCTTAAATTTCGAACCAGCCAATCAGATTCAAAACAGAATGTTGAAGGCGGGACTTAGAGCGTCAGACGCGTCTCCGATTGGCGGCTATTGTTATCCATGCGAAAGTCTACCGGGTCTTTCAAACAACATTACACAGGGGACGCAACGTTGCATACTTGTATTAAGGTTAGTGGTATTTTTTATTCATATCACATTAATCGTTTAAAATACATAAATTTTCTTCCATCAGGATTATTTATCTGACCGTATAAATATGCTGTGAATAAACAGAAAAGGATTAGTAAAACAAACACAGACTTGACTAAACTTTGTGTATTCAGGACAAAAAACAGTCAAAGACACACTCTGATCAGTTGGGTCGTCAACATGAGCTACTAGAGCAAAAGTTAGACACGTTTGTGGAGACAAATCGCACTCTCAGACGGCTTTTGAGGGAACAGCATGGACGGGAGGTACAAAAAGAACTTCCGTTAAACTAAATTTGTGTCATATTTGTGTCAGACTGTTGGTTCTGCAGTATTGTGTATATGCACTTTTTTGTAAACAAAACAAAAGTTTGTTTCGTCTGTCCTTTTCACCACAGACAGATGCATTGAGGTTGTCTGATGAGAGGGAGATGCTAATGAGAAAACTAGCTGATTCTGAGGCTGAGAAAAGGGTTTGTAAACTAACACCAACATTTACATGCATTGGAGAAAAACATTTATTTCATAATGTGAGTTCCCACCACTATCAATTGTTTTACATCTATGATAGGTTAGAATTTTATGATTAATTTTTTTTTGATGAAAGATTTGCAGATTTATTTTCACAGATGCCTTTGCTCATATTTAACAAGGGTGCCAGTATTAGTGGAGGGCACTGTATATAATAATGTTGTGAGCCCGATACACATACATTTTATTCAAAAAGTATGCGTTACATTGATCTAAAGTGGCAGTAAAGACTTATTTTACAAAACAAAATGTCTATTTGTAAAAATAAATGCTGAACTTTTTATTCATTACAGAATCCTGAAAAACATTGTTTCAGGGTTTCTAGAAAACATATTAAGCAGCACAACTGTTTTCAACATTGATAATAATTAAAAACGTTTTTCAGGCACCAAATCGGCCGTCACAGGAATTGTTTTTTTTTCTTTTTTAGAATACATAAAACAGAAAACAATTATTTAAAATGGTTATAATATGTCACAATATTTCTGTTTTTACAGTATTTTTGATCAAATAAATGCAGCCTTAATGAACAAACGAGACTTTTTAAAAACTTGATTTGAAAGACTTCATTTTTTCTTAAGCCATTTAGAAATACTTTGTTGATAGTATTATAGTAACGTTCTCTTTTAGAAACTTGAGACTAAACTCAACAACAGAGAAAGAGCGGCCAATCAGATGGCTGAGAATTTTGAAAATGAAAAGGTAATAATTATATCTCACTAATTCTCTTATTTTTCTATTAATTTGTGTAACATTCCTCTATGACATGTTTTAATACCTCTTCTGCATTTCTGAATACTTGCATATAGTGAATTTGCATCAGTGTTATTGTCATCACAGGAGCATCTGAGGACTGCAGGAGAGCTTTCAAAGGTTCTTGAATCCACCCGCAGTCGCTTGCAGAATCAGCTGCACAAGAAAGAAGCTGAAAATAATCGGCTGGAGGCTCAGATTCAAGTAACCCTACTTGGATTTTTACCTTAGTCGTGGTTTTCATTGATGTAAAGTGGAACATCATGTAAGTATGTACTGTACTGTGGCACAGAGGCTGGAAGGGACACTGCAGCATCAACAGGAGGAGGTGCAAGGCCTGCTGGAGCAGATGAGAGAGTTGAAGCAGCACTGTGAAGGAGACAGAGACGTCTACAAACAGACCTTGGAGGACCAGAGGAAACAGGCTGAACAAAGTGTGAATACAGCTGCACAACTCCTGGACAAGGTACTGTACAGAAGAACAATAAATGAACTGTGCTACAGGGTTTCATAAAATTTATAGAAAGATTCTGTAGACCTTCGTGGTTTACAAAGTGCTAATTGCTTAAATAATTCTCCCAAAGTCCTTTATTTTAATATGGCACTGCTGGCTCATGTATTCACTTGACTTGACATTGTCTCACATCTTACAGTTTGTTTGAAAGACTGATTTTTATGCAGTTGGCCAGTATGAACCAAGCGGTTTCTGTCATCTCTTCAGGAAGCTCAGTTAGCAGAGGCTCTCTCCACTGCTGAGGAGCTTCGGCAGCGTTACTCCAAACAGAACAGAGAGAAAAACCAGCTGGAGTTGGAGATCACCACCTTAAATAAGTCAGAGACTCTTTCTTCATTTGCTTTAAGTGTTCACTGAAGCTCAGCCAAACATGTTTTTGAGCATTTTACTTAATTTACTTTATCCATATTATCTTTATTTCATCCATTCATTCTTTTTAGCATAATGTATTACATTTTACCATATTACATTAAAATACATTTAAACAATGATCTTTAAGATTATAATTTTTATTACAGTTTAAAATAACTTTCAAATGTAATTTATTCTTGTGACGGCAATGCTGAGTTTTCAGCAGCCATTACTCCAGTCTTCAGTGTCTCATGATCCTTCAGAAATCATTCTAATATGTTGATTTTGTGTTCAAGAAACATTTCAGATTCAATGTTAAACAGTGCTGCTTAAAGGGTTAGTTCACCCAAAAATGAAAATTCGGTCATTAATTACTCACCCTCATGTCGTTCCAAACCCGTAAGTCCTTAGTTCATCTTCGGAACACAAATTAAGATATTTTTGATGGAATCTGAGAGCTGTCTGACCCCGCATAGACAGCAATACAACTGAAATGATCCCAAGTCCAGAGTCGTAACAAGGAGGTCTGTAAAATAATCCATGTGACATCAGTGGTTCATCCGCAATTATACGAAGCTACGAGAATACTTTTTGTGCGCAAAAGAAAAAAAAATAACAACGACTTTATTCAACAATTTGTCTCCTCCGCATCACCCTATAGTGCCATTTTGGAGAGTATCCACTGGACGTAAACAGCGTATGCTGTTCTGTGTCAGCTGCGGATACTCTCCAAAATGGCACTATATAAATAGGGCGATACAATATATATATATATATATATATATATATATATATATATAGTAATGAGAATTACTCTGAATAAAATGGTTTTGAACAGCTTTTCTTTATTTAAAGTATAATTTCTTGTTTTTGTCTTTTGAGGATTGAAATATTATATAAACTCAATATAAAAGTTGTTTTTTTGTCAAGTTTCCTGATATTTACCCAATTGTCGTATTTGCAGTCGCCTCACTGAGTTGAGTGAACAGCTGCACAGTTGTGAGGAGAAGTCCTGCACAGAGAGAGAGGGGCTTCTCAGCCGTCTACACTCCCTCACCTCAGAGAGCACAGCTACCAAACTGGAAAACCAGAGACTCGAGGCAATAAATCTAAAAAAATCTGTCTAGATCTAGACTTTTCTTATTCATCCAAAGCCATTTAAGCTCTGATTTAGATTTTTTGTGCTTTGTCTTGCATGTCTCATCTTTTAGAGCACTCTGTCAGCCACAGAGGACAGGCTGTCTTTGACTCAGTCGGAGGTACAGCGTCTGAAAATTTCTCTCAGAGACTTTGAGAGTCTGGTTGAGGGTTACAAGAGTCAGGTGCTTTTAACATATCACCCTCACAGCTCATTACAGTCCATCTTCACTGAGACATAGTACATTAACCCTTTGTAATTCTTGCAGTTGCAAAAGACACGTTTGGAGTCAGAGGAATACTCTTTGAGGCTGGAGATGGTGGAGAAGGAAGCACAGAGTGACCGCGAGGAGATGGAAAGAGAGATGGAACAGGGCCGCAAGCAGCTCCAGGCTCATCTGAAGGAAATGGAGATGCTGCGTGAAGCTCTGAAGCACTCGGAGGATGAGTTCAGGGAGGTCAGAGAGAACATGCATATCCAGGACAGGAGAAATACAGAGCAGAACAGCACTCTGTCTGAGCTCAGAATCAAGGTGATCACACATGTGTACTCATGTTCACACCACAAATATTAGTGAAATCAGAAGGGTTTTTCATTTCATGATGCATTTTCTTTTTTTGTATGTAGATGGAGCTGCAGAGTTGTAAAATAGAGAATCTCCAGGAGAAGAACTTATTTGTACTTGAAGAAAACATGCAGCTAAAACGCTCCATAGAAAGCACTGAAAGGTCTGCTGCACATCTGCTCTAATATAATATAATAAATATAATGTAATTTAATATTTATAATATTTTTAAAAGAAATTATGAATAATTGATAATTATATTTAAATTTCCTTTTATAATATGCAGCTGAAATGCATATTATAAAAGGAAATATAATATCATAAATATATTTTTAAAAGACCTCATGAAATCAAAATAGTATATATATATATATATATATAAAATGGCATTATCTCCTGCTATAATATAATACAATTTTTAAAAGACCTTTGCAAAATTATTATTTATATTTAAATTTCCATCTTTTATAAAATAAACCAAAATATATTTATATCATTATATTACTAATATTATATAATATATTCTGCTCTCCTGCCACTGGCTAGAAAGCATCACTTTTTAAATTTTAAACAGGAAATATTAGCAGAAAATAATTCGAAAAATAAAACAATAAATTAATAACATTTGATTGGGTCTTTTAACATAAACACCCAATTGACACAAAGACAGTTGAAGCTAAATACTTTGTTAAATTTCCTACCAGTATTTCTACGACGGTCACATTTTTGTATCATTCGCTCTTCTTGGTTCACACAGGAAGATGGACGATGTGAGCACTCAGAACAGGGATCTGCTTCAGGTTGTGGCTAAGCGTGAAGAGACCATCCACAACACTCAGCTGCGTCTGGAGGAGAGGAGCAGAGAGTGTGACTCCCTCCACAGACTGCTGGAGCAGGCCAGGGAGGAGGCGCAGAGACAGGTCACAGTCCACAGCAATTTCATTTTGATGCTACAGATGTTGCACCTGTGTGAGGTTAGTGTATACATGCTTTTCAAGTTGAGTCTTTGTTCACAGGTGGACCAGAGCCTGGAGCGGGTGCTGTCCAAAGAACGCTCAGCTCAGTCTAAAATGCTGGATTTGGAGAGCCAGCTGAGCCTGGCTAAAAAGGAGCTGGGTCAGCTGCGCCTCAGCAAAGAGGATGTAAGTGTTCGCCAGCAGACTTTGAGCCCTGAAACTTTCCATTGCACAATACTAAACAAGCTCCACGACAACACCACATTTGGAAAATATTACAGAAATCATTAAAGCGTTATACTGTAAAATTCTCTGCAAAATGCAAAGCATTGAAATATAATGTCCCTTTAGAGCAGGGGTGTCAAACGCAATTCCTGGAGAGCCCTGCAGAGTTTTGTTCCAACCCTGCTCCAACACATACCATGTAGATTTCAAATAAGCCTGAAGGACTTGATTAGTTGGATCAGGTGTGTTTAATTAGGGTTGAATCTAAACTCTGCAGGGCTCCGGCCCTCCAGGAATTGAGTTTGACACCCCTGATCTAGAGGCTCAGTAGAAACATACTGATAATGGAAGTCTATGAAGCAAGTTTTTAGAGTTGCTTCTAGGCATCTCTTTTAAGTGCGTAATTGTTTTGTCTTCACTTTTTTTGTTAATCATATTTCCCCCCTAGAAAACTTAGTTAATCTGTTATTTCTCTAAAATATTTAAGCAGCTAGATATCTCTTTGTAGCGTAAATCATTAAAGCGTTATACTGTAAAATTCTCTGCAAAATGCAAAGCATTGAAATATAATGTCCCTTTAGAGCAGGGGTGTCAAACGCAATTCCTGGAGAGCCCTGCAGAGTTTTGTTCCAACCCTGCTCCAACACATACCATGTAGATTTCAAATAAGCCTGAAGGACTTGATTAGTTGGATCAGGTGTGTTTAATTAGGGTTGAATCTAAACTCTGCAGGGCTCCGGCCCTCCAGGAATTGAGTTTGACACCCCTGATCTAGAGGCTCAGTAGAAACATACTGATAATGGAAGTCTATGAAGCAAGTTTTTAGAGTTGCTTCTAGGCTTCTTTTAAGTGCGTAATTGTTTTGTCTTCACTTTTTTTGTTAATCATATTTCCCCTCTAGAAAACTTAGTTAATCTGATATTTCTCTAAAATATTTAAGCAGCTAGATATCTCTTTGTAGCGCGAAACAAGCAAAAGCCACTGTGATAACATTGCTTTTATTCAACCCCATCAATCTCTGCAAAATTCTAAAAATCATTATCCGGTAAGCATGAACCACTGGAAAGGTCATTGAAGTCAAAAACTGAGACGAGTCAATGTTTGTGGGAATCAGCAACATGCCACTGATGCTTCGCTTGTTTATATTTTCCTTGCATTTTCCTTACATGTCAAATATTCATAATTGCGCTTACATTAAGACCTACTAGAAACAGTTTGGGGTTAATTTTTCAGATGGAGAAGCGATTTCAGTGCAAACTTCAAGACATGAAGAACCAGTTGGAACAAGTGAACAGTGCCAACCGCAGCCTGCAGAACTACGTCCACTACCTTAAGGCTTCATACACAAATGTGTTTGGAGACACTGCTTTAACAAGCTCACTGAATCCCCATATCTAAACACTGACCATGAATGAGCCATTTATTTAATGCAGTTATTCTTACACTGTTAATATACATTAATGACCTCAATGATTTCTTCTAATGGTCTTTTAATAAAAGTGCAAAACAAAATCTCTAATGTACATCTTTATTTAAATCACAATGAATTAAATACTGCTTTAACAAGCTCACTGAATCCCCATATCTAAACACTGACCATGAATGAGCCATTTCTTTATTTAATGCAGTTATTCTTACACTGTTAATATACATTAATGACCTCAATGATTTCTTCTAATGGTCTTTTAATAAAAGTGCAAAACAAAATCTCTAATGTACATCTTTATTTAAATCACAATGAATTAAACGGTCACAATATTCTTCAAAAAAACATAAAAAACACAAACTGCTTTAACATGATATAACCATCCACTATGACTAATCTGGGATTAATCACTGTCACTTTCCCCCTCACTGTCTGCTTCATTAACCTCCATGCTGAACTTGTATTCCTGGTCGCAGCCCATGTAGGCATCGCTCATGAAGTACAGTGTGTAGTTGTGCACACCAACAACAGGTGCCACAAAGTCAAGTTTCACCTGAGGGAAGAAAATAGACTCCATATCATTAACAGTTCTCACAAGACTTTTTTTTTTTTAATACTACAATTAGAGGGTTGTAAAAGACAGAAGTAATGCACTACTGCCTTGGACAAAAAAAAGCAGGACTGACCTTGGCCTTCTGTTGAAGAGTTAGCCTCTTGATTGAGATGAGACTATTCGATTTGGGGTCTCCAATAACAACCCACCAGCCTTCTTCACGTTTCTGCACAAAACAAACACAATGTCATGAAGTAATGCTGCATTTCTATAAAATAAACAACATCATTTTGAAACATATCTTATTGCAAGATTGGGGTCAGTAACTTTTTTTTTTTTTAAGAAATTAACTTATTCAGCAAAGATGCGTTAAATTGATCAAAAGTCATAAAGACTTTTTGTTTTTTGTTAAAGATTGTTTTTTACTTCTATTTAAAATAAATGCTGTTCTTTTGAACTTTCTATTCATCAAAGAATCCTGAAAAAATTAATCAGTTTCCACAAAAAATATTAATAATGTTAATATTAATAATGAGAAATGTGTCTCGAGTTGTAAATCAGCACATTAGAATGATTTCTGAAGACTGGAGTATTGGCTGTTGAAAATTCATACATTACATTTTAAACTTTATTTAAACAGAAATCATTTAACAGTGCAGTTATATTTCAAGATACAGAGTTTTTGTTTTTACTGTATTTTTGATGTAAGTAAATGCAGCCTGGGTGAGCAAGACACTATTTAAAAACATAACCGATTCAAAACTTTTGAACATTATTGTAAACATGGGGTTTGTCAATAGAAACTCACCTGAGGGAACAGAGGAGCAATGACAGGACCTGTAACTTCCTCTTCTCGCTCCAACTGCACTTGGACGACCACTGGACTTCCACTGTAAGCACAAAAAGATAATTTATATCTTCAGTGATCCATACTAAAAATTATTAAATGTACACCCACACAAGGTTACGCATTTTCAACTGAAGCCTTTTGCATTTTGAGTTCAGTTCGTACCTCTTGATGTTGTCTTTGTCAGTCACTTCGTATGACAGCTCAATGTTGGGATAGCGGTTACAGAAGCGTGCCACGTCCGCCATTTGTACATCTGTAAGCTGCAGAAGACCAGTGCGATCCTCGTCTTCCATCTCCATGATGTCGAAGATGCTCTCCACACCCTATATACGTTCAACAAAACAGATAAGAGACACATAACCAAAAGATGGAAGTTCAGCGTTTAGATGATTCCCAACCCTCTCAGACCCAGTTCTCACCTTGTCCATGCAGCGCTTGATGTGTTCAGAAGTGAAGTGGGGTAGTTGTTTGAGGTACGAGTCTTTGGACCACATGGCTTGTGTGACCATCTGAGCCAGCTCCATGGCAGCCAGCGCTGGACTCAACCAGCCGTTACTGGAGAGCACGTCCACACAGGCCTGGATCAGTCGCACAGCCTGAAAACACGGGCAAGAGAACAGCAGAAAGACTTAGGAAACATTTCATTTAAACATGTACATTATTTAAAAAATAAAATAAAAAATTAATACTGTTATGTATTCATTTGGTGAAAATGTTTCATTTATACACTACTGGTCACAATTTTACACTAGTTTTTTTTCCCGTGCTCACAAAGGCTGCATTTATTTGATCAAAAATACAGTAAAAACAGTAATATTGTTTCTTGAGCACGAATCAGCATATTACAATGATTTCTGAAGTATCATGTGACAAGACTGGACTAAAGGCTTTGCCATCAGGAATAAATTACATTTAAAAAGGTCTAATGGAAGTTATTTTGAACTGTAAGAATATTTCACAATTTTACTGTTTTATTATATTTTGATCAAACATATGCAGAATTGGAGAGCATACGAGACTTATTTCAACAACATTTGGAAATATATTAAACTAAAACCTTTACATTCAAAAGTTTTAAACGCATACAAAAATGCATTTAATTATGAATTGAAATTTGAATGGACTGGGGCCACTAAAAATCTTTTTTGTTGAGCAGCAAAAGAGGGTCACTATGCGCTCAGTGTTTCCCCTCACTTTGCTGAGGATCTCCTCAGTATCTGACTGGAGCTCAGCGCTCAGCTGCATGCGGGACAGATGAGCCTGGAGCAGCAGGTTGGTCTTCACATGAGGGTCGTTGAACTTGGGGTTGTTCAGTTTGTGAGGAACTTTCTGAGCCAGCTGATAAAGTAAAAAACAAAAATGTAAACGGAGAGCTCTGATGCAGTCTGTTCAAGAGTTCATATTATATTCAGTCATAAAAGGAAAGTGCGTTTTTACTCACCTGCCGCAGCAGGGTGTCTTCATGGTGCCTGATGGGAATGTTTTTATACTCCGCAGCATTGGAGATGATCTCGATGAGGCCACGGACCTTTGTCTTGGCGTTTAGGGACATACTGAACAGCTCTGGAGAGAGGACAAACATAACAGTTGCATCAGATGAGATGGATGTGGCAAGACAATCAAGAAGCTTAGTGATTGTTTAAAGTCGGTACGAAATCCCAACCCTACATCCTTTTTCAATAATCCATTACACTTGGATGTAAGTCACAATACAAGAGAGAAGATCTGTCGCTACTTGTTTCATTGTGACTTTAATGAAGTGTGTTAAACAGAGAGAGTCCTCACCAATGGTGGTGTAGTTTATGTAGTAATAGGCTGCGATCATGCCCAGATTCAGAGGCGCCACATCCATCTCATCCTCGATGCTGATGCACTTGGACTGCTCCAGATCTTGCAAGGTGTTTTCCACCAGCTCAGACAGATGATCTGACAGGTGACGATGAGACATACCTGTAAAACAAAGATATTTTAGTCTCTGACACACTAAAAAAAAAAAAGTTACAATTACATTGTTGCTTGACTTATTTTCACATGCATTCCTGTTGCAACAAACTCTACATTTTGTAGCATAAAGTCTAGATTTAGAATTTCAAGTCCATTTGTCCTGCTGTAGTGAAAATTGTGGGCATTTGAAGGATTGTGGTTCTTCACCCTGCAGGTTGTAGTAGTTGGGGTTCTGGGTCATGCGGCGATACAGAAACGTCCAGGTCATGTAGTCTACAGCGTCCTGTTTGTTCTCCACCGTCTTGGTGACGATCTCAGCATTGAAATGGTCGTGAAGACAGTGGTCCAGGTGAGACTCCACAGGCAGAGGCTCATAGAGGAACTTCTTGAAGAAGTCCTAAAGAACAAGGTGGTTCAAAATTATTAAGAGGTAACCAAAAATCTTAAGACAAGAAAATATGTGGATTAATTTAAGCTTTACCTTTTTGGACCCTTGACACATGATAACACACCGGCCCTCATCATCCTGGAGAGGACGGTTAGCCTTTCCTACCATCTGGAGCACATCATAGATTGGATAGTCCACATATCTAATTGGAGAAAGACATTTATGAGCAATACACATGCACAGAGTAAATACTGGTGATGGTATCAATCAATTAAGCCCTCTAAGGATGAGAAAACACTTACGCATGGATTTTCCCGTTGTAGTACTGCGTGTCCATGACAATCACCAGGTGGGCAGAAATGTTGGTGCCCCAGCAGAGAGAACGAGACGCCACCATCACCTGAATGGCACCTGGCATGAGAGAGCAGGGGGCAGAAGGGGGCAACACTTCTTTTAGCTCAATTAACCTCATAATTCATTCAAAAACTATATATGATATTTGCATTCCTGTGTCCATTTGAACCCGGTGGAATGTAAGCTTAGAAACAGTCATAACGTGTTTTTTTTCAACTAAAACCATATTTTACGTGATTAATAACTTGAGTGAATTTCAAATTTTGATAGTGTTTGTGTTATTACCATGTTATTACTACATCTACCCTTTGTTTAAAAAGACGACTAGATGAACTACAGCAAAACCAGTGTGATGTAAGACATTTTTTTTTATCAATATTCATTGGAAATTTTATTTCAATATATTATTCATGTCATTATATGCCTAATGTCACTCAGTATAAAAAGCTAGTGTCTAATATATGCGATACAGATCTTCTCCAAGCACCTTTGTGGGACCACGTCTGCAGCACAGAAGGTGAGGATATCAATAGGGTTGAGACGAGTCTGACGTCTTGATGGCACGAACACCAGCACTGGCTTGGATGGGGAATGTTTCATTATGGCGTGATACACTGGTTTAGCCATGGACAGCAGACGAGTCTGTGTGTGACTCACGTTGAAGCCCTAAGGAGGGGGAAAAAGCAGTGAGGAACACTGAACAAAACTTCACCAAATGTAACAGGGTCAAGATTGTGCCTAAACATAAAATTAAGGTACAGAGATTCAGACCAACCTGGATGTGAAGTTCAAGAGGAACCGGCCTGACATTAGGGTGGAAGTTGAAGGTGGCCGTAGTGCTGCAGCCAAGCCAGTGGGCCACATCTTTAGCATTGGACAGAGAGGAGCTGAGGGCCACGATACGGATGGGCCGCTCAATCTGAGAGGAGATGTACCTCATTCTGGAGCAAATCACCTCCAGCACAGGCTACAAGAGACAGAAAATTTAAAATAAAACAAAACAAATGATCTCTGGTGACTTAACAGCTCATTATTATAGTTTAGAAACCAGAATAAACAAACACTTACTCCATTGTCACCTCCAATGAGATGAATCTCGTCTACAAGGAAGAGACTAACGTTCTGCACATTCTTCCTCTGTTTCCAGCGGCGGGATAGGATGTCCCACTTGTCTGGGGTGCTGACGATGATGTCGCCTTTACCCAGCAGCTTGAGGTCAGTGCTCGTCTCACCGGTGAGCAGGACAACCTTCTTATTCAAAGTCTCCTGGAACTTCTGGTGCCAGTCAATAAAGACCTGTACAAAAAAAATGATGTCGCAATCATTCAATTTAATTCCTCATTTCACTGAATCTCTTGAATTTTATAGAAACTTTACATTATGACATTTATTTCCAGAAAGGCAGATATTTATGAACATACCTGTTCGGCCAGAGCCTCCATGGGTGTGATGTAGACACAGCGGCCCTCTGAGTTGTGTAGGAGCATCCTAAGAATGGCAAACTCAGCACATATGGTCTTCCCACTGCCAGTGGGGGCGCCAACAAATACGTTATCATCGCTGTTGTACACGGCATTGAACACTGAGGAAAACAAGAACGGTTTAATTTAAAAGGTAGTTTCAAGATCTCAGTCAAATATATAGTGTGTTGTGGATGGTCTTTAAAGGCAAGTACCTTGGGTTTGGATTGGGTTAAAAAAGGGAAACTTCTGGTAGAGGCTCTCGAAGGCTGTGTTTCTTAGAGCAGACACGGGCAATGGCTGCAGGTCCAGCAGCTCGGTGGGGGGAGGATATTTCTCAGGCAGGATCAGGTGACGGAAAGAAACGGGCAGCTGTGTCTCACATGCTTGAAAAAGAGAGAGAAAAAAATCTTCAGACTTCTTTAATACCTCAAATGCTTTATTATCCTTACAAACAGTACTATGGATTTTGGTCACTACGTCAATGCCATAATGAATTAGAATTTTAAATGTTCAATATGGTTTAGTAATTTGTTCTGCAGTATTAAGTTGTAAACTTACACAGCCAACGGTCTGAAGCTATGCGAATGAAGTACTGTGGTGGCAGCGGCTCAAACACGGGCACAAAGAAAGTGACAAGATGCTCATCCTGAGCATACTTGGCCTTCAGGAGGAAGTACTCATGATGAAGAACGACCTCACTGTCCACATCCTCCACTAAGATCCAGAAGGCCTCAGATGAGCCGTGTATCTGAAAGCAAAAGACATTTAGTTGCTAGCTCAATGTCAAAATGCTTAAATGAAAAAAATTGCTGTTGTTGTATAAAATATACATATATAAAAAGTTAAATATTTCTATTAATTTATATGTAATTATTTATTCTTGTAAAAATAAAACTCATATTATCATTAATAGTCATTTACTGATCTATTTTAAGACTGACCTTGTCGTCCCACTGAAAATCTGGTGTGATGGTGAGCTCCACTTTCAGAGTGGAGCGTGTGATGGGCTGCAGATGAACTGCCAGGTCCAGCTTTGGGAACTGATGGACATACTTATGAATGGTCTTCCCCATCTTTGGCATGCGGATCAACTCACCTGAAAGGTTTAAACTCAGATCATGAGACAATTACATAAAATGGCACTTTTAGAGACACTGGCACATAAAGACAATACTTGACTAGCACAATGTACTGATAACCACTATTCACCAATTTCGTTGTGGTTCAGATCATAGAGGCGCTCAAAGGGAAAGTTCTTCTTCTCAATCTTTTTGATGACCTCCTCTGGAAGCTTACGGAACTGGCGCAAGGGAGACATCGACTGCCACCTTGAAGGAAAAAAAACCAACAGCGTGAGCATCACATTGGATAATAAACAATACATTTAAGTGGCAAAATCAGCAGCATCTTGACAGCTTACATCCTTTTGTCGATCATCTTGCAAAGGTTCAAAGTCTTATCGGTAAGTTGGGCCCAGCCTCTGCTCAGGACAATCTCAAAAATGGCCCTCATCAGCCTGCCAGCACTCTGTAGAATCAAATAGAACATTAATACAGAAAATATATGCATATTCTCTGATTGTGAAGGGCCTTTACACAAGACAGGATAAAGTCACTAACCTGTGTCACATAGACCATGTCAGCCATGAGAGCAAAGCCCTCCAGTTTGAGCTGAGAAATATATGCCTGCAGCAGCACATTAATCTGAGAAACAGATGTAACATTAAATTTAAGAGAAACAATCATAAGACTGCATATCTGTATTTGACGCTATATCTTAAAATGCATTTACCTTTGCACTGGGCTCTTCAATGCTTTCCTTCACTGGAATAGGGACTCTCTCAAGCAGTTTCTGAAGCTCAAGTTTTTCTTCCTGTCAATCAGAACATCACAACCATGTTGATTAGATCCTGGTGGTAGAGGTTTGTTCAAATGTTTTAGCTGGTTTAATTAGATAAGGCACGTACCTCTCTGACGGTGATGTTTCTGAACTCAGAGGAGAGCGAGAACACCCTGAAGAGCTCAATCTCACTCAGTGTAGGCTTCAGCAGCTGGTTGTAAGTCATTATGGACTCGTGGGTGATGTAGAAATGACTGGCAATGCGGCCCAGGTCTGTCACCTACAACAGAACAAATTAAACATAATTTAAACCACATCTGTTGCTGTCATTTAAAAGTTAATTGATGTGTTCAGAAAGCCCTGCTGAAATCCATTATGCTGGGTTGGGTATTTCAAGCTGGTACAACCTCAGAATTGATCGTGCATAAAGTGGGTTAATATGACAAACTGTGTGTACCTGAAAGTTGCCAGATCTCTTGTCATATTTGACCAAGTTGTTCTTCTCCAAGACAGTGGCTGCCGTGTGCACCAGGTCCATCCTGCGTCGCTCCAGCAGGGGGTCAATGCTGCGGTCGTCATGGGAGACGGCATATAGAGTGGGGTTCCGCAACATCCGAACATAAAGGTATGTGTAACCCAGCCAATTTACAGCATCCTGAAAACAGTAACAAAACAGAGCAACAGATGCTTACAGAGGAATACTAATAATAGGTATGTGCAATACTACATATTTTCAATGTAATAATTTTTTTTTCAATATGCTTAAATGACAATATAAAAACTACTTTTTCAATTTTGGAAACAAATGTGTAAAACTAAATGTATATAAAATTATAATATAAAAGTTTTTTAAATTTTGAAAAAAAATTGAATTGTCTATCATATTTAATATTCATTTCACAATATAATAAGGGTCTATATATTTCTAAATATTTGTCTTTTGTCCCTCATATCATTTAGTTTTATAACCTAATTTAATCAAAACTTGTGAAAGTTCTTAAAGGTTCACCAATAAAAATATTAATGCTAGAAAACAAAAAATGGCTGACTAATGAACATTTGCATGTACATTTAAACCTCACCTTGGCATTCTGCACATTGCCCAACACTATCTCTGCATTGAGCATGTCGGGTAGTTTGGTCACCATCTGGCTCTCGATGGGCAGCTGCTGATTGAGCAGGGACAGGTAATACTGCAGCTCTCCATGTGAAGTGATCAAAATACCCTCTCCCTTAGAGTCATACTGCGGCCTGCCAGCACGACCCAGCATCTGCGTCACAAAGGTTGAGTGGGAGTCAAGACATTACTTGTCGTCTATTTAACTCATTGCAATACAAAGTATGTGTAGAAATACTACTGACCTGTAGGATATCCAGGGCTCCCAGCTCTGTCCATCTGCCTTTCTCTGGGCTGTACACCTGTGTGCCTTTGATGATGACAGTGTGCGCTGGCAAGTTCACACCCCAGGCCAGAGTGGCTGTAGACACCAATACCTACAAAACACACTCACGGTTCAATGCTCTCCGTTTCAAAATAAGAAACAATCAAAAACGTTCTTGACATTGCTGAATTTCAAACTAACCTGAATATGACGGTCAGCAAACAGATCCTCTACCAACGTTCTGTCCACTCTGGTCATTCCAGCATGGTGAATAGCAAAACTATACGGCAATAGATCTTTCAGCTCCAGGTTCTGTCAACAGAAAGTAAACAAATGGTCATCAAAATCAGTACACAATAAATGCGTGTTCAGTTACAACCAGACCATGAATCTGGGGACTTTTTATTGTACTAATCTCAGAAGAAGAATTTTTAAAATAATTTTTCTAAAAAAAAAAATTTCTGCACTACTAGCTACTGGACATCAAATCAGCTCAAACAATGGTGTGAGTTTGGGGTAGGATTAAATGTTTACCAAACAACAACAGACAAGGGAAATGTCTGAAACTAGTTTGAAAATTTTCATTATTTCTGTAAATACTTTATAAATGATCGAATAATATAATAATTTATTATTTATTATAAATTATAGCTAATTATAATTTACTGTTGCGGTCATACAAATCACTACAACTTATATTACAAATTATGATTTATTTTTGCAATTATAATTAATTAAAACTATAATAGTTTGTCATATTCTGTTTGCAAGACAATACACTTGCCTTTGGAAAAATGTGCTAAATGAAAGTGAGAGTACTACACTCTTAAAACATAAGCCAAACATGAATATTTCTTTGTGAAAGATTCTATGTAGGTCTTATTTCGAGAGTACATCAGTTTGAGGTCGTATGTGATGTACAGCACTTTTGTGGTAGTTGTGAGCTGACCTTGCACTGCTCTGCTTCAGTCCTAAGGACCTCAGTGGAGGCTGAACCCTCTCTTAGGAACAACCCCAGTGTGTCCTTCTCCAAACACATGTCCCTGATCGCACGTGCCGTCTTTCCGGTCTCCTTTCTCGAGTGCACAAACACCAACACCTAGGAAAAAAAGAATGAAATGTTCAGGAAACAGAAGGGTGACTGAACAAATGTTAGGATATATTTGATTACAAAGAACCAGTCAGGTTATTGTGTTCAGTTTCACCTGATTCTTTCCAGCATGTTCCATGATCTTCTCATAGACGATCTCATTCATAATCTGGAAACGTTTGATAGCCTTCTTTTCTGTAATTCCTACATAGGTTTGCTCCAGAGGCACAGGCCGGAAACTAATAAGAGAAAAACGTCCAAAATACATATTTTATTATACCAAAAACCTATTCAATGTTATCCACATACAGAACACTGCAGAACACTATTTCTCCACATCAGTTAATTTCTCACCTGTTGTCGAAATAGAAGAGCCCCTTGGATGGATCCACACGAAGGCAGGTCGCCACATCCTCATAGTTGGGCAGTGTGGCACTGAGGCCAATTAGCCTCACATCTTCCTGTGTCAGTTCCACATTGCGGATGGTTCGAGCAATCAGGGATTCCAGAACAGGGCCACGGTCATCATGCAGCAAGTGGATCTCATCCTGTATGACAGAACACATTGACTTGGAAAACATGAAAGAAACATTTTACAAAAGGGAATATGACTCTACTAGATTACTTACGATAATGATAAGGCGCACAAGCTGCGTATATGTGCGATCTCCTCCTTTCCGGGTGATGATGTCCCATTTCTCTGGGGTGCACACAATAATCTGGGTGGCATTTATTTCCTCCTTACACAGCTGATGGTCTCCAGTCAGCTCAGAAACAGTGATGCCATAGCTAGCCAAGCGCTGTAGACAGAGCAACAAATGTTTTATGAATGAATGAGGCATTTTTTAGGGACATTAAATACTTTCACGATTTTAAACAAATATAAATTTGAAAATGTTCAATGTAATTCTATTCATAGCTACTCATTTAAAAGATACTAAATTACAGGAAATGGTGGGGAAAAGCATAATGTAGTCTTACCTTGCCAAAGCTGCCCACCATCTCCTGTACCAGTGAGCGCATTGGAGCGATGTAGATTATTTTAAAATCATCAACATTGATAGTGCCATCCATGTTAATATGCTTTCCGATCTCTCTGAGCATTGCCATGAGAGCAACATTAGTTTTGCCAGCACCCTACAGATCAAACAGAGAGATGAAAAACAAAAGCTTGAGTCTCCTTATGGTAAATATCTTGCGGCTAAATGTACAATTCAAGTTAAGGCCTATATTACATCATATTTATGTCACATTGTTCTTAATGGAGACGTTCATTTTAAGCCTGCGACTGGACAGTTGCGCCTTTATCAGTAGACTAACCGTTGGAGCGCAAACCAGCAGGTTCTCATCCGTCTCCATTGTGGTTTTGAAGAGTTTACTCTGTATGCGATTCAAGGTTTTGAATCCTTCGAATCCAGCTTGGGCATATTTGGGCAGCTTCTCAATAGCCATCAACGTCTGAGAAAAAAAAGGAGGGAATCCTTGTGAGACAATAGTGAAATTACATAGAGCCAATCAACCAGTAATTCATAATACATTGCTATTTACACTACTGTTCAAAAGTTCAGTGATCAGGGGTACAATGCTGTTTCATGCATTCAGAGTTGTTTATACTGTTAAAGAGTTAGATTCTCATGCTAAGCATGGACAAAATTTCAAAAAACAATTTGGACGTATGACAGTATTTCTGTGCTAAAAATCTTACTTCTGGGTTCGTACAATTTTCGGAGAGTTTTTTTTCCCGATCGTGGCTCTTCATGACATAAATGAGTGTGGAACACCTTGCATGGGCATTTTTCCCGGAAGAGCGTGCCCGCGCACACATCGACCAGAGAGAAAGAGCACGCCCATCAATGCGCTTCATTCAGCAGCACTGCACGGGACTCGCTCAGGAAGAATGTCTCTGAAGAAGTGTGTTTTTGGTTGTAAGGGAAACATAACTTTGTTCAGCTTCCTAAAGAACCCAACGTTATGTAAACAGTGGATGCAGTTCGTTTTTCCAGAGCAGCAATGCAGTTTCCCAAGCGTGTTTGTAGGCAAATGTTGTATAAACAAGTCCCAGCTATAAAAGATCCCGGTCATGATTCAGAACTGCAGACGGTAAGTGAAACTGCAAAGGTCTGTGTTTTGTTGGCAGTCGGGAGCTCAAGTGCTCATCAATCTTTAGCTCCGCCCACGGCGCGCCTCTAGGAGCTCGGCTGTTTGCAGAGAGAATCGTAAAGCTGTATCTTTCTTTTATAAATATGATAAAACTAAAGACTTTTTTGGAGATATGAAGGATGCAGTACTATATAGGTACTCAAGATTAACATGAGATTGGGCGAAACTGTGTGTGTTATGTCTCCTTTAACACTTATTCAACGAGTATGCATTAAAATGATCAGAAGTGACATTATATTATACTGTATATAATATACTATGTTCAAATAAATGCTGTTCTTTCTATTCATCAAAAAGTCCTGAAAAATGAATCACGGTTTCCACAAAAATACTAAGCAGTACACCCATTTTAACATTGATAAGAATTGTTTCTTGAGCAGCAAATCATAATAGAACGATTTCTGAAGGATCATGTGACACTGACGACTGCATTAATGGTTGCTGAAAATTCAGCTTTGCCTTCACAAGAATAAATTACATTTTTAAAATATAAATTAAAAAAATTCAATAGTTAACTGTTATAACTGTAAGCAAAACAGACTTCTTTCAAAAACATTAAAAATCTAACTGACCTCAAACTTTTGAACGGCAGTGTATTCTTGTGTGGTAATTTGATGTAATAACCAAACAACCAGAAATCCCCCACAGAACAACCTTTTTATCCCCACTATAGGAAAATGTCTCACAAAATAGAGGAAAATACCTCATCATCACCAAAGACTTTGGGTTTGAGAGCGGGCACATGGACTTCCTCGTAACCCTTCCTCTGTTTGCGGAAGGAGCCATCAGGCAGCTGGCAGCGCTTGTTGGCCATGAAGTGACTGCCCTGAGTGAAGGCCAGATCTTCCAGATCTAGTAGTTGCCTCGAGGTCATAGCCTAGAGACAAAGAACACAGGAATAATATAACTAAGACAGTACATGAACATTGGGTCATCAAATTAAAATGCGCTTGAAGTAGTAACTAAAAAAAAAAGGCTTTTACCTCTCCATGATCAATGTCCATAGACTCCAGATCATCCACACGAGACTTTCTAACTCTCTCCCGGCGAGATCGCTCCTCCTTTAAGGAAACACAAGATCATAAGCTTACAAATGGCTATCCTTCTTTAAACTGCTAAATCTCAAACACTCAGCTAAACCAACTAAATAAGGAGGGGAAGTTCTGACCCTGATGATGTCCTCTTTTTCAGTCTCCTGCAGCTGGTAAAGAACTTTGGAAAGATCCTGATCAGCTTCCATTTTATTCATGATCTTTTCCTTCTCAGCCTCACTTTGAGCACTGGCTAACATGGTGCAGTACAGGACTGGATATGACAAAAAAAAGAGCAAAATGACACAATGCTTTTTATAACATTGTAAACCTTCAAACTGTTTGCACCAAGTCATATTGGAAAAAAGGCTTTTACCTCTCCATGATCAATGTCCATAGACTCCAGATCATCCACACGAGACTTTCTAACTCTCTCCCGGCGAGATCGCTCCTCCTTTAAGGAAACACAAGATCATAAGCTTACAAATGGCTATCCTTCTTTAAACTGCTAAATCTCAAACACTCAGCTAAACCAACTAAATAAGGAGGGGAAGTTCTGACCCTGATGATGTCCTCTTTTTCAGTCTCCTGCAGCTGGTAAAGAACTTTGGAAAGATCCTGATCAGCTTCCATTTTATTCATGATCTTTTCCTTCTCAGCCTCACTTTGAGCACTGGCTAACATGGTGCAGTACAGGACTGGATATGACAAAAAAAAGAGCAAAATGACACAATGCTTTTTATAACATTGTAAACCTTCAAACTGTTTGCACCAAGTCATATTCTCCATATCCACCATATTCTCAGAAATCATAGTCTATTTAATCCGACACAATCCAGACTATTGTGATCTACTTACTCATTCGTCTGTGCTGGCGGAGGACCTTGATGAAGTCGAATGTGTTGAAGCCCAAAAGCAGCACCAGTTGGTTCTCACACTCTCTGTCATCACTGGCAGTCTGACCAAAGGGAGGAATGAATCAGCCACACAGGAAGACATACGCATTTAAATCTCTCGGTCTCCAAGGATTTGGAACATTACCCACCTTAAGGATCTCCAAGACCTCATCTGCTTTCTTCTGAGACACGATGGCATCATTGTAGAAGCGGCTGAGCTGTCGCTGAAGCCAGAAGGCATCAATGTCTCTGGGGTGAAGATCCTTCTTTTTGGTCATCATTACGTCGCCTGTGTTTCCCAGCTAAAGAGACAAGAACATGTTAGGTTGGATTTTTGACTCTGTCAGTGGTTCTCAAGCATTTCCAACTCCAAATCCCCCCTTTGTTGAAGACAACTCCTGGTTGAGAACCACTGCTCTATGACAAGGTGTGCAGAAACACATGGGACATGTGACTTACGTTAGCAGTCAGGGTGCTGCTCTCATCTGCCTCCACTCCCTCGCTATCATCAGAGCCTTCATCCCGAACCTCTCCGTACTGGTCCTCATCGCCCTCCTACACAAACAAATACATGCTGGTGTCACCTCAAGAGCTAAAAAAATACAATCAGACCACCAACAACCATCATGTAGAAGCTCACCTCCTCATCAGACTCAAACTGCACATTGACTCCATAGGTTTCATCAATGTTGTCATCTGCAAAAAAGAGAAGAGAGGTGTGACCTTGCTGAACATCATGATGAGAAGAGTTTGGACTCAGACTGGAGCTAAATTATTTACCCATATTCTGGAGCTCTTTGTCTCCACCATAGTCAGAGATCTTCTTGCCCAGGTTGACCAGGACGTGGTAGCGTGTGTCGTCAGTAGGCCCCAGCAACTGCTCCACCTCCCTCCTCCTTTCTTTGTCTCTCATCTTGTCATTCTTCAGCACAGCCAACACCTCGTCTGCTGCTCCACACAGGATATCCCTCGGCTTAAAGGAGAGAAAAAGAGCAGTAACTTATGATGTGGTACTTTAACCTAATGCAATCCACTGTTTACATCCACGCCAACATATAAACATCACGCCACATTTATCAGACAATGAATCGTTCTTTATAGCAAACTAAAAAAGGAGAATGTTTTTGTGAATTCACGAAGCCATAACATGTTTAAACAATGATAACCAGTGATAACATATTACACTCAATGTTTCTGTTTACATACAGAAAGAAAGTATAAATAAAATAAAAAAATAGAGTTCAAAAGTTTGGGGTTGGTAAGGTTTTCTAATGTTTTTTTAAAAATAAGTTTCTTACACTCATCAATAGTAATCTATTTGAGCAAAAATACAGTAAAAATTTAAATTTCATTTTAAAAAGCAATTTATTTATTCATGTGATGCAAAGCTACATTTTCAGCAGCCATTACTCCAGTCCTCAGTGTCACATGATCCTTCAGAAATCATTCTAATGCTGATTTGTGACTTAAAAAAACATTCCTTATTATTATCAATGTTGAAAACAGCTATGCTGATTAATATTTTGCAGAAACTGACACGGTTTAAGGGTTATTTGATTAATAGAAAATTCAAAAGAACAGCATTTATTTGAAACAACACGCCAACATATAAACATCACGCCACATTTATCAGACAATGAATCGTTCTTTATAGCAAACTAAAAAAGGAGAATGTTTTTGTGAATTCACGAAGCCATAACATGTTTAAACAATGATAACCAGTGATAACATATTACACTCAATGTTTCTGTTTACATACAGAAAGAAAGTATAAATAAAATAAAAAAATAGTTCAAAAGTTTGGGGTTGGTAAGGTTTTCTAATGTTTTTTTAAAAATAAGTTTCTTACACTCATCAATAGTAATCTATTTGAGCAAAAATACAGTAAAAAAAAACAAATATTTTTAAAATTTTAAATTTCATTTTAAAAAGCAATTTATTTATTCATGTGATGCAAAGCTACATTTTCAGCAGCCATTACTCCAGTCCTCAGTGTCACATGATCCTTCAGAAATCATTCTAATGCTGATTTGTGACTTAAAAAAACATTCCTTATTATTATCAATGTTGAAAACAGCTATGCTGATTAATATTTTGCAGAAACTGACACGGTTTAAGGGTTATTTGATTAATAGAAAATTCAAAAGAACAGCATTTATTTGAAACAAATCTTTTGTAACATTATAAATAGTTTTAATTTGTCCTTAATGAAATAAAAGTATGAATTTCTTAAAAAAAAAACTTACTGATTTCAAACTTTTGAACAATTTAAATAACACTATAAAAAAAATAATTATGATAAAAAAAAATATATAATAATATATATATATATATATAAAACACTTAAAACAATCTTAGCAAATCTAGCAATATCCCTAAGAGAATATCAATTTATATTATAATGAGTTATTGTAATGAAATTGTTAGTTTTTGGTGCATCATTTTAATATTTACTCTTTAGACAAAACAGTATAGAATTTGTTGGCCAAATATTTTTGCGCATGAAAATGGTGCATCCCTAGTAAATCCCATACTAGTTACATAAAAAAATGATATTCCTATCACATGTAAACAGGGGCGGTGATCTTACCTGATCTCCAAGGGCTGCCTGAATGAAGCTGAGGAGGATTTCATAAGTTTCTCTGGTCTCTTTGGTCTTGGGCTTGTACACAATGCCCACCATCTCATCAATCCCCTCAGACAGCAGTGTGAAGCCCTTCATCTTGTTTATGTCGTGTCTGTCTTCGTCTCTCTTTCTTCTCCTGTATCATACAATGAAATAAAACTTGTTTAAACGATTCAAAGACCATGACACAATGAATGAATGCACGCAAGTAAACGCTATGCGTTTCTGATCAGACTCACTTTGCTCTCCTCTCCTCCAGCATCTGCGGTTTGGTTCTCTGACTCCTGTCTCCCATCTTTGTCCCCTCCAGTTTGCCGACCAGAGACAGCACCTCTCCGGTGGGCTCATCTCTGCGGGTGCGGTCGATCAGAGATCTGTCCGCTTGCAACACCAAGTTGGAGTTCTGGGAAGAAAAACACAAACCCTTACGATCGGTTCAACGGCTGCGTTTCAAATTTTAGCGAGCAGCCTACCTAGACTGCATTTGTAAACATTACAAGCACGAACGTGCTTCATGCGCTTGTATTCTGCTAAAAGACTATTTAATTCAAAACTAAACGGAACATTTACTGCTACTTTGTTGACCAACAATGCTATCTAGGTAGGCAACTCGACAGGTTTTTTAAAATACAGCAAGTGAGTTCCAGCACGCGCACAATAAAACACACCCGTTTAAGCGCGCTTAGTAAACATATCAAACTCGTTAAAAATATTATTATAGCTCTCATAAGACTCTTACCGCTTTATATTCATACTGCAAACTACGTGCAGTAACATCGGCCATGACTTCTTATTACTGTAAACGCGGTCAAAATGAAAATTATTTTATCAACCAGCACAGCAGGTGCTAGCGGAAAAACAAACGGCTAAATACACTACACAGCACTCATGTATGTTCCTAATTATGCAAAAACTAGCTTAGTGTACACGAATTACGTGCACACCACAATAATAACACACTTTGAAAAGTTCACTCTTTTCTTTATCCCCGAAACTGCACTATACGTCTGAAACACGCACGACGGTCTCAAAACGCAGTTTGATGTTATTTCCGCTTCCGGGTTCGCTCGCTCCTGAGTGTAGTGCGTGGAAAAGTCTGCCTCTTCTGGATTGGAATGGCATTTCTTTTGAGACACTTAGAAGGATTTTTAACAGATTTTTACGGTGGCCGAGAAGTGCTAAACAAATCACAATTCTGAAAACAAAATAACAAATGTGTATATTTACATTTAGTTAAAAGTGGCTGTAAAACATCAGCTCCAGTGGTGCAGATGGATAAGTGTGTGCCCTTGGCTTTTTGATGTGATCGACCCGGGTCCGATCCCGCCTTTTGCCGAACTTTTTTTTCTCTCCCTTTTCAAATCTCTTATCACATCGTAAAGGCATTTATTTTCAATAATAATTAAGGAAATAATAAAAATTTTGAAAATAAACTATTGGGTAGGGTTAGGGTAGGTGTAGGGAGGGCTTTATTGTACCAATAAGGTGGCATCCATTTAATAATTAATATGATAATTTACACTCAATAAGTTATTATTGCATACTGTTTTATAATGTACTACAATACTGAAGTGCAGATAATTGCCACTATTTGCAACAAGTAGTATACTTGATAGTAGAAATCCTGCTATTTTAACATAGTGTAACTAGGTATTTTCACTTAGTGTAAATAGAATCCATTGCTAATACGAGATTTGAAAAGGGAGGAAAAAAAAGTTCGGCAAAAGGCGAGATCGGACCCGGGTCGATCGCATCAAAAAGCCAAGGGCACACACTTATCCATCTGCACCACTGGAGCTGATGATTTACAGCCACTTTTAACTAAATGTAAATATACACCCCGTATTTTTTATTCCAGAGTAAGGCCAATTCATACAATACATTTAAACTGAGCTACTTTAATACCATCTCCGAACTTTCTACCACGACTCTGCTGTTCTTCGGCTGGTTCTTCCCTGTATACGTTGATTGACAGATGTCTCGTCCAGTCAGCGGTGAGTAATCCCAAACCAATGGCGCTGTCTCAAACTATAACGTTACCTACCTCTTCCGGTTTGTCTGATTTGTCGTGTTTTCTGATTTGTTAATTTGTTTTTGGATTTGTCGTTGTGTTTTCTAACTTATTATTTTGTTTTCGAATTTGTCATTGTGTTTTCTGACTTGTTATAATGTTTTCTGAATTGTTGTTGTGTTTTCTGAATTGTTATTTTGTTTTTTAGACTTGCATTTGCGTTTGTAATTTGTTATTTTGTTTTCAGAATTGTGATTTGTTTAGCACTTCTCGGCCACCGTAGATTTTATTGAAGAGGCAATATTATAAGCCTGTCTGTGGTACTTAAAAACGTGAAGGCACAATATCCACAGAATCCACCCTTTCAGCTGACCAGAGCTGTCAAATTTGCATTAAATAATGGAAAATAAGAAGAATTTATATTTTTATAAATGATAAATGCTTCAGAAATAGTTCTGAAAACATTACATTTGTGTTGAATAAACGTAACCTATTGTCTTAAGCATATCAAAGGGCATATACGATACTGCAAGGACTCATTAATTGAAATGATGACATTTGCTCAGCAATCTCATACAAGAGGAATACAGGGTTAGGGTTAACCCTAATCTACAGTCACAGCCATTATTTGGCTTCTAGTCATTTCCTATTTCAACATTTATGAGGAAAAGACAGCAGTGCATGTCCACAGATCGAATATTCTTGTAATAATTTATGTCTTGTCAAATGTAATAAACCTTTTTTGTTTGGTAGGACTTTAAAGGAACCATTTGTGGATCTATGAAAGATTTATGGAATCATTTTCAGCAATCTCCATTATATGGGATATTATTATTTTTCTCAAAATACTTTTCTTAAATACACTTGCTTTAATAAACATGAAATTTCAATACTGCATTGAAAACAAGTTTCTCACAGTTTTAGTAAAAAAAAAGCATAATTTATAATGTTTTGTACAAACTGTGATTTATTTACAGGTTGAAATAAACATGCAAATGTCAGCGGAATTTTTTATTTTTTTTTTACGTCATGCAAGTATACATTTATATACTTTTTAAAAATAAATAAAATACTGCCCTACAGCTTAGAGTATACATTTTCATTGTCAAAAGTTGAAACTGAATTTTAGTCTAGAGTCTAGACTAACAATATTTTTCTTTAAAAAAAGCATTTAAATGCGGTTGTCACTCCTGAACCTTGCAGTGTGTACGTGACCTAACTGGCCTTAGTGTATGATGGCCAGTTTTCCTCTGTTTTGACCTCTTGTATCACTTGCTGGTTTGGAAATGCTACAGTGGAACAAAAGAGTTCGCTGAGTAAAGTCCTAAATATTGTAAGTAAATTTCTTGGTATCCCAATGATAGGTCTAGAACAAATTGCCTTCAGGTCGAAGATTTAGGATGCCAGTGTTTCTTAAAAATAGGAGGAAAAATCCTTTTGACCACAAGCAGTGAAATGTCTAAAAGAAAAATATTTTCCTCATAATTGTGTTCGTGTTGCTATGTTGTATTGTTTTCTATGTGAAACGCATGTTGAAACCACTAAAACAGAATTTCCCTAAGGGGATAATAAAGGTACGACTACTATTACTACTAAAAGAACCCAGTAACTCTCATGGGTTGCAAAACAGAAGAAATAAAGTCAGTGATTTGGAACAAGAGGGTGAGAAGATTATTTTTGGGGTGAACTATCACATTAAATTAAGTATGTACTCACCAAACATGGCACTGATGGAACCAGCCATCAGCACAGCTTCTGAGCCGTTGTACATATGAACATCGATGATACCCGAACGGATGGTCTCACTGACGTTTGCCCCCAAAAGTATGGCACCCACTGTCTCAAAGATGGTGGCTAGGATGCAGGCCTGGCGCAGGGTCACTACACCAGAACCCACTGCTGTACCGAAGGAATTGGCTACATCATTGGCACCCACAGAGAACGCCAGGATAAAAGCGATGACGAAGCCCAGCACCAGCAGCCAGAGAACACCAGACATGTCTGTCTGTGAGGCTGCCGTTAGCATGGTAACTGTTGCTAGGGATGCTAGTGTTGTAGATTCCATTGCTGGAGAGTAACTGCACTACTGGCCTATTGTGAATCAAACTGGGCAGGATTATTGAGGTATTTCTTCTTAATAAATAAATAAATATCCAAAGTAATTAGAATACAAGTAAAAAAAATTGGAACAGTCTACACCCTGTCTATCTCTACAAATGAAAATTATAGTATCAGAAAGTAAAAAGCAACTGTTAGCTACATATACTAATAACAGTAAGGGCTTTGCATTGGCTTTGGGTGGCTACACAGACAGATACATCCATTGTGGACTAGATCTTAGCAGTGATCGACGGTACATTCTGGAAAAGAAAGAGACATCTGGATGAATTAGAGACTTTAAGACCTGACTATAAAAAAGCACAAAACAGAAACACACAATTAAAGTAAACCACACTACTTTTATATGCCTTGATTTAGACATTTTTGGGGGAAGGGGTGGTACAGAGACAGATTTGAGGGTACAAAACAGCCTAGTACACGACTAAACATTCCAAAAAACATTTGAAGGGACATTAAGCTCTACTGTGTGCCAGTGTAAGTAGTCAAGTAAAGAATTTCTAAAACAAAGTGCCATATTCATTTGGAAAAAAGAAGCTTAATAATGCTTCATTAAGCATGCTATTTGATTATGTGCCTGAAAATACTTTTGAATTTGATGGCAACTTTGTAACACAAACTATTATATAAGTGCTTTCGGACATCAGATGATCCAGAGAGACTCAGAATACAAATGCGCAAATTTCAGCTTCATACAAACACATGCTTCTTAGAGAAGTAAAGGAACTATTGAATTACTTATTATTCATTGAAAACAGGTGTTTGTGACTTTGCACAGAGTTATGATGTTCACTGATCAATTTTACATGCACAAGAATACTCTGAATAGTTATAATTTGTTAATTTTCCAATTATTTAAGTGTCATGTCTGAGTGATATTAGATACAGACAGTTGATGGCCTACATTTTTAAGTAAAGTCTCAAGACCAACATTGTACATCAGGCTCTTGTGAGCTGACATGAATGAAAATTAATGATTTATTAAATTACTAACATCCTATCAACTTTGCCCTGGAGGTAAAATCCACTGTTGAATAAATAGTGCTGAATTTTGCAAACCTGTTGCAACCCAACACAAACTGTCAGATGTAAATCACATACTGGTAAAAAATGTATAGCCCGAATGCATCTGCGTCTGCTAAATGCATAAATTAAATTAATAAATTATGGAAATGTAGTAATACAGATAAAGCTTAAAAGTAACTACACAGAGTACTCACCAAACGTGTTGAATGACTTCTGGTCGATCGGTTACGTTATCAATAAATTGACTGATAAACAAATGCTCAGTTCCTGTGTAAAACACACAAGGTAAATATGACCCTGAAAACTTTCTTAGCCTTTAACTCCACGACTCAACTAACTGTAGCTCAGTCCTGTCTTTTATATATAATTACTAGAGAAGGAGGGGAGAGTAAAGAAGACCACACCTCCAGAGGATCATGAGACTTCTGTGAAAGGTAAAGACTTTTAATGGTTAGCCAGAAATTTACACCAAATAACCAATTGTACTTAATATTTCGTCATGTGTGCCCTCATGTAGACACGTGTGCCTCTATGTTAGTTTTCTCTATGAAACCTGACCATATAATTATGTATAATATAACAGCAATGGGCTGTGAAATAAATATTACATAACTTTGTGTTTTACAAGAGCTCATTCACAGACTCCTCTTATAGCAGGTCTGGAAAGCCAAAGTTGTTACTAAAAAAAATTATAATAGTTTTAGACTGTAAAAACAACAACATAATTTAAGTTGAAATGACTTGTACAGCTAAGTTGATTGTACATTTAAGGCAGCAATTTATTTTGTGCCTTAAATTTTTAAGTACAATCAACATAGCTGTATGTCATTTAAACTTAAATTATATTAAACTGACTTAAAAACATGAGTTGAATCTTGTATAACTTATTTTAAAAAGTTGAATATTGCTTAACTTATTTTGATGAGAAAAACATACAGTATGTTGTCATGACGTATTGATCATACTATTTTGTTTTACAGTGAGAGGGCCATAAAAAGAAAACTTTAGAATAAACATAAATTAAAAAAAATTAAAATAATAATGTACTATTGCTCTCTTTGCTGTATGTTATACCTAACTGTTCTTATTAACATGCCTTCATTGATTGTGATAATTTGCTTAGATAATGTAAAACTGTTTTAAAACTCAGAACAGGATGAATCTTTATGCAATTACCAATCTCTAATCAGGTATTAGTTCACAACACTTATGAACATGTCTTTTTCCATTATCAGTCACTAATGAACTTCCTTTTTTCCATGACACACATCTAATGACCGTCAGCAACTTTGCCAGGACACTGGACTGCTGACATCTTTCTTCATGTAATTATTTACCGTTTTAAAGTGATTGATGGCATGTTTGATATGGAAAATGCCTTCTCAGCTCAAATAAGGAAAGAGGCAGATATTTTTGGATCAAACTTTGAACCCCATTTGGGTAGACCGGAGGGGCCTGGACTGAGGAACTTTCAACACATAATGTCATGGAGATTATTTCTATGTCAGTGACCCACAATCTTCATGTCACGTTTGGCTGTGCTTCTTAAAGAGGTATTTATCTTCATTACAGTACTTAATATTGGTTATTGTTTCTTTTTAAAGAGAATTTAAATGTGACAAACCAGGAAAAAGAGATCAGGGTGAAGCATCGTAATTAAATTATGGCTATAAAGGCTTACAATAGATCTGTCATGGATATCTGAGTGCAGATATATGATGATGCTGACCCCGAGGACATCATGTCTGCTGCTACAAACATTTAAGATGATTTAAATTATGATTTAAGATTATATATATATATAGGATTATTAGGATTATTATAATAAGATTATTATATATAACTTGAAAAAGTATCTTTTCAATATAGCCGTGCTCAATCTATCAAGACAAAACTACTGTTAAAAATTTGGTCAGCAGCCATTACTCCAGTCATATGATCCTTTAAATCATGTTAATAATGATAATTTGGTACTCAAGAAAAATGTCTTATTGTTATCAATGTTGAAACAAAAAAATACTCACATACATAATATTTTTCCAGCATTCTTTGATGAATATAAAGTTCAAAAGGACAGCATTTATAAGATATATAATTTTTTGTAATAATGTAAAAATATATTTACTGTCATTTTTCATCAATATACTGCACCCTTGCTGAATGAAAGTACAAATTTTACTGACCCCAAACTTTTGAACAATATTGTATAAATATGGATATAAACATCATGTTGTGTCTTTACACTTCATGTTGGCTCAATCACGGGGGAGTGAGGAATTTTCCCTACAGGATTTTTTGTTTCCACACAAAACCCTGACCTCAGTCCAGACCACAGCAGGCAGCTCCATGTGAAATACAGAAGAGGGTTCTGGATCAAGGCCAGACCAAAATGAAATGAGCCTGTTGTTGTATTTGTCTGAAATGGCAGGTTTGTCACTCTTCCTTTTAATTCAGCGACTGATGTTGCTTATCATTAACCTGGCAGTTAGTCTTGTGAAATCAGCCTTGACATTTTGAACTTACTCCTACGAAGCAGTTTTCAATCATAATATTTGCCTCTGGTTTTACAAAACAGATAACCAGCTCATTTGAACTCTCTCTGGGAACATACAGCAAAATGAAAAGTGATTTTCATCCTCTCAGGCACACAGTGGCAGTTCTGTTTTCCCCCAAACCGCGCTCTTAAACCTGTATTTAAGCTGGACGCGTAGGAAAACAGGAAAGGAATCTTCAGACTAAATAGTTTGGTTTTGCCGCGCGTCTCACCCACATGTGTCTGCAGGCTGCTCGGCCCATCCACTGATAGGTTAGCAGCCTGACGCAGAGCAGGAAGACGCTAAAATAAGCTGTTTTCTTCCTGCTCCGTTGAATGCTGCTGAACTGAGTGACATAGATCTCTGAAGCCCAGTCTGCTCTGCTCTTTTTTGTCCTCACTCATAACATAGACATATAGATCACTGGATAAAAACGCAAAAGAATGTGCCGCTATATGTAAACCACTGTGCTTTATAAATAAATGTGCAGTTCAGTTAATCACAATAGAATGTTGCATGTAATAGGTAAATGGAAATATATATACAGTTGTATGTAAATATAAATATATAAATAATATAAACAAACACTGAATGGGAGGCACTGCACAATACATGATGGGAGGATGAAAATTTGAGAACATCAAATTTATATTAAATTTGAGAGAAAAACTGTTTAAAATTTGATACATGATAGGTAATAATCCAAGCATAATAACAGATGTCCTAAAGAATTCAATGCACTGATGATAATGTACTGTAAACTGTTTACAATAATAAAAAAAAAGTTGTTACTAAAAAAAATTATAATAGTTTTAGACTGTAAAAACAACAACATAATTTAAGTTGAAATGACTTGTACAGCTAAGTTGATTGTACATTTAAGGCAGCAATTTATTTTGTGCCTTAAATTTTTAAGTACAATCAACATAGCTGTATGTCATTTAAACTTAAATTATATTAAACTGACTTAAAAACATGAGTTGAATCTTGTATAACTTATTTTAAAAAGTTGAATATTGCTTAACTTATTTTGATGAGAAAAACATACAGTATGTTGTCATGACGTATTGATCATACTATTTTGTTTTACAGTGAGAGGGCCATAAAAAGAAAACTTTAGAATAAACATAAATTAAAAAAATTAAAATAATAATGTACTATTGCTCTCTTTGCTGTATGTTATACCTAACTGTTCTTATTAACATGCCTTCATTGATTGTGATAATTTGCTTAGATAATGTAAAACTGTTTTAAAACTCAGAACAGGATGAATCTTTATGCAATTACCAATCTCTAATCAGGTATTAGTTCACAACACTTATGAACATGTCTTTTTCCATTATCAGTCACTAATGAACTTCCTTTTTTCCATGACACACATCTAATGACCGTCAGCAACTTTGCCAGGACACTGGACTGCTGACATCTTTCTTCATGTAATTATTTACCGTTTTAAAGTGATTGATGGCATGTTTGATATGGAAAATGCCTTCTCAGCTCAAATAAGGAAAGAGGCAGATATTTTTGGATCAAACTTTGAACCCCATTTGGGTAGACCGGAGGGGCCTGGACTGAGGAACTTTCAACACATAATGTCATGGAGATTATTTCTATGTCAGTGACCCACAATCTTCATGTCACGTTTGGCTGTGCTTCTTAAAGAGGTATTTATCTTCATTACAGTACTTAATCGCTATATGTAAACCACTGTGCTTTATATGCAGTTCTGCAGTTCAGTTAATCACAATAGAATGTTGCATGTAATAGGTAAATGGAAATATATATACAGTTGTATGTAAATATAAATATATAAATAATATAAACAAACACTGAATGGGAGGCACTGCACAATACATGATGGGAGGATGAAAATTTGAGAACATCAAATTTATATTAAATTTGAGAGAAAAACTGTTTAAAATTTGATACATGATAGGTAATAATCCAAGCATAATAACAGATGTCCTAAAGAATTCAATGCACTGATGATAATGTACTGTAAACTGTTTACAATAATAAAAAAACAAAACAATGATTACAGTTTTAGAGAACCTCTCTGTAAATACCACAAAACATGTTTGCAGTTCAGTGTCAAATCACAGACTGAAAGTTCAAACATTTACCCAAATATGTCTGGTAAAATGCTGTGATCTCATGTGTTTCTCAATAAAATATATAACTTTTTTTTTACCATGTAGGTGCTGGAAATATTAATATTATATTAACTAGGCCTACATGACGTTTTTAATATGTTTACATTTTTATATAAATATAATACAATATGAATGCATAATATATTAATAATAACATCATTTATTAATAATATATTAACAATAACACAATATATTAATAATAACATTTCAATACATATTGAAATATGTATTTGAATTAAAATATATATAATAATATATTTTAAAAAATTTAAATACATTTAAATATATATTTTACCATTTAAAAACCTCACATCATCAAAGTCTATATTTGTCTAGTGGCCTTTACCAATCTTTTAAAATCATCAATAATCATTACATCAGTTTTCTGCCAGCTGGGGGCAATATTCTGAAGTCTTCATGTGCAATATTACATCCATTTATAGTTTTTATTATGTGTTAAGGAAATAGAGATGCAAAGTGATAAGGCTGTTGTACTGGAGGTTTGAATGTGACTCATAAAGCCTGAATATTGACACAACGCAATTGTCCAAAACGACATTGATACACTGACTGAACAAATCACCACACCCAAAATAACCACCAATTACATGTAATTTTACAAAGCCCCGTTACTGTAATTACACAGATAAAGTGAACAATGGCTAGCTAAAAATGGATGTTAAATATCACGTGAAAGGGTAAATAAAAGATTATTTTGAAATACTTTCCGCCTCTACTGAAAACATCACTTATGAAATAACAGATAATGACATGTGAACAGCTGTGGGAGGCCTGAACTATAAACACAAAGACAAGAACACATTGGCGTCTATCTAAATCAATCTTCGCATTATAGGGTACAATGACAGGTTACCCAAGCGGGAGGTTTCATTTCTTTATGTGCTTGGTGCTGTTTAGTATAATTGTTTAGGCTTTTCCATTTCACAGTGACAGCTAAATAGATGGTGTTAGCTGATTTTTCAGGGTCTTTTACCTAGACATCTTGCTAACATGAATCTGGAGACGCTCAATTAAAAAAGACTGTATTGCTTAGACTTCATTTCATTAAGATAAGACAATAACAGTGAAAAGAACAGTGAGCAGAATTTTTCCCACACATAAACAAGTCTATTTTAACAATAGTTTACACAGGTTTGCAATCATAAGGCGGGAACATGTTAGTGCTTGCCTTAGACAAAGCAACCCCATTCTCTAGAGTCTCTGCTGCCAACATCTCCCATTAATAAATCTATTCAGAAACCTTTTCAAACATGACCTCTGAAAGCAGTCAAGCCATTTCTGTCAGTAATATTTTCACAGCAGGTGGACTGGGATGATAAAAAACATGAAAATATTGACTTAAAATACTTGTTGGCTCAGTTTGTTCATTCTTAGTTTATTTCATGCTCGTATTTACTCCTTTACCAATATACTAAAGCATATTCTTGCAATTCAAAACATCTGCTGAGCTCTTATACATAACAATGGTGAGATGGATATTGACCAGCATTAGTTGTTTAATGTAATGCTTTGCTCTTGGTTCTGCAAAAAGCAAGTGATAGTTTATTAACTAAATCATGAGTCACAATAGGCTGATATCAATTTACTGATGACAGACATTTACTCATTGCTTATTATAATGACTAATTATCAATTTGAGCTGACTTTCTGTTTTATGCAGCCATTGAATTGCCACAGTGGTGATGGCTTATAGATTATTATTTGTGGAGATTGAACCTGTAACCTTTTGGTTATACACCAAATTTTTAACCATAATGCCACACACTTGAAATTCTCAATTGTTTATCTTTGACAGTATGACACTTTGGTTATCAGCTTTCAGAGATTATACAGAAAAGCACAGCAAAAAAGACCACTAGATGCCAGTAAAACACAAATTCACTATTAATTATTTTACCTCGGCTTCTTTGAATCTACTATCTATGCTATTTTTTAAAGTAGAGGTACAACAGTAAAACAAAGTAAATAAACATGAGGTCAGTAAAACCTGAAATCACGTTGTGGGGATCAGCAGTCCCTATGAGGAAAATGCTTTAATAAAGTCTTAATGAAAATCTAAATATTCAAAAAGGTTTGTGTGAGGGTTAGGGCATGGGTAAGTGATACAAATATCATTAGTTCAGTATAAAAACAATACAGTTCGATGGAAAGTCCCCAACATAATAGAATAAAAAAGATGTGCTTGTTTCTTCATGTTTTATTTTAGATTTAGATTACACTCTTTCATCATCAAACAATTTGTGCATTTAATATATATATTTAATATTATTTCTAATGTTCTTTTGAAATAATATGACATTTTACTGATGTTTTTAATATTCAATCTTACATAATCAATAAATAATAACAAAGGAGAAAAAGAAAGACTGAGCTAGAGGAAAAAACTTTACTTTTATTTTCCACCTTCTTTATGAATTGTTCATAAATCCTATGCAATTATCTTTACTGATATTTAAATAAACTCAATGATTTAGTCATAGGGTGGAAAATTAGACCTATAGCTAATCTATATTCAAAGTGTATAGCCTGGTTTGTTATAGCCTATTACAGGTTTTATGCTCTCTGAACTTGATCCCCCTGATCCCTGAACTTGATGCCGTTATCAATGTAATCTAATAGTTTCAAATTCCATTTCCTAATGAATAAATGCTTATTCATATGAAAATATACTTAGCAAATTATAGCAAAATTGTGCCATAGCCTAATTCACAAGCAAAGGGTAAACCTTGTTTATGCATTTCCACAGATTTATTTTTTCCCCACACATTATTTCCTCATTAGATTCTCAAAATAACTAACGGCATATAGCGATCATGGTAAAAAAAAAAAAAAACTAAACTGTAACAGTTAAAAACCCTGATTCAACATGCAAATAAACCCCTTAAAAGTAGTTCACAAGGAACATACTGTCTATCAGTCCTCATCATCTCTCCTCATTTCCGCCACTTCCCTCCCTCCATTCCCTTGCCAAACAGGATTGGTAGGATCACTCAAAGCAATTTTCTCAGAAGCGAGGAATGTCTGCATGTGTATTTGTGCATAAGTTGTGTGTGTGACCTAAAAGACTTGGTGTGGCCTGTATGGTACGCTTTTAAAAAAAATCCCTGACTACAGCCTCGGCTTGTGCCGCCCTGACTTAAGTGCCTTTAGGGAAAAAAAGGCAAAGAGTGATATGAAAAAATAAAACAGCAAAATGACTAGTCCGCAAACATTTTCCTAAAGTTAATTAATCACACACATGTTGCCTGGCCTCCCTGGTAACGCAGCCAAGCCTGCGGAGCAGGCAGAAGAGGTGCAGACAGTTGATGTGTCACAGACTGTGCTGGTGCTGACTTACCTGTCTGTCAGACCTGTGAAGGTGGGAATGTGAAGGTTTTGGTTGAATGTCTTTTTGAACTGTAATCCTACGGAAGTGACTCAGAAGCATGAACATTTAATTACTGGAATAATGCAGGGAGTGCTGCACAACACATAAAGGTCGAGTCTGCATCAATCAGAAGACTTTGGCTATCAACTTTCTCTCCAAGTAAATAAAAAGAACCGAGGACTTGCTTTAAGTGAATTTGGACACGCAAGTTTAAATAATTACAGTCTACACATGTAAGTGTCTACATAATTTAAATAAGAATAGCAAAATCACACAAGCAAAAGTGTTATTGTCGAGTCTAAATTTAAACATAGCTCACGTGCAGATGTGATAGTGCTTTTATATAACAGCTCAATAAACAAGACATTAATATTGTGTAACTTACATTTTAGAGACAATATTAACAATTACTTTAGATCCGATCCGCCATCTAAAACTGTTTCAGTCAAAGTCACAACAGCATTGTTGAGCATCTCAGAGCAACACAACACAACACACCTACTGGGGCCTGTACCATGACGGTAGTTGAACAAAGTCAGAGTTACAGGATTAGTTTCAAGTTGACAAAACCAAACCACTCCAATCCGGCTTTGTTGGTACCATGATGCTAATCATCAACTTTTTTTGTCAGCTCAGGCTTTGATCCTGAGTTTGTGGAGCACGTGCACATGAATGTGCAACATCAGTGGTGAACATCCAATCACATGCCTTGCAACACAGAGCAAGTGTGTTTCACTTCTCGTGAGAGACCCAGTGAGTTTCAAAACTCTTTTGCTAAAGGTTAAGAGATTGAAGAATGTGAGGAATTTAAACATATTTAGACTGAAGAAAGTACTTGTCCATGAAAAAGGACAAGTAAAATAAATTATCTTGCTCTATCAGTGCAGACACAAATGAAACTTGTGAAGTTAGTTTATATAGTTGATAATATACAGCGACAGAGACTCAAACATGTAAGGTCACATGTAGTCATTTTTAAAACATTATCTATTGATTCTACAGATTATTTATATTACATATGATCTGTATATATTAATATTAATTTTAAATAAATGCTTTATAACGATTGTTAAATTAAAATTGCTTGTGTATAATGGATTAATAATAATATAAATGATCTAATAATTATATAAATCATACAAAATAATTCTAAGTAATTATCATTATATTACTATTGTTACGGGGCTGACGAGACGTGAGACGTGCGGATCCATGTGCAAACTTTATTGTGGAGAAGACAGAGACGTGGTCAATAAGGTAGCTATCTCTAGGAGAGTGATAAACGCTGAAACAATACTCGGCAGAGGGAAGGGATCAGAGTGCGTGTTAAATAGTGAGGGAGTGATATGAAACAGCTGGGTGCAATCAGTGTAAACAGGTGTGTGCAATTCGTGCTGAGTGCAATCAGTGCAATGCATGATGGGAAATGTAGTCCGGGGTGATGTGCAACAGTGTGTAGTGCGAGAGTCAATGAATAGGAAAGTTCGTGGACCGGATTCGTGACAACTATATAGTGACCTTTAATTTGGAGAAAATTTGACTTTTCTGCGTCAGACATGTGTCACTTTGCTCACATCTGATTGGCCCAATTTCAGTTTGAGATCTCTTACCCAGAACATAACCTGCCCCAGAGCATGTTAGCTGTGGAGTGTAAATTACTATGGCAATGAATGCCACTAAAAGCCAAGCCACTTTCATGGTACCTAAAACCCAGAATTGATGCAAACTAAACTGAAACTTACCTGGCTAGCCAGCTAATCTGGCTTCATGGTACAGGCCCCTAGAGTTCCTAAGTGAATCAGTGTGTTTGAATGAATGATTCAATGGCTCAGTCATAAAGAGAGTCACTTGTAGACAGCTGGTGTAACCGGCAAAAAGATTAATTGAAAAATACCAATAGCAATCCACAGAAATAAGTAATTCAGTCAGTCAGTAAGTAAGTAAAATACATACATACATACACGTTCCAGGGTACGACTTGTAGAGCTAACAAACTTTTGAAGTCTTTTTTATTCAAAGAATCTCTAAAACTTATGAATGTGACATTTAGTCCAAAATATAAGTATATTAATTATAAAAAGCACATTTATTAACATTGTAAATCTAGCATATATATATATATATAAATGAATGTACTTTTACAACACTATACTTTATTACTTTTACTTTTAATTACTTTTAATATAAAATTGGCATTAACAATATAAATAATAATAAAACAGTAAACACTGTTGAAAGGATGTTTCTAATACAATGGCAGAGATAAATTTGACATTTGACATAACCTTTCTCTTTCTATTTTCCTCTTTAGGAAAGTTTTTTTTTTTTTGCAGATTCCATGACTGGAACTAACTTGTACAATCATTTTTTACATTGTGCTGGAAAATGTGAGTTAGTTTTTTTTTTTTGCTATTTTAGTACACTTCTTTAGGGTACCACCCTAGTCCTGAACTGAATATAAAATGTAAAGCAATGACTGATGTCAGAAGGGATCTGTTTCAACACATGCTTTGACACGGACAGGAGGGTGTGGCCTTTTAAAAACCTGCTTCTCCTCTGAAAACCTCATGAAAACTTTTGATCCATTTTAAATGCTGATTCAATCCATGATTATTGTTGAAGGATGATATTCAGAATTCAGAGTTGCCCACGCAGACCCCCACCCTCCTCCCTTTGACTTGGGGAATTATAAGAACACCCCACGACAAGCCACAGTATGTGTAGCCTGAGGGATGCGGCTCAATTACAGCAGAGCTGACATGCATGATAACAGAACGAAAACGACAGCATAAATACATGTTTAGATCTTCAGCTGCAAGAAAGGGCATGATGGTGCTAACTACAGAGACCAATTATGAGCTTCTACACTTATTTTATAATTAAGAGAAGAATCTTCCATTGGAGTCGATGAGTTATTCACAATAACAGTGAATGGTTCATAATTTTATTGGGCACAAAACAGAGGATTCTTCCTCATTCAAAAGTTAATTTATACCATGACCTATGGCACACTTCATACATCAAATGTCCAGTAGGAAAAGAGAATGTTCCTCTAATCCTGCAATGGGATTAAATGGAGCATTTTGCTAAGGTTTTTCCTGTTTCCCAGAATTTTCTCCAGAGAAATGTGCCTCCTCTAGAGTTCTAGCAGACATGTCAACAATGTCAACAGTATCTCACATTGTGCAATCGAAAATCAAAGATTTCAATATGAACTCAAACATTTTTCATCAAACTAGTCCAAGACCAAATTTTTCTGAAATATCAGCATTAATTTTAATAATGTTCAGTATCATCTTACTGTCTGTCAACATTTGTCTCCCTGTCAGGTTTTTCAAGTTTCTATTTTAATTTCTCCTAATGGATTGTAGGAGAGACACCTGAGACAAAGTGGATGCTAAAAGGAAACATAAACAATTTCCATTATGTCTCCTGAACTGTTGAAAATGTTCTTCTAAGATGATGCTATACTCTAAATTAACACTGTACAATAGTTCCATCTGTTAACTACATCAGGTAACATGAACTAACAATGTATCTAAAGCATATATTAATTTTAGTTCATGTTAATTTAACATTTACTAATACATTATGAAAATAAAAAGTTGTATCTGTTTATATTATTTAATGAACCTGAGGTAATGATCTAACAATGAACAGTTACAGTCTAATATTGACAAAGACTGATAAATACTGCAATGAATGTACTGCTCATTGTTAGTTAATGATAGTTAATGCATGCTAATGGGACCTTGATTATTTACCCATATTATTAATCTAACTGCTACTGTGTGCACATAGGTGGCATAAAAGCATGCAAATGCATGAAGCAATAAAACCAAAGTAACATAATGTTAATAGTATTGTTAATCTTGCTGGTTACATTTTGTGTGGATCTGCTCTGCTAGACAATGATGTCATCTATACTAACCTTTCATGTGACTTAAAGCTGCCTTGAGGTGTCCACATTCCACAAGGACATCATGTTACTGCAACACCTTGAGATCTAAGCCACTGAGCATGAGTCATTTTGTTCTCTGAGAAACACTAGACTCTCCCCTGTATGAGGCCAGTCAAGCCTGCAACAGAGTATAGAAGGCAGGCCTTTTGGCAACAACAAGACTTCTTTGAACTCCATTCAATGGCTTTTACTGTACCTTTGTGCCAGCAAATCTTCATTCAAACCTGTTTCTCAGCTTCTTGAACCTGATCTTGTGATTGACAAGTTTTGCATCTGATCTAACTGGCAGTTGATATTTTTTTTTAGCAGGCATGGAAGTTGTTTTCCAACTGATTCCTATTTATCATAAACAATCTAAGGAGGTCAAATCTATTTGCAATTTAGCTGCTGGAAAGTAAGTTTATAAATATGGGCTGGTAAACGCAACTTGAATCTGGCCTCTGAAATGATGACCCAAGTGTTCTTATAATGTTCTGACTAATTTTACCTTCCCATAACAATCATTTACATAAACATACAACATCTTGCTCTATTGATTTCTGATGGAGAAAATAAAATCAACTACTGTATGACCCTTGCAAGTCTAAGGGCATTTAGCATGAAAGGTGATGTTTGACAGAGTGAAACAAATCTAATGTCAACACTCTTCTGAAAATTGAAGCCCTATTGATGACTGCATGTCAATCTACTTCATTAACCTGTTAGCTTTGTGCTTAAAGAAATGTTGATTACTTCAGAAAATAGTTTGACCCATAATGTTGTTCGACTTCAATAGGAAGAGCATAACTGTGTATTTTTTGTTTGCTTTTAAAATGTTTGAAAAGTTTAAATTATTTTCTTTGAGATAGTGAAACATCAGTTTAACTATGAGGAATTGATTTGATTATTAAAAGTGGTAGAGCAAGTTATTACTACAAGTTTGATGAGTCATTACAAAGACAAATATATAATGTACACTGGAATAACTTGCGCTACTGTTAAAAAGTTTAGGATCTGTAAGATTTTTTTATTTTTTTTTGAAAGAAGACTGCATTTATTTGATAAAAAATACAGTGAAAACAGTAATATTGTGAGTTATTAAAATAAAAATGTTAAATTTAATTTTAAAATACTTTTTAAAATATATTTATTCCTGTGATGGCAAAGTTGAATTTTCAGCATCATAACTGTCATAAGAATTTTTTATCCCTGTCATAAGAATTTTTTTTCCTGCTCAATATTTTTATGGAAACTGTGATACATTTTCAGTATTCTTTGACGAATGGAAAGTTCAAAAGAACAGCATTTATTTGAAATATTTTGTAAACAAATATAAAATGTAGTGTCCTTACTAAATAAAAACAATTTCTTTACCAAAACAAACAAACAAACAAAAAAAAGTACTGAAACCTCAAACTTTTGAACATATGCTTATTATTTGTTCACAACAAGACTAGGAATGTGCATTTCAGGATAGATTTTTACTAAATGTTTTTACAAATATATTTACATTTCAATCAATTTTTTACAAACATTAATTCAAAACAAATTCTACTACTAATGCGTTTTAAAAAATGTGTTTATTACAAATATGTACAACAGTATAAAAGCTTGAAATTTACACAAGGATTGAAATGAACAGCAGTAGCTCATATAGAGATGCCAAACAGTTACCCACCTCTTTTTTCCAAGCATTTATTTTCAATTAAAACATGAAACTTTCTGACCTAGTAATTTTTGGTCTGTTTTGCTCAGTGCTCCTTTTAGGTTACAAGATTCTGGTACACTGTCTAATATAAATATGCACGTGCTTGCAGAAGAAAGCTTACAACAGACGATGAAATGTTACTAGTAATAATCAGTGCAATCACAGTCAACAAATAAAAACCAGTGGCACCCACAAAACCAATGACAAAAGCCAACTCCAACAATGCTTAGCTACCATGGAATGATCCAAAAAAGGTCAGACTTTGAAAATCTCCCTTTTAAAGATGATTTAACAATTCCTCATCTGCTCATGACAACTTTTACAACATCTCATCATCGCACAATCTCCCTTTGGCTTTTTACAGCAGAAATGCATGGGCCTACACATGCATCTTGAGTCCATTTAGTCATATCTACATCAAATTCCTCTCTCTTCTTCATTTATCAGACCATAGGTTTGGTGTGGTCGTGGTAGGACTGACTGAATCTTTGCAAGCCCTTTTGGGACTCTGGCTGTAGCCGGGCGAGTGGATGAAGGTCGGACTGCTGGGTGGAGATGAAGAAGATGAGGAAGAGGATGAATGGCAGGAGGAGGATGAAGCTTTGAGCTTGAGCCATTTATCCCCCAGCGCTTTGGCAAAGTGGTCATCTACAGATACGCTGATGGAGGTGGCTCTGTGGTAGTTCATCCCGAGACTCCTCTGGAAATGCTCTTCAATGTTGTCATAACTGTGCTGGGTAACAACTATAGAGAGACAGAATCAGATGATGATGTTCAAAAACTATTCGCTCTGATGAAAAGATCTGCACGAACATGTTAAAGGAGGAGCGCCAAGCTCTTTTGCAGCTTTTTGCTTACTAGTGGAGTGAGTGCAGCAGTCTTTACTTGTTGACCTTGTTGCAGAGGAAACACAGGTGATGACAGATGGCCGTATCTGAAAAAGACAGCGAAGGTCAGCAAATCCTTGTCGTAATACATTATTACATCCATCCATCTGTAATGGAGTTTTTGGAATAGCAAATGAATAAAACTGATGGAAAAATGGGAAATTAAAAGGACAGGATGGACAGTTATGTTTGCGGTTAGGGGCTCTAAATTATTTCTCTCTCTCAGCCCTGATGCCACTTTCAGGTCAACAACAGCACTGGTGTGTTGAGACTTGTTGACAACATTCCTCCACCCATTGCTCACATTTTCTCCCTGAATCCGGCTGGATTGCATATCTGAGACAGGCAGAGGCCTGTCCGCACTCTAAAGAGTCACTCTCTCAAGAACACAAAAGTGCCCAATTCCTGCATTCTGTTGTGTCTCATAGATAGTGAGTGAGGATGAACAGACTGCAGTGGCCTCAGGATAGACTCTAAGAAGATGATGGTATAATACATCGAACGTGTTCAGTCAGCACGCACTGCTGAAGGAGGGGATGAGAGGATGGAACAGCCACAAATTGGTCTTTTAATTATGGATTAGCATGCGGTTTTGAACACTGCAGCAAGAACTCTCGCTAATGTCTGGAAATATTTACAGAGATTGATACAATATTATTCCACATATAATGTATTAATAATGTATAAAACATATTTTTATCATATATTTAAAAGTATTTATTATTATTATTATTTTTATTCAATTATGAATATTAATAATTAGATTAAACTGGAATCAATATTATTCCACATATGTTGATGCGTATTAAGATACTACATATATTTCTATCATATACATAAAAATTGGTTAAATAAGATATATAATTGTTTTTGATATATATATATATATATATATATATATAAATAACATAGTTTGTTATTATTTATATACATTGTAATGAATATTAACAATTTGTATTTCTATTATTTTAAATCAATTGTTTATTAATAATTATATTTAAACACATTTTAA
>NW_015505455.1:721965-729774 GCF_001515645.1 Sinocyclocheilus grahami | reverse complement strand
TTATTCCACAGATAATTTTTTATTAAAATAATTTATAATTTATTCCAAAACTGATATACAGGATCTACACATATATTAAATATTTAAATATCAGATAAATATATAAAAATACATATTTTAAAATAATAAAAAATATTATATTTATTATATAATATTAAATATGATTGTTTATATTTTTTAATGAATAAACACATTTTATTACAATTATATTTTAATTAGTTTGAGCATATTATTTAATTACAATTCAATTATATTTTCTTATATTATTTCACAAATAATGTTAATGCTTATTAAGGTACTGATTTATACATATAGTTATCATATAATTAAATATTAGTTAAATATATTATATTATTTAAAACATCTAAAAATCAGATATTACATTTATATAATATTATATATATATATATATATATATATATATATATACACACACACACATACATTTTTATTATTGTTTTTAAATCACTCGTTTCTTAACATGTACATTAAATGGATTGATTAAACAAAACAAAACAAAAACACTTCTACTACTACCAGTACTACTACTAATAAATTTTGCATTTTAATTTAAAGCATGCCATAAGCTCAGTTGATTTAACATTAGTAATAGTAATCACCTGTATTTGTCTGACTGTTGTGGCTTTGTTTTGGCTCTCGGTTTTCTCTGGTTCTGGGCGCGGTTTCTTGATTAGGGCCAGAGGCTCGTCCATGACTGGGGTGGAGTACACTGGGCTGGGGATCAGGTGAGTGGGGCTGGCCGTTGGGCTCCATGTGGATGTGGGGCTTTCAGGAATACTGAACCCAGATGATCTGCGGGCACTGTTGGCCAGACACTTGCTAAGGGCCCTCTCTCTTCTGAAACAGAAAGTTGAAAAATAAATTAGCAAACTAACTCCTCCTCAGTCCCTCTTAATCTACTGGGTATTGGTTCCATGTTAGATGTTGCACGGGTCATTACCTCTCTTCAAGTGTCCGTCCTTTCTCTGAACTGTGTTTGCGCTTCATGGGATGTGCAGGGCGCATCCGCACCCTGTCGCTGGTCATATGGCGAAATCTGTCTTCACTCCTCAGATTGGGCTGTCCTGTGAAAAGATGAACACAGCCTGGTGTGACTTCAGATATGATAAATGACATTGCTGCGGGGTGCTCACACGGTCATTGCCAGTCACCGATTCCCTTACTTGTGAAAAGGTGTGGCAAACAAGTAAACAACTGACTCTTAATCCTTGAAATTGCATCACCGCATGTGTATCTTAATTGTGGGAAAAAACGTTGTTGGGCCACCGTTAAATGTAAACTCCGTTAAGTGGCAGAGCAAGATCAACTGGCTCTGTGAGTATTACTGTAGAACTACCCAGCTGATTCACCGCTAACGGTAAATGTCATTCAAATTTGGAAAAAACGACATCAGTGAACAAACGAGGATATCACTTGTTGTTCATACTGCTTTGAGGGGCAAAACAGGCTTTGTGGGTTAAGGCATGTGGCTCACAGCATGTTTACCCAACATAACGATAGTAACAGACTAATCCAAACTGACATAAATATCACCATTCACATGCTAATATCACAAACAGTGTCATGCAAAGGTCTCATCATTAAAGTCACAGTTCACAATCTGCTACATGCTACAACTGATAATGGTTTTAAAGCTCATTAATAGCTCACTGACCATTTTTAGTGACCATTTATGCCGGATTTTAAATTTTTTATAAAATGATAAACCATGAAACAACCTAAGACTGTACAAACAATAACACACACACACAAAATTATAAGCCTACACAGAACGTAACATAATTACAGAAATATAATATAATAAAATCACCCCTCTCCCCCACCCCCGCAACTAAGTAAAAAAAACAAAAAAAACTAAGATAGTGCTTTGCACTTGCAAAAACATAGATTGTCTTAATTGAAAGTATGGAAACCGTTGAGCTACTGTACACATGTAGGCCTATATGTACAACCCTGACTCTTCAGACAAATTTTAGTTTGAAAAAAATTGTAATTAAATAAATACTCAAATTATAATGCTTAATATCCCTCTCTTTTTTTTTGTGTTATTAAAATAAATATTTTTAACCAGGATTTGTATACCTGTCCATTGCATTATGTTAACATTGCCCCTAATACTGGTTCTTATGAAATAAGAGATTTCACAACATCCTTTTTATTCACTCCAGAATAAGGTTAGAGATTTTGTGCAGCTGATAATGACTTACAGTAACTTCACAGTAACTTACCTCTAATGAGTCAGTGTAAGATTTTATAAGATATAAGACTTTGTAAGAATTTATACGATTTTATATTTGAACATCTGCTACAGCCCTTATTTAACTCCTAACTTGCTGAACATTTTAGGAATTCGTAAAAACAAGATCATGGACTGTGGATATCAAATCAACCACATATTAGACCAGTCAGGACCCGTGTTGATTTGATCGGTGATTAAAATCGGAGGTATTTTACCACTGCATGAATGGAGTGTAGCATTAGGAGCTATCAGACTTCAAGCGGATAACGTTTACTGAATGCTCAAATGGCTTAGACGATGAAGGGGCATTGTTGGCAGAAGCCTCTTTCACTTACACACACTCACAGATCTCCTAAGCAGTGGACTGTGACAAGGCAGGTTGACTCTGCATGACAGAGGATGGGGGATTGGGTGTAAACCACACCTTATACCTTGATTGATGACTGATTTTTAGTGCCTCAGGGAGGGATATTTTTCAAGGGGAGATTAAAGACAAAAAAACAGTACCCCATCCTTTTTCTTATCTCTTTCATTTGCAGTCTAAAACACATATCAAGCATGTCTTCATCTTAACTCTCCTCAACTAACCAGTAGTTGTTTCTTATTTGAATACTTTCAAATATTTATAGCTCAATTTTTGAATTGTTTACACATATATTTAAATAAAAATAAGCAACATGAACAAAACATGCATAACACATTTGGAAAAATGACTAGACAGTTCACGATAATACATTTCAGCTGTATGGTACATTTTCATGTTAAATTGTGCATTAAATCTAATAATAATGATTATTATTGATTTAAAATAAACAATGCAGATAACATGCACACATAACGTAATTCTAAGTTTAAACTGGTATTAAAATAAAAAATGCAGATAACATACACATATAATGTACTCTCCGGTATTAAGATATAATATGTGATAATTACCTTCTAAGATGTATACTTTGAAGCCACTGCTCATCCGGGTAATGTAGTGTAAATTAGTGACCGCCATTCCTAATCTTCAGGGTTTTCTAAGCAGTGCAATGCTCCTAAACAAGTTGAGTTGTGAGCGGCAGAATGGTTCCTCACTCAGCTTTGAATTGTCACTGAGCTCAAGTGCTCTGCGCTTTCCATGATCATGCCTCTCTGGCTTCTTATTGGATGGTTGAAAGCCAGCCCCCTCCCTCTGCCTTTGTCTGCATGAGGCGACCTACCACCACAGGTGCCTGATGGGAGGAGACAAACGAGAAGCTGTGAATTGCCTGCTGTCAATCACCCCCATCCCACCATACCATCCCCAACATGGGCAAAAAGTGACAGTTGAAATCAATTTGCAAAAATAAAATAAAAAAGGTATATTACATTAGTATATTACAGATAATCATAGGCATCACAAATATAAATCCAATCACGCATGAGGTGTTCAAAATTAGATGTAGAAGTGTGTCTTACAGGGACTGTAAACATGGTTTATTTGAACTACTTTGGGAGAAAAGCAGCTCAAAATAAAACAATCAGGTGGTATTGTGGATCTACCCTCTTCTCCGAGTATCAACATGCCAGGGCAGAGAGATGAATGGTTTCCTTGTTATATTATCACTGTTCTTGTGAAACACATTTCCTGGCATTACAAACTTAAAATTTGTAAAGGCTACTTTACAATACATTTACAAACAGATAGACTCCTATAAGGCCAACTGTACACAAATATGAACTTTAAACAGAAGTATTAGCTTTTGAATAATATAATATAATATAATATAATATTAACAGGATGCAATTAAATGTTATTAAAAATTCAATAATTTTATACTACTGTTCAAAGGATTGGGGTTGGCACATTTTTTTTATGTTATTGAAAGAAGTCTCTATAATTCTCACCAAGGCTGCATTTATTTGATCAAATATAGAGTAAAATATCTACCCTCTTCTCCGAGTATCAACATGCCAGGGCAGAGAGATGAATGGTTTCCTTGTTATATTATCACTGTTCTTGTGAAACACATTTCCTGGCATTACAAACTTAAAATTTGTAAAGGCTACTTTACAATACATTTACAAACAGATAGACTCCTATAAGGCCAACTGTACACAAATATGAACTTTAAACAGAAGTATTAGCTTTTGAATAATATAATATAATATAATATTAACAGGATGCAATTAAATGTTATTAAAAATTCAATAATTTTATACTACTGTTCAAAGGATTGGGGTTGGCACATTTTTTTTTATGTTATTGAAAGAAGTCTCTATAATTCTCACCAAGGCTGCATTTATTTGATCAAATATAGAGTAAAATCGTGAAATATTATTACAATGTAAAATAAATGCTTTCTACTATTTTTCCAAATCAAATTTATTGCTGTGATGGCAAAGCTGGAATAGAAAGCCATTAGTCTTCAGTGTCACATGATCCTTCAGGAATCATTTTAATATGCAGATTTGCTGCACAATAAATATTTCTTATTATTATCAGTGTTGAAAACAGTTATGCTGCTTAATATTTTTTGGAAACCGATCATTTGTTTCAGGATTTTGAAGGATCCTTTCAGGATTCTTTGAATGGTAGTCTACATTTGGATATGGGATTCTAATCTGAGAAATAAACAGAACATTTTAGGATTTTGAAAATGTTTTAAATGGTATAACTCAAGAGAATAACAAATATTTAAGATTAACCAATAAAATCAAAATGAAAAATTTGTGACATTGATCTGGTGAACTTTTTTCCACTGAAGCTCAACCCGGTCTTTGGATCATCTCAAATCATAGCGGAGAACAGTTTATGGAGTTCATGCAACTTAAGTACTTCTGTCATTACAGCAAAAACAAACCAAATATTAAGACACTTTGAAATATTTTTCAGATAATTTCTTTTTGAATGAAACTTTTCACTCAAACTATTATGCTAGTAAAATGATTTGTAATGAAGTATTATAAAATACTAAATTGGTTATATAGATTTTTGAACCTAACTGTAAATCCTTTTGGAACTTCACTATCCCACTTTTCCTTCCCTGGTTCCACAAACAAGTCTTGCTCTGTCTTTTTGTTTCCTCTCTAGGAGTCAGCACCTGTCGACAGCCCCTCCCCTGCCTTAATCTAAAATCTCACCCGACTGCATTTTTCAGAATGTTTAGCCCACCTGAGCTGCAGTCATTCCACCATCTTGCCCATACATGCAGTTATGTTGTCAGTTCCCAGCCTTTATGCATTGGGCCTTTTCTTTCCACAGATTTGTTTCTCCTATTTCTGTTTTGGCAGAAAGACAAAGACTTCAGAGTGCTGAAGAGAGCTTTGTACAGCGTGATCCTGCCTGAGCATGCTAAAGCCACAAATGCTTCCATACATGACTGAAACACACTCCCTCTGGACACACACTTAACCCCGTTTGCATTACAGGGAAGCCATCATAGTGTTACAACAAGTGAGTGCTGCTGCTCTACATAAGGATAACCTTTAAACATAACCGTTTCTTTAATAAAAGAGCTAATACAGTTACACTTAATAGAGGTGATTTATTTACAGTAAAAAAATCATTTGAACAGTGCAAGCACTTTCTCAAAACTCATGCGCTGTTTATTTTGCAACATTCTCTGTGACTGTACTGTGATTGATTGCCTCTCACTGTACCTGCGAATTAACACTGTAATAATCAACTACTGTAAATATTTACTGTACTCACTCCTTATCATTATTGGATTGTCATCTATTTTATAGAAGCATTTCCCAGGATGCCACACAGACAGTGCAGATGTGTCTCTAGTGAGAAAAGTTTCTCACAATCATTCAAGCGCTGAAACTTTCAGTTTGGTTAAACAGGACCTCGTTGAGCTGCTTATAGAAGGTTATGTATATCTTTGAACATATAGTGACAGGCCAAGATTAGACCTTTGACTATATTTGTGCTGACTGAATGAAGTGTAGAACTTTGCACAGCGAAGCAATTTCGCCGTCGCTTGGAGGCGTGTGATGTGGGAAGCGGCGCCCTCTTGCGGTATAAATCAGGAATAGCAAACATTCTTGCAGTTCATACTGTCTGATGCAGAAATACACACAATAATATTTCAGTTTTGGTTTCTATGCTTCTTTGGAAATACTAACGAGTGTGTTTAGCGTAGAGAAGAAGAAATGCCCGCAGAACAGGTAGAACACCTAACGATTATTGGCTTGAGATTGGTGTTGTTTGAGTCGTGCTGAGTAAGAAAACTGTGGCCTGAAGCAAGTACTGTTTTAGGTGAAGACACAATGCAATGTGACTATTCGTACCAGCTGCAAATATACTACAATTCATCCAACAATGTTTATTTGACTACAGTAAAAATCTATAGCATATCCAAAACAATGCTGCAATATCATTATTTTAGGATGTATTTATTTGCATAGCTCTGATAATGACCAGCAATTTTTTTAAGGTTATTAAAAATTTAGCATGATTTCACACTTCCATCATGTATTTTTGGCACAGTAGTCAAATTAATATCATTGTTTTTTTTTTTCATTATGAAGGGATTCAATATTGTTTATTTAATTGGATATTTATTTTACTGAACATAGTTCATTTCATAGTTAATTTTTACTATCATCATTTAGGTTATTTTTATTTATATATTTGCGTAAACCTACACAGCCTTTGCAGAATAAGCATTATTTTATCAAATAGTCAAATATTTGCAGCTTGATGGCTGTTTTCCATATGTATGCGTGTTAATGGTGTCTGTTGTTTTGAATGGCACCGACTGTCTGAACCATTCACGTGTTTGTTTATGAGTACTTTTGCTCATTCACTAATGGAACAGCTTTGTGAAGGCGGGTATAAGCTCCCTTTGTTAATGTAATGGCTAAGAATTAGGGTCAACACCAGAAGTGGCAATTCACTTCAATTCACGTCATACATATTGTGCACTGTATGGAGAGACTTGAGCAACTGGTTCCTGCTGGAGAATAACAACTATTTTCTCAAGGGAAAGGGACCATTGTAAAATAACTCCCTGTGAATCCACTAACAAGGGAAGGAGGATGTGGTGCAGAATAATTGAGTTTTATATCACTGCAGAGTGTGAGCTCATTTTTGTGTGTTTCAGCGCTACTGTAATAAAACCAAGAAGCTAGCCTGAGAAAAGCAACAATAAAAAAAATCTGTACACCATGCACATAGCAAATACAGCCAGCATAACAAGCTGCAACAACATTAAAATGGTAATTGGATATGATGTACACTACTTGAAAAGTTTGGGGTCAGTACGATTTTTATTTTTGAAAGAAATGCATACTTTTATTCAGAAAGGACGCATTAAATAGATCAAAAGTGATCATTGTTACAAATTTTCTATTTCAAATAAATGCTGCTCTTTTAAACTTTCTGTTCATCAAAGAATTCTTTTTTTCCACAAAAAAACATAGGCATAAGAGCCTTCTTTCAAAAACAAAGGTAGTATATGTGTAAAATATAAAAATGTTATAATATTATAATGTTATAATATTTTATATTTATTATTTATACAAACAATATTTTATATATATATATATATATATATATATATATACATATATAT
>NW_015505455.1:700351-721946 GCF_001515645.1 Sinocyclocheilus grahami | reverse complement strand
AAATATTTTATATATATATATATATATATATATATATATATATATAAACATACATATACTGTATATATATATATATAATTAACAATATTTTATATATAGCCATGTTGCTTACTGTCAAATTAAGCCTGAAAACAACAACAACAATAACAAAGCAGGACATTAAAGCTGAAGTACTGTTTATAATTAGATATTATAAAAGTTATAATTCAGTGAAAGAAACTTACACTGATGTATAGTATGCTTTGATGTATTAAAAGGAAATTGAGGTCTATCATATTCCCAAACAGAAAATGAACATTAAACATTTAATTGTTTTTTTAAACTTTGTTTTTCCCTCTATTAATTATTTTTTAATTTTCATTAGGCCATTAATTAAAATAATAATAATAATAATAATAATAATATTTTTTCCCCCTCTCTTTGCAGATGTAGAGCTTGATCAGAAGGGAAGGGGGCAAGACCTAGGAATTATAGACTGCAGTCCCACTGTAAAGCTCTGGTGTAAAGTAGCTCTCCAAAAGTCACATCTCAGATTGCATTGTGTGCCTGAAGCTGTCTGCTGCTGCCCACACCTCCATTTTATCCTAATGTGGGTGTAACTGATTCACCACTCAAGTAAAGCATGTGAGCAATGATTTGTTTATTGATAAGGTCTGTCTATGCAAGGTCCTATTTCATTATCAAACAGAAATGGCCATAGCAATTATGCTTAAGAACCTGGACATACGAACACAAGGGCCATGAATGTGTTGTTAATGTATTGTGTTGCATTGGGTGGAGCCTGTAAACATTAGGTTCCTCCATTTGAATCTCAGTCAGGCCATTTCCTGATAAATTACCTCACAGGGGACATGGAGGGCTACTTGTCACACAGATTTACTTCAGTACCTTCTGAGTCAAATGGCCAATTATTTACACAAATGATATGAATACAATACAAACACACTGACATTCAAGAGTCAAGTATATAATTAAGATAAATTTAATTTGAAGGCTTGAACTATGTGCTCAGGACAAGGTTATTTTTCATAAATGTCAGCTTACTCACTTTGTCACATGTTGTAATTTCATTATAAGTTGTTACATTTTTTTTCTTTCATTTTTGTATATTAGAGTATTGGTGTTTTGTTAAATGTTTAGTTCATAACTGTTACTGAAACAGAAGTATCAACAGATCTTTTCTCACATATTATGACGTACAAGTGTAGCAGATAATCAAAAAAGGAAAAAAAATGTATGGCAGGGACTTGGTTCTATCAAACAGACTGCATGGAGACAAATCTGAATGCCAACTTGCAGTCAATTGTAAGAAAGAGGCGGGGTTATTTTTATTGTTGGCCTTTTATTACATTTTAATATCCGAATGTTAGAGAGAAAAATAAAAATAAAAACTTTTAGATATAATTCTGCATATGTGATGGACATCAGTTATGATGATCAACTTTGGTATCTCCACTGAAGGCATCTTGAGTAAAACGTCTCCATATTTAACAAAAAGCATACAAAAGACCTGAACTGGAAGCGATGTGACCTATTTTATAGAATACAGAAGTTTAATAAAGCATATAACCCCCATTGACATTTTAAGAGGATTTTTCACTGGAGCAAAAAGTGTGACGACTAGCCCCGGTCTTTCCTATTAACAGCAACATCAAGAACATATAGATTCCCTGTCCAGGGTGCTGAAAACACAGACAGGAAGGAGTATTTCCACAGTCACTGTCCAGAGTACTGAAAACCCATCCTCGATTTTCATAGATGCTGTATTTCAACACATTATATTCTATTCCCAATTGTGCCTTAAAATAAATTTCAAGGTAAATAAAGTGCCCTTTAATAATAATAATAATAATAATAATAATAATAATAAAACAATAATTTCTAACACTGCTCCAACATCACCAATATTATTATTATTTCTAATATATAAGACAAACACCCTCATAATTAATCGTCAATTATCTGAGGCTTTTCTTCAAAACCCCTTACAGCATCCTTATAATGTACAAGGACAGTCCCGAGGGAACAACCTGGGTTTAGGTGTGTTGCTCAAGGGCACCATGGTGACAGTTCAAGGATTGCCACCTGCAGAGTCTGAACCTACAGCCTTTTAGTTACAAGTTCTTTAATCACTAGGCAGCACCACCCACTGTCAGTGATGTTCAATCGATGTCTTTCGCTTCCTAAAAATGAACACAAGCACATGCCAAATTCGTCTCTCCTCCCCATTCATCACTGTAGCCTACGCATCTAAACAACCACATCTGTCCCGTGCGTACAGAACGTGCGCAACGGGGAAAACTCATGATGGGTCAGAAAAAACGACTAAGGAAAACACTGCGCGGATTACTAGGATTGGATGGCACGAGTGATGCAATCCCTGCATCCTCCGAAGCCCCAGCCGGATCGCAGAGAATCTGGCCGGAGATTTTGCCTCACCGAGTTTCATTTATGACAATTACTACCCTAACCGAGCAAGCACACTTTTGACAAGTGCCTCTTCGCTAGGACTGTTTTTCTCCACGCCCGTGGAATAGGCTCTAAACATCATCAACATCAATGGAAGGAGCATGAAATCCTAATGCCAATTGTTGAACGAGCTTCTCAGTGATGTAAGTCAATCAGTCACACTTAGGCTATTACGAGCATTTATTTACGCATATTTATTAATAAAGCGTTGATTTGGTTTCTTTCATTTGTTGCGGTGCAGCTTTGCATTGCAGCTTTTGCATACGACCTTTGCCTTGAGGTGCACCCTGGAGAATTGCGTATCACTCATTTTCGCGTCTCGTTTTAAACTGAAACGCTCGGTTGCATCCTATATATCAAATACTCGCTTTTCCATTCGTCTTGGATTTTTTTGTTTTGCCGTGCAGAATCTACAGGGCATAATTTACAGTCGCATCCCTTTTCATCTTCACCATGAATTACCTGCGACGTCGACTATCGGACAGTAATTTCATGTCCAACTTGCCCAATGGCATGAGCGATTTACAGCGGCCCGATCAGCCGCAGCAGAGCCCAGCCCCGGTGCTTTCGCCGGGCTCTCAAGAGAGGCGTCAACCCCCCAGCCAGTCTACCGGCGCCGGCTTTTTTTCCTCCATTTCCAACGCCGTCAAACAGACCACCGCCGCCGCTGCCGCTACCTTTAACGAGGCCACCGAGAGAGGAATCGGCTCGAGCAATGCCAAGATCCTCCTGGTCCTTGATGACCAGCAGACAGACTGGTAAGACGCATGATCCAATGCATTTTGAATATATAACTTGGAGTTTATGAACAGATTATTCAAGTGTTTGTTTCACGTTTCAGGCTCGCACCTGACTTGTAGCTCGTGCTAATACAGGCCAAAAGGAGTCACTATCCAAATGTCGTGACTCAATCTATGGGCCTTTCTGGCACGCGCTCCCGTGTAGTTGTGGGTGTGCCCGCGCGTGTGTTTGTGCGCATTTCACTATTCAGTCTGGGCCAGTTAATGGAGAAGCAGGGAGACCCTATGGCCAAGTATATTACATTAGCTTTTGAGTCCAGATTAAAAGGTCCTGCGTTGCTGGGTTTAAGAGTAGACTGGTTATAGTGTTAACACAAAGTCTTTGAAAATGACAAGGTGAGGCACTTTGGAGTTTTTCCAGGTGAAACTCTCTGGAGAACTTATAGGAACCATTTTCAGGATGGATCAAAATGTCCTATTGTGTACTCAAGGAATTATATGTATTTGAGAATATATTTAAAGAGCACATGAGGGCTAGTGACATTTCCTGGAATATTGAAATCAAACCAACACCAAAAAGTTAATTTCATATGCATTCAGATACTTTTTAGTGGAGGCAACATTCCATCCATCTATCCATCCATCCATCCATCTACTTATTTTATTTTGTGACTGAAAAATATGACTTTGCATTCTGAGGTGAAATTGTATGTCTCTGTGTAAAAGCAAATGATTTACAGTTTTTTCCCCCAAGTATAACAGTAGCATATAGATATTTATATATTATGAAGTTTGCTGCACAAAAACACATAGTTCCAGACATTGAAACAAAACTCATCAGCCTCCCTTACACAAATAACTCATGCTTGATGAATATTAGAAATACATGACTTTCACAGCATTTCACAGTTGCATAATCTAGTTTGGACACATTTTAAGTGTTTTTGTTAACTATGACTCACGAGTGCAAAAATGTTTTCTTTTTTATCTTTCTTTCTTCAGGGCAAAGGTGTTTAAAGGCAAAAAGGTTCATGGTGAATTTGACATTAAAGTAGAACAGGTGAGATTTTTTTATATTCTTCCAAACAACTCAACAGTGTGAATTAGATGTTAGACTTACCAAAACACATCAACTGGCTAGAGATGATTGTTATCACTCTGAGTTGCAATTGCAATATTGAGCCTTTGTCATTTCTCCTGTGGCATTTGTTTGTGTTTTGAAAAGGGATGGGGCAATATATCAAAGCTGTCTCTAGTAATGAAATGCAAGATCTAATCGATTATAGATTAGGATAAAAAAATATATATTAATCTGTTATGTGAATGAATAATATCATTTAAAATAATTAGTCATGGACGAGACAGATTTGGTAGCAGCTTTACAATAATCCAAAGGTAATTTTGACTATAAGAAACATTTTGTTATTGAACAACTGCTTGAATTTATGTTTGGTTGGAGTTTTATATGTAATACTATTAATTAGTACACACTAATCTAGGGATTTAGGCAAGACTTTGGCAACACTCTGGAATACCAGACACAGGGATTCAAAACGCCTTTTGACAATTCCACATTTGTGTTTTGAATTTTTTTAATAACAGTGTCAGACAAAAACCCTGTCTTAAAAGGAAATATGGATGGTATGCTTTAAAAAGCAATTTTTGTACTTTTAGCATAACCACACTGGCAACCCATCACAGGCCTCATGTACTGTTTTAGTATAAATGCTTTGACAGCATCACTTTACTGATCACATGCATTGATCCTTTCATTCCATCTGGTGATTTTCATTGATTTTCAAGGCTGAATTCTCTGAGGTTAATCTGGTGGCTCAAGCAACAGGAAGCTATAGTGTGGATATTGAGGCCATCCGCAATGGCAACAAAATCACAAAGTAGGTTTCACATCTGTTGTAGAAATCTTTCAAAATGTTTTTTTTTCTAAACTATTGCAAAGATAAAGCATTTAATTCAGTGTTTACTTTGTTGATTAATTCTGCAAACAATTATACAAATATGAAAAATGAATGAGAATAATTAATGCAATTAATGTATGTAATATTTAGAGCATCATTCAAGATGATTAATCAAAGAAAATAAATGTACTGTTTATACTACTGTATATCTGTACTGTGTAAGTAGATAGATTTTCTTTAATTATAATTACTCATAATAATTACCAACATTTCTCTGGTCATTTAGGTGTTTCAAGCCAGATTTTGTGCTGGTGCGACAGCATGCTTTTAGCATGGCCAAGAATGGCGACCACAGGAACATTGTGATTGGACTTCAGTATGCTGGTCTGCCCGGTGTCAATTCCCTTCACTCTGTCTACAACTTCTGTGACAAACCATGGGTGGTGAGCACTGCATACATCAGTCCATATTGATTAGCCAATTAGGGATGTTCTTAGGGTGTCCAAAATGGGATTAGTAATGTACTTTAAACATATTTCCATTATATAAAAAAAAAACACATTTTCGTATTCCCACAGTAAAGGAAAGTAGTGTTTTCCAGGCTCAGAAAAATCATAGAAATGAATCAAATTGGTAACACTTTACATAATATTAATGCATTATGACTTTTCATAAATAATTGTACCCAAAGTTAAAATGCATTATAATAGTTGAAGGTTTGTCTGTCTTTCGTTTTAATGCATTATACTTTCTAAAGGTGTAACAATGAATAGATATGTATTTTGATGTATTATAACTGTAGTTACAATTATTCAATTTAGAAGCTCTAATTCAGGCTTTATGTTGCTCTTGTATAGAGAGAAATATATAAATCAAATAATTGACTTAAGTGAATAGTTTTTTTTGTCAATTCTTTTCAATGAATTAGGCCAAGCTGCTCCACAAATCAGACTAAATAAATCATTTCACAAATGGTCTGAATCAAAATGATTTTTAACGATCTATCAAAATGTTTTTTTTTATCAACTGAAAAGGTCATGAAAAAAAAAGTAGGCGGAATGTTTTTCCTCTTTTTTCAGTGTGTTCAAAGTTCTATTACTCAATACGTTAAGGAACAAACCTCAGAGTGTCACCTTTCAAAAGAGACCATAAGCAAGCATATACTCCAAATGGTTCAAGAATAGCATGCAATTTACTTTGGGTATGCCTTTTTAGGAGTTTAAGGCAAATTTGACAGGAATTCTAAGGGGTTAACTATTGCTGCATAATAGTTGTCTCTATGTTTATATGTTTATGTATGTATGTCTGTGTGTGGGTCGCCATGCATCTATCAGTTTGGTCAGTTGTCCAGATTGTACAAGCAGTTGGGTCCAGAGGAGTTCCCACTGATCGACCAGGTTTATTACCCCAACCACAAGGAGATGGTGAGTGTTTAACCATCTGTCCCTGTCCCTCTCCTGGCCCTCCTCACCAGTAAACCCTGAGCTATAGGGCACTAGACGGTCCCACTGGACCCCACACAAAGCTCCCATCTGTGGCAGGGACAACGGTGCCTGGATGCAGTAAACAGTAAAATATAAAAGACTCATGCATATTCAGTGCCCCAGTTCAGCATTGCTCCACTCAACTTAGCATAGTTATAGCCCTGTCTAGACTAGATTTAACTTCATAAACTCCAGACTAGTGTAATTGTGTGGTACATCACAGTTATTATAGACATAGTTCAGGTTTTAATAGGAGGGGGAAGCTTGCCGCAGTGCCACCACCTCCTATTCCTCCACTGCAGGCATCTTCACACATAAATGATCCCAGACACATGCTTTGCCAGAATGTTTTTCTCTCTCACTGGCCTTTTTCTAAGATAAAGGACAGCAGACTCAGACGTAATTCAGTGGGCTCATTTTGTCCCGGAGCAGAAAGATTTTGCTCTCGCATTTCAATTACTGCAGCAAGCATTATGAATAAGATGCCTATCAAGCACCACTGAGACTGCAAATACAACATGTTCTCCTATTAATAACCAATTCAAAGTAAAGCAACTGGTTGTTGGTGTCATTTTCTATTTAATAATTTATTCGGATAAGAAAAATATCATGCTAATATTGTGTATTAATATTTGCAATAAAACATGGTTGAGTAATGGCATGTATATAATTCTTTATTTATACACACACACACACACACACAAACACACACACACACACACACACACACACACACACACACATGCTACTGTCAAACATTTGTTATGTTTTTGAAGGAAGTTTCTTATGCTCATCAATAATACATTTATTTGATCAAAAATACAGTAAAAATAGTAAAAATGTTTTCTATTTTAATATATTTTAAAATTTAATTTATCCTTGTGCTGAATTTTCAGCAGCCATTACTCCAGTCTTTTGTGTCACATGATTTTTCAGAAATCATTCTAATATGCTAAGACACATTTCTTATTATTATGAATATTATGAAAACAGTTGTGTGGCTTAATATTTTTGTGGAAACTGTGAAAGCTTTTTTTCAGGATTCTTTGATGAATAGAAAGATCAAAAGAACAGCATTTATTTGAAATAGAAATGTAACATTATAAGTGTTATATTAATAATATTATATTATAATATGTTACATTATTATTCTTTAAACAAATCTTCATATATCTCTCTTGTCTTCAGATCACTACACCTGGCTTTCCTGTGGTTGTGAAGATGGGTCATGCTCACTCTGGCATGGGAAAGGTATGACTGAAACCCTTTCTTAGACATTCCTGTCGATTGCTGGTTTTTTAAATATATGATAAAAATGTCATTCATTAAACTAATTAGAAATCCCAAACTATATATATTATTTTATGACTTGTATTGGTCTTTTTGTGATTACAGCTGTATCAGTGCAATTCAAATTCTCTGTACAGGTCAAAGTGGACAATCAATATGATTTCCAAGACATTGCTAGTGTTGTAGCTTTGACAAAGACGTATGCCACATCTGAGCCTTTTATTGACGCCAAGTATGACATCCGAATCCAGAAAATCGGTGACAATTACAAGGCCTACATGTAAGAGTCTAAAACCATAGCAGTGTTTTCATGTCAATACGACATGGATGGAATCTGTGCCTTTAACAATATCACTGGAACTGATTGTAAAACACTGTGCCATACCTGCTGTTGTGTTACTGGACAGGAGGACATCTATATCTGGCAACTGGAAGACCAACACAGGATCAGCCATGCTAGAGCAGGTGGCCATGTCTGACAGGTACACACATCTTACAGGATGTTCCTTCTTCCATGATACAAGGCATATTATACAGTTCCTATAACATGACATTATATAACCTTATTATATGTTTGCTCATCTAAAAATGACATATTTTGCATAATTTAGCATGTTATGTTTTATGATATATATCATATATGCTAATAGGTTTTTTCCAAAACCTTGTGAGCCGCCTCAGTAGACAGCACTATCGGACATTACATGACACTCTTCCTCATAAAATACCTCATTTAAGATTAATTCTTAAACAGCATCACATTTTTTATTCAAGACGGTGGATGAAGTGAGAGAAATGTTGAATATAGTAATAATAATATACTTATTTATTAAGTCATTAGTAATTCATTCAGAAAATTGCTGAAAATTGCATTGCTTTTTTGGAAATTGCGGTGCATTTCACATGATTTGCTGCCTAAGTAAAGTATGTCAAATCAGCCACTTAATGATGTTCAATTTTAGTTAGGATGCAGAGGGCAGCAAGGCAGCTCAATAGGTTTGGGAACAATTGTATTATCATTAGGGCTAAAATGTGGGAAAAAAATTGGGATTGTGGTTTAAAATGCAAAAATTAAAAAGCTCCTTGTTTGCTCCTTGCTACATAATTTGGTCAAAACAGTTGTGATTGTATATAAATATGACTATTTATTAAATATGACTTAATTACATACATTTTGGTTTTATTTCAATAAATCGTGCAGCCCTAATAATCTTAGAGATGTAAAAGTCATTTACATACAGTATAAAAAACTTTTTTTATTGATTACGGAATTGTTTTTCAGGAAAAGCCTACACTAAACAAGTAACATATTTTTCTTGAAATGGATTTATTTTGGTTTAGTTTGCTAGAGGATTTTCAATCAAAACTGTTGAAAATACCAAGCCAAATATTAATGTTTTGCACTGCAGTAATCCTGATTCCCTTGTTTACTCTGGGCAACAGTGTGGGTGGATTCTTTTATTGAACTGCATAAGGTCATCATTTGCGATTTTCCCTGCAGGTATCGTATGTGGGTGGACGTATGCTCTGAGGTTTTCGGAGGTCTTGATATATGCGCTGTAGAGGCATTGCATGGTAAAGATGGTCGAGATTACATCATAGAGGTAACAACATCTGCAAAAAGAGTCAGCTTTCAAAATAACTATAATAATAATAATATCCTTAATGCCCTGGGCAAATGCTCTGTGTGTGTGTCTATTAGGTGGTGGGCTGCTCAATGCCTCTCATAGGAGATCAGCAGGATGAGGACCGGGCTCTAATAGCTGATCTTGTTGTGGCTAAAATAAACCAGGCCGTGCCACACACTTCAGCTCCCACTCCAGTCCGTTCTCAGGTTAACACATTCGCTTTAAAACATCCTCATATACTGTATTCTCAACCCAGGCTCAATGGAAAACGTGCCTGTGGCGACATTCCTGCAAAATTATTTTATGTTGCTTCTTGTATGCTTCGTGTCACAAGTGAAATGTGAGTGCCTCTAAAAGCATGTTCAGCTTTATCTGCAACAGGTGAACATACATCTGGCAATGTTTTATTATGGTGTTGTTGTACGTAATGCAGCATTTTGGAAATGAAATGTCAGATGAGGGGTGCGCTATCGCATTTGAAAATAACAAAACAAACATGAGCTAAAAAAATGCATTTGCAACCATGCAATTTTAGCTTGCTTCTAGAAGTCTTTGAGCTCTTTTATGGTAACTCGTATGTCACGGGACTTGTGCCTGAGCGCTCTGCATTGTAAGTTCAATGCTATAGGTGAGCTGCTGAGCAAGTTTACTATGTCAGAAAAGCTATACATGTGGGGCTGGTTATGTGATGCAAATGTCAAAATGTATTCGATTACAAATTCGATCTACAGCAAAAGGTTTTTTCTGCAAGGAACAGCACAAAAATAAGTATTTATGAATCAATAATCTGCCCCTGTAATCATTATTTGTATGAAAAGGAATACAAGTTGTATATTCTCATGTGAGATGTTAAAAAAAGATTTGCTCTGTGCAAAATCAAAGATCAAATTTTAATGGGCTGTTCAGTTTGAGCTGGCCTGTTGGCCACTCAATGTATTGCTTCTGCTAACTGCTTGATAGCATATCTGACCTAAAAACATGCATATACAAACTGTAATTTCTGCTTATGCAACATTAAGCAGTGCAATGCTGCTGAATAATACAGTAAAATGGTATAGTTTCCTCCCACCAGTCAGTATTTATTGTCAATTTGTTCAGCAGGAATATGCAAAACTTGTAGTCACAGCACGAGTCTGAGATCCTTTTTGATTGCAGTGCATAGATTGATATTCTCCATTATTCCCAAAGCTGTGATTGTAATGATTCATAGCCACACAGATGGGAGAGAATGAGAGTGAGAAATGCCTTTAATGCATAAGTTAAGGACATCATTTCTCATCACCTCTGCATCAAATCGCTTGGTTTAATTCCCTCCACATTTGTGCTAAACTGATTGCCTGAAGATTAATTACTGCACTTTTGTTGGCCTCAGCCATTTATTTATGTTTCTATAGTGATGATCAGCAATTTTTGAGATTACAGCTGTTTGGAAGTTTTTTAATGAAAGTGACTAAAGGCGTTTCTAAAAATACTAAAGCTTGCACTGAAATCTGTGTGTGCCAGCATTCTGTTTCTCTGTGTGGTTTGGTTTCTGATATACTCTCCTTTTTATGCTTGTTGTGTATTTTAGGGCCCAGCTGTTTCACCTCAACCCATCTCTCAGTCTAGTGTCCCCCAGGCGCAACAGCGCCCTCCTCCACAGGGTAAGGGATTACACTGAAATAATGAAGCCAACCTTTTAGGCAGTGAGTTCAATAATAAAAATTCCTTCATCATTTACTCACCTTCACATTCTGCATGACTTTCTAGCTTGTTGAACACATAATGAGATATTCTGAAGAACACATAATAAGATATTCTAAACAGTGCTTAAGCTGCAGTTTTACATACTATGAAAGTAAACTTGTGATTTTTACTGCCAAACTCCAAAATGGTCATTTTGTACCATAAAAGTGCACCATGAAAATAGTACATACAAAGACATCTTATGAAACCATACAATAGTTTTACAGGGGAATAAGTTAAAATGTATGTCATTATTACTCATAATCTTCCCCCCCATATTTTTTAAATATGCTATATGACGACACATTGCAACAGGTTTGACACAATTGATGCCGTATATTATATGGGGAACATTTTTAGTGAATAAAGTCTTAAGTTTTGATCTGTTCATCACACAAGTCTTGAAATATAGCTTCTGGGTAGCTTAATGTACTTTTTTAAATGATTTAGGGCCTGTTCAACTGACGTCATCAGTGAAGGAATGCCATTCCAGAGGTGAAGGTAATTTTACAAGACTAGTAATGTGCTCTTCCACAAAGTCATAGTTTTACAGCAACATCTCTGGGCATGACCAAAAGCGTAAATCTTATTGGTTGGCCAATGTTCTTTGTGGTTCGATGGAAAAGAGATTAGAATACGTCTCTGTAAAAAAAAAAACAACTAAATTCTCATCGTCAGCATGCAAGTGTTCATGTTGGTCTGAGCTGATGTGTTAGCAGCTGTTGATTCAAATTAAAATGTTTATCGCACCAAATTTCATGACAAGCTTCCTTGGTGTGAATGGCCTTTATGATAAAAATAACAAATTACTTTCACTGTATGCAAAACTGAGACTTTAGACATTCAAAGAAAGTCATACAGGTTTGGAACGACATGAGGGTGAACAAATTAAGACAGATATTTCTAAATACCAATAGATCTCTGGTTATATGTATAAAATGGTTAATAGTTTGTGTTTAATAGATTGTGCTAATATTACAACCTGTTTACACAGTAAAAATGAGCTCTGTTTTTAGGAGGTCCACAACAAGCAGCTGCTAGCACTACTGCTGCCCGTCAAGGAGCCCCACCACAGCAGCGTCCGTCTCCCCAGGGCCAGCCCCCTGCCCAAACCCAGTCTGTGACCAGTCCTAATGCTCAGAACCCCCCTGCCCAACAAACCCGGCCCAATCAACCCCCAAAGCGACAGGCCAGTCAAGGGGCCGCAGGTCAGCAGAGGCCTGCTACGGCACAGGGTCCCGTCCGTGGCCCGGGTGGCTCTCCTCAGTCACCGAGGCCTCAGCAAGGTGGTCCCCAACAGCAGCCACAGAGGCCTCAAACTGGCGGCCAGGGTCCCAAACCAGCTGGTCAGCCTCAGCAGAGGCCTCAGCAGCCAAGACAAGGCCAGCCAATCAGGCAGCCCACCCAGGGTGGACCACAGCCAACCCAGGATGCCCCTCAACCAGCCCTGCAAACGCAGAGCAGTCCTCACCCCCCTACCACTCAGCAACCACGGCCTACTGCACAGAGCCAGGGAGGTCTAGGAGGCCCAGGAGGTGCACGACCTCCCTTGCAGCAGAAACCCACACCTCCACAGAAACCAAATCCTGATCACCCAGCTCTGAGTGGATCGCCACAGCTTAAGTAAGAAGTTTTTTGTCCTCAGTCATATTTGCTTGAAAATTGTAAGTGCAGTTGACTGGATGTGAAGGTTTTTATGATTCATAAGCATCTGGACATGTTTTTCCATTTATTGATGAAGTTTCATCACCCACGCAAATTACTACACTAGATAGATGGTGGCCATTCTCCTCTGCTACATTGTAAAATTCTCAAATCGCATGACAAGTTGATGGTACTGATTGACAGTGACTGTGTGAATTAGGGTAAACCTTTCAGGGTATATGTTGCATAGGGTTGGTTATAAATAGAGACCTCCCGGTTTGATTTTGATTCACAAGCTCTGAATTTAATTATATTCTATACTCAAATAATGTGGGTATAATTTGTGTGGGTCTATTTTCTAACAGTTTTTGGGGTAAGTTTTTAACAAGGATTTTGTAATGTTTTGTTGGGAGAAGTGATTTGATGCTCAAGAAAAATGTTATTATTATTATCAATGTTAGGGCTACACAATTAATCGAATTTGTAATCGCGGTTACAATTACAGATGCCATAATCACGTAATCGTTCAAAGTGGCAATTAATCGTTCAAAGTCCACTTATGTTATTCTGCGTGCTTAAGATGTTTGTTTCCCCTTCTAATCTACAGGTTATCTTCAGGGTTTTTCCATTGTTTTAATTTTAGATTTAGTATAACATTATAAAACCATGCATATTTTTACTTTTTTTATTTAAAGAAGAAACCAATCCAATGTATAGTTCACATTTGAGGCTTAATACTATAGAAAATCAATAAAAGTTTTTCATTTAGTGTTTTCAGCTTGTTTATTTTCATCTAAAAATATGGCATGCAGTTGCTTCAAACAATGATATAAACATCATTCAATGTAAATTGTGATAATCGTAATTAATAATCGCAATTACAATTTCAAGGGAATAATCGACAATTATGAAGCATGTACAGTATTTGAAACAGAAATCTTTTGTAAAATTATAAATGTCTTAAATTTCACTTTTGATCAATATAATGCATCCTTGATGAAAAGTATTATTTTCTTTAACAACAACTAAAAACTTACTGACCCCAAACTTTTGAAGAGTTGAGTACATAATGAAAGAATGTATTTTAAAATGTTTATTTTGAAAATGAACAGCCCAAACTATGCAGTTAAATGTCTTAGTAAGAACACAAGAGACAACTCTGGGAAGCGCTGCATGAGTAGATTTCAGCGTGGGATTGGGATAGGTCTGATGAAGAGTGTGATTAAATAGAAAACCTATGTTTTACACAGTGATGTCACGGTAATGTCATTTTTTATATAAGAGACTAGATTGTAACCACCTAATTACTGGTCTGATTGGTAATTTCTTGCCTTGCCAGTCACTTACAATGACATGAAACCCTGTGTTGTCCTAATTCACACAGTCATCACAATATCTTCCTATTTCAAAATAGGAATGGTGCAAGCTCAAAAAATTGGATAAAGCCTAATGGAAAATTGCCTGAAGTCATCTATGTTTAACTTTATTTAGCTAAAGCGTCCCCCCTCCAAATCTATAATCTAATAATTTTGGTATATATTTCATATTTTAGCCATGAGTGTATTGGCTACTACCAAGTATGCAACAGATGAGCATGAAATGAATGGATAAACACATCCAAAAGCTCCTTAACAGATTCCGCAAAGCATACTATGATGACTTAAATTCCTTTAAATATTCATAAACAGATTTTGATAATGTTGATGATAATAATGAACATGACATTTGTTAATAATAGTGATAATGATGAATGTGGCTTATACATATAGGCAGATGCCTAACTAAAACACTGGAGATACAGAAGTATGCACACTAGATGATCTGGTATTTTGCATGCCGAAGATGGCTTCCTTCAGTCTTACACCCAAACCATTCATGCACTTGATTGTGGAAATTGCATTTTTCTGAATAAAAATGTGCATTTGATCTATTTTCACTGTCAAGCGATGATTGAAGCAATGAATATGTTCATCTTATTCCCACTATTCCTCAATACAGTTCTAATGTGACTAATTCAATATAACACAGATTCTTCCAAAAACCCAAAACCCCCCAAAAAACACTATTTATTTATATTACTGAGATGTGCCTTTGCACTTGGTTCTTTATTTAGGAATAGTGGCCCAGAATAAACAATGGCGCAGAGTAAAGTGCATGTCTCTACATCCAGAGATGCCATTTCTCATAAGTCCAAGGGCTGATGTAAACATTGCACTTGAGTCATGATTGCTTAAATGAATGACACAAATGAAAGCATATGAATTTCAATCTCTCTCTTTCTCTCACAGCTTATTTTATTTTTCTCTGCCATACCTTTATAAAGCCATCTCCATGGGTTTGCTGCATGACTTTAATAGCCTCTTCCTCTCCTTTATTGCCACTTCTTCTCTCTGTAGCAAATCCCAGTCTCTTACCAATACATTCAACATTCCAGAAACGCCGGCGGCCCAGCACCAAAATCCTAGTCAGGACGAAGCCAAGGCTGAGACCATCCGCAACCTTCGGAAATCCTTTGCAAGCCTCTTCTCTGTGGAATAAACACACACACACACACACACACACACACACACACACACACACACACACACACAGAAACACATACACAGACAGAGAGGTTATGCAGTCTTTCTAAAAATCATACAAACACAGACACTTGTCAATTATACACAGGAAGGACCAATTATATCGCACATTGCAGTGCACTTCAGATCTGTGCACATCAATTTGCAATGCAACATAAATAAAACATTGCCTGCACGGCTAAAGACTGCAATATGAAGTGAGATATCACAGCATTATTGCAGTTAAATCTTTTAACACAACTGAATTCTTTAGACACATTCCCAGTTTTTTGAAGCCAACTGATGGAGGGAGGTGTGAAAATAAAATACCACACACAGAAACACTCGCACACACCCTTTTACACTACCTACACAGTGACTGGACCTGCATACACTTAGCACACGTGCTTTGCCTATTCATTCCAGTCTCCTATTATTAACTAATAATCCTAGATTGCTTTTGAAAATGAAAAGTTTTGGTGGACATTTTTTTGTAAAACCATCCACCAAGCTCTCTCAGATATATGATATCTGAAGTATGTCTGCTAATTGTCTGAAGCATGTTCTGTTACGATAAGGGGCACCATCTTATGATTTTAACAGTGCGCCACATTGTAATGTAACCAAATGTTTTATTGTTCCGTATTTTACACGCTTGAGCAGGATTTTAGGATTTAAGCACAAGCTTCCATCATCGAAACTAACCCCCGCAGCTGTTAGCGCTAGCCACTTGCGTCACTTGCATGTCACTTAAGGAGAATGTAGTCGCACAATGTGGGTGGTCTTGCTTTGTGTCGTGTCGTTGCACCTAGATAAGGTAGTTGTAGTGAAAACGTTGTTTCATTTTCGTGAGCAAGCTGTCGCTGCTTCCCTGACGTCCTTTTTCCGGACAAGACTCACAATTGTACACACTTCAACGTGTTTAATATGCCTTAGCCTGATAGGCATACAAAAAGAGATTGGTTTTGTGCAATCACATATGTCTCAGGGACGTCCTGAAGAGAAAGACGCAATGACCTAGAGTCACTGATCAGGTCTTCCAACCCATTACTGTATAGAGTTATTGATGGCGAAAGCCAGTAAAGGGAGGTATCCATCGAATGTATTTGTTTGCTACATAAACATGTTTGCACACTAATACTGTAACACTTGAGAACATATGAGATAGGTGAAAGCTCATGAAGATTTGTTGCATCAAGAGAAGGTATATTTTGCATGCCTGGATGAGTATGTAGGTGTTTGGAGCTGCTTGTTCATCACACTTGGGCCCTATGAAAACGCAAAGCCAAAATACAAAGCCAAGGATGCCATCAGCAGCAAATGTCTTCACAAAAAGATCATCTTTATAGGAGATGCTTTTCACATGTTGGGTTTTAGACTAAAATGCATTTAGTATGTCCCAGTGTGATCCCAGTTACACAATGTGGATCCTAAACCAACTACTCCTGAAACGCCATACCCAAAGAGTTTAGAGTTGAACCGGCAGTGTCTTCCACAAGTGAGGATAAAACATCCCAATACTGGTGTGTTTTAGGCAATATATTTGGTCAAGGCCATTCCAGGAGTCCCGACCCAATCCCGAATCCTCCCCTGCTTTCCCGCTCACCAGCCTGTTGTGTATTCACAGTGATCCTTTTGTGACAAATGGTGCGTTAATGTGTATATATATGTATAATGTAATGTTGTACCGTAAACTGTCTAAACCAAATAGAAGTGTTGTACAGATCTTAACTCAACAAACGATGCAAACGCCCTGTATTTGATTTGATTCTCAAAAGGTGATCGTTGTGGGTCTTGCGTAAGACAGGATTTTAACTTCAATCAGATGTGATTTAGGTTGTGCAATATCTCCACTGTAAACTAAACCTAACAAGTCTGTGTTCTTTATTTGACCCATTTTGTGACAAATGCAGTTGTTAAAAGTCATCTTCAGTGTAAGTAGCTTGGTTCACCTATGTGGTTATCTAGATGGTCCTCCATGATATTGTTGTGGCTCAGGCAAACTTTCAGTGCTCTTCTGTGTGGTCATGTTTTTACAAATTAGGATAGAGATGTATGTTAAATGACGGTTTTAATGAATGTCTAATGACTAACTGTATCACTGATGCAATCAAGTTTTGGAGGCAAATGAAACTTCAGTCATTTATTTGAATTTTGCAGGACTTATGGAACCCAAGCTTGAGGTTTGTACTCCACAGTTTGGCTTAAGTTTTTTTTTTTTTTTTGGCATATTTTACATTTGTGTACTTTCTGTTTTTATATTAAGAGGAATGATCTCCTTTTAAAGAAAATATTTTCAAATGGGTCATCATTTCTAAATAGGGTTGACTGTTTGATTCTCAGTGAATTTTATTTTCTGTTCATGCCTGCCAACTGTATAAAGGAAAGATATAAAAATTAAATTACAAATATATAAAATTATAGTCTTAAATTCTATTAAAATTTGAAATATTGTTAAACATCGTGTAGTATTACACAAACAGATGCAACTTTGATGTGATCTTCAATGTAGCTTAATAATGGTGTCAAATTACTATGCTAAAATGTGCACATAATCAATAAAGTCTATCAAATAAATATGCATCTCCTTACTCTTATATTAACAACCTCTGTTTGGAATGTTAATCATAAATATAGCCTAATGCCTACTGAAGTAAGCTAAAGGAATGACTGGAATTACTTCAATGAGTTGATTCAGTGAACGATTTATCAAACTTTTTTCCCATGGCATGGCATGAACGCACCACAATTCTCACACTTGCAACAACATTTTCCCTCTCATCCCTTGTGAACAGCTGCATATAGGCTAGTCTGCCTGCAAGCTGTTTATGGTTGTCAAGCTACATAACAACACAGGGCACAACTAATAGTTCACCCACAAATTAAAATTATGTCATAATTTACTCACCCTCATTGTTTCTTTCATGACTTTCTGATTTCTAAATACAATTTCTGGAGAATATCCTGGTCACTCTTTTCCAATAACGAAAATAAACGAGGACTGTGCCAAGCTTCAAAATGACCAAAAAGGAGCACAGAAAATTATCCTAGGACTTAAAAAGCACTTGGAATATACAGTATAGTGCGGGAGTTACATGCACTTCTTGTAAACTTATGCAAATATATCAAGCGAAAAACGCCAGGCGGCAGCAATTCGCTATGAGATGCAGGTAGTCTATCATATTGTTTGCACATTGGACGCTTTGGAGTTGTTGCATACATATATTAAATATTGACGCTGGATAGTCACGCAGCAAACGTTCACAGCTGATACAGAAGAGGCGTCGGTGTAACGTTTTATATAAATATGCTGCCTGTTACAATTTTTATCGGTATTTTGAAACATCTTCGAACGTGACTCATGATTAGCGCTTTCATTATGAAAAATATTGAAGTTAGAATAATATTTTTTTTACAAATCGAAAGATTTTAGCCTAAAGCCCTGTCGATGTCATTGATTCAAAACTTTTGATCGATTCCAAAACTCCAGTTCCATTTTGATACACGTAGATTTAAGTTATAATCACATTGCAATGTGCAATCCTTAAAAACAACATCAACAAAAAAATAATAATAATAAATAAATAAATAAATAAAATAAAATAAAATAAAAACTAGCCTACATTCGATCTAGACGCGTCTCAAGTGCAAGAGAAGCTGTTACTCAGTATGACCACAGTGTGGCGCAAGTCTGCAACATTTTAAAGCACCATTTATGCTCTGTTTCAAATCAATGAGTTCTTCTGCTGTGTGATACATTACTGCGTGACTCGGCTCTGCTGTATTAATAAACAGATGATTAATTTGCATTCTTAACTTCATATTATAACATGAATGTAAGCAAACAGAATTAATTCACATGCTGTTTTAGTGAAGAACATGCGATTCATGTGCTTTAAGGAGGTTCAGTTCAGTTTACTATTTATATTTAATTCTATAAATTATATACTATTTATATAATGTATTGTGTCATACGACTCCACGAAGAAGGGGGAGCTCTGCTTTTGTTGGTGAATACAGACAACAGAGGAGCTGTTAGAACATCACTGCTGTCAAAGGAATGATATAGCTACATTTATTGATTCATTCTTGATTTCAAAGCCATTTTCATATCCCCCCCATTTCTTTAACAAAGATTCTATTCAGCAACTGCAAATTTGTTTGTTTTCATTTATACAATCTACTGATAGTAAAAGCATTGATTGGGCTGTGGCGTATAATTATTTTTATTTGTCTGTGACATTTGTTCATTCATATTGAACTAAAGCTCACTCTTTATTGCTGAAAGGGGCTCTTTATATATCTAAGCACACATCATGTAATGCAATCAAGCAGAGACATCTCTTCCATTCAGTGTCTGGACTACTCTGATACCAGATGCCATTATGCCCACAACTATCATACTATTCATGCAATCAGAATAAGCCTCTGGCAAGGGAGATATTATGATGTTATGCATAACTTTGAGTGGTAAAAAGAAGCTAAGAGTGTGTGATACTGTGCTTTACAGCAGCATGCAAGGCTTTATTAGACCCTGATAAGAAAACAATGCTGGTAGCACATAGGCCCTATCTGTGCTGTTGTCTCACAGGCACCGTTTCCTTTTAAAATAGAAAACTGAGCACACAAGAGGACTGTCACTCACTGCAGTCACAATAGTCTTGCTCAGTTCTCAGCCTCATATATGACAAGAAAGCTAACAGTGTGCTCCAGGAAGTGGGAGGTGGATGAGGTCGATTTTAATGAGAAGGCAGATCAATTCTTGTTTCTGTTTAACCTTTACTGTCATCTGGACTATGAATTAAACCTTTAAAAAGCCGTATTGCAGACTTGGTCTTTGAACCCAACCTCCTTTAAAGCAAGAGGATGTTTGTTAATATTATACTAGGACCTGCAGATCCTCCGCATAACATGTAGAGATAAGGCCATTGCCTGTACAGCAGCGGTTCCCAACCTTATTGATGCAAAAGCTTACCATTGTTCAACACAATGTTCAAAAGGCCCCACCCTTTGTTTTAATCTTTTTTAATAAACCAAAACAATAGTTAATGAAGAGGGAAAAAATAATTGTACTTTCTTAATTGTATGCATTTTTAGAAATTTAAATTTATTTCTATTCATTTATTAAAGATTTTTATATATCTTAAAATTATTTTCATTTACATATTAATTGTATGAATATATATTTGTATAATTTTAATAATTTTAACCACAGCTATAGCGCATGTGTGGGGTCGGCAGAGGCCCTTTCGATGCTATCATTTTCTGTTTTGTGGGAAGAAATCAGGAGTGCAGCAACCAATATGTCTTCTACATGTTCTACATATTCATTCCCCCACTATAGAGTTCATAACTGTATTTCAAATAATCCTATCTATCTATCTATCTATCTATCTATCTATCTATCTATCTATCTATCTATCTATCTATCTATCTATCTATCTATCCATCCATCCATCCAGCTAGCCATTTAGCTAGCTAGGCCGCAGTGCAAAGATTGTCGCTAGCAATCTATAATTACAGATTTAAGACTACTCTACTACTACTACTAAATCTCTGCCAATCGGTTGCATTGCTGGTTGTTCAAATGCCTAATTGCTAATCTATTACCCTTATAAGTAATCCTTATATCCTTGCATACTTGCTATTCAGAACTACTGAACAAATGTTATATTACAGTTTTTCTCAATTGCTTTGGCACATTTTTCAGTCTTAACATTCTCTAAACTGTGATTGCAAATGTCACAACTGTTTGCTGGAACTTCAGAACTTTATTGCATGTGTGCAAAATGTAGTTACTCACCCAAAACATTTCATTCATGCTTCAAAACCTAGTTATCGTATCAGTAATTTGGCCAAGGCCACCAAAATATAAAGTATTTTTGTCATCGTGTGAGCCACACTGGTCAAAATGTTTAGTTGTTTTTTCACCATGACAGTCAACCATGGAAATTAAGGTTTTGTAAAAAAAATCTGATATTTGTTGAGAAGAGTCAATAGTACATAGAAAAAAAGTATATGAACATTTGTATTTATACAGTACATTTATTTATATACGAATGTATTACATATCAAGTGAAATCTTGCTTGTCCAATTACTGTACATTTCATATTTCTTATGTTACCACAAATACACAA